>NC_141139.1:82310264-82633836 GCF_053477565.2 Lygodium microphyllum | reverse complement strand
CTTCGGATTGCGGGAAGGGCTTGGTGGCCCCTTCCTCGGCTGCTTTCTAGTGGTGGTGATGAGGTCATCCCTCACGACTCTCTTGTGCCAGAGAGGGAGTGTGAGCGGGTGTTCAGATGGGGCAGCCGCACCTCATCTATATTTTTATACAGGTGCACAGGTTCCAGAAAGAGACGTCCTTGACGCATCGACTTTCGTCTGGCGGAATCAAATCCTGGAGCTGGGATTGACATCCAGGTTCATACTGAGCTGGTTATGTGACAGAGAGCGGGAGGCTTTCGTCTGGAGTTCACATGAGGGGACACTTTGGTGGTCTGGCCAAAGGCATGGAATCCATGGTCACCTATGTTCAGAGGTATTTTTGACAGGATGGTCTTGTATGCTACTGCGAGACATTGGTGATGGACACAGAGACATGCTATGATCTTCTCTATTTTCAGGTGTTTGGTACGATCGACATCGACATTAGGTTCTCTCCGAGGCACCTTGGTGGTGGCTTGATCACCCACTGCTTGGGTATCCATGGTTCTACTTGGTAATTCTATGTTATATAGTTTCTGATCCCTTTTCATTGTACTATTGTATTGTATCAGATCACTCATGATCTGAGAGAGGGTGTTAGCAGAGTATTTGTCAGCTCATGTGTGAGTCTGAGCTTGATCTGGGCTGGGTATTTTTATTAGGTATTTTAGGTATTTTTCTGGTATGGCATTTTATGTCATTGGGGCATTTTTATGCACCAGTCGGCCAGCATTAATGCTGTCCGACCAGCATTATTGCTCCCCACTTTTTCAGCCTATTTATACTCAGTGGCTCCTCCTCAGTCAGTCACTTCATCTTCACCATCTGCAGACTCTGTGGAGAGAGGAGCCAGTGCCAGTGCCCACGCAGCCAGTGACTTACTGTTGTATGCGACTGTCTCGTGTTCAGATATATGGATTCCATTTCCCGTGCATACATCTGAGTTCTCATCTGTATCGTGTTCTTTCTTTTCTCTTTTTGTCTTGTGTTTCAGCAGTTTATTTTAGCACATGTTTATGCTTCCACCGCTGCTCCACTTCTGACAGATGCTTCTTGAGCATGAGGCATCCTTGAGATTACAGGGGAGGCTTCCGGCACATTATGGAGGTGAGGCTTATGTAGCTTCAGAGAGGGGTGACGGGAAGAAGAAGTCGAAGGCCCAGTGTTACCACTGTGGCAAGAAGGGACATTTGCGGAAGGACTGCAAGAAGTTAGCGGCTTCCAGGAAGAAGGAGCAGAAGACGAAGCGGGATGCTGACTCTGCCGATGAGTCCCCTCCTTCATCAGACTCCGACTCCGATCCTCCGACCAAGGTGAAGTCCAAGGCGCGGAAGGGATCCTCTTCTTCGGATTGCGGGAAGGGCTTGGTGGCCCCTTCCTCGGCTGCTTTCTAGTGGTGGTGATGAGGTCATCCCTCACGACTCTCTTGTGCCAGAGAGGGAGTGTGAGCGGGTGTTCAGATGGGGCAGCCGCACCTCATCTATATTTTTATACAGGTGCACAGGTTCCAGAAAGAGACGTCCCTGACGCATCGACTTTCGTCTGGCGGAATCAAATCCTGGAGCTGGGATTGACATCCAGGTTCATGCTGAGCTGGTTATGTGACAGAGAGCGGGAGGCTTTCGTCTCGAGCTCACATGAGGGGACACTTTGGTGGTCTGGCCAAAGGCATGGAATCCATGGTCACCTATGTTCAGAGGCATTTTTGACAGGATGGTCTTGTATGCTACTGCGAGACATTGGTGATGGACACAGAGACATGCTATGATCTTCTCTATTTTCAGGTGTTTGGTACGATCGACATCGACATCAGGTTCTCTCCGAGGCACCTTGGTGGTGGCTTGATCACCCACTGCTTGGGTATCCATGGTTCTACTTGGTAGTTCTCTGTTGTATAGTTTCTGATCCCTTTTCATTGTACTATTCTATTGTATCAGATCACTCATGATCTGAGAGAGGGTGTTAGCAGAGTATTTGTCAGCTCATGTGTGAGTCTGAGCTTGATCTGGGTTGGGCATTTTTATTAGGTATTTTAGGTATTTTTCTGGTGTGGCATTTTATGCCATTGGGGCATTTTATGCACCAGTCGGCCAGCATTAAATGCTGTCCGACCAGCATTATTGCTCCCCACTTTTTCAGCCTATTTATACTCAGTGGCTCCTCCTCAGTCAGTCACTTTATCTTCACCATCTGCAGACTCTGTGGAGAGAGGAGCCAGTGCCAGTGCCCACGCAGCCAGTGACTCACTGTTGTATGCGACTGTCTCGTGTTCAGATATATGGATTCCATTTCCCGTGCATACATCTGAGTTCTCATCTGTATCGTGTTCTTTTCTTTTCTCTTTTTGTCTTGTGTTTCAGCAGTTTATTTCAGCACATGTTTATGCTTCCACCGCTGCTCCACTTCTGACAAGATAACCAAGATGTAGGTGGGTGGCAGAGAGGATGTATGCAACCAAAGGGGTAATAGATGATATGAAGGAGGCTAGATCAGAGTATAAGTACCATGCAAGGGCCTCTTTTTGGACATAGGCAGGTGATAAGGTAAACAAAGGATTCTTTTGCACCATAAGTCCTAGACACTCTAGACAGGGTGTTAGGCAACTTACAAGAGTAGATGGATCCGTTGCCAAAGGACCACAGGGGGTTGGTCAGGTGGCCACAGATTATTACATTGCTTTGTTGGGCGCGATGATGAGGTCTCCAGGATTGGAGAGGGATAGAGAGATTGTATGGTAGTACCAAGAGAGTGGTCACAAAGAGCACGGGGATACATTTGATGGCCCCATTCTTAGAGGAGGAGATTGTCGAGACCTTGCTAGCACTACCATCAAGGAAGTGCTTGGGGATGATGGATTGGACAGGGACTTCTTCTTGAGCTATTGGGATGTGATTAGCATAGGACTTTTAGCAACATTGTAGGAGATCATGGCGTTAGGAGATATGCTGGAAAGGATGTCGGAGAGATTGATTCACCTCATTCCAAAGGGCAACGGAGACAGATTGGAGATCAGCCAATGGAGACCAATCACTTGGAACAATGTCTAAAATCCTAGCTAAATCTACCCAGACTGGTTTTGTTTAGCAGAGCAGCATCCTTGACAATATTTTCACCTTGTGGGTATGCATAGCTCTTCCACGATCCAAAGGACAAAATCTCATTGTTTTGCTTCTTGATTTCGAGAAGGTCTATGATAGAGTTGATTTCGATTTTCCAGAGGGCACCTTGTTAGAGGTGTGTTGGCTCATAGAATTCATCAACTCATAGCTAGGTCCTCGTTGTTGGGACCAAAGGTGCTAGATTCAGTATATTTAGTGGTTAGTGAGACAGGGATGCCATGCCCCCTTGCACTTCTTTTCTTATTTATTGCAAAGGCTATGAGCTTCTTCCTAAGGGATAGGAATACAAGTATTCGAGGCATCAGACTTCCCATTCCAAAGTTCATGGAGTTGTCGGATATAGAAATTGCAGCTGATACATTTGTTTACCTGGATAGGGATGAGGAGAATTTTAGGGCCTTTATAGCTACGATGGTGGTCTGTTTGCAGAGCCTCAAGAGCTCTTATTAACTGGGCACAAATCCAGTGGATTTTGGTTTTGCGATACTCAATAGATAGACTAGAAACCACTCGAGAGTTTCACTCGGGACCCCGGTCACACTTCTTTGAGATACTTGTTCTGTCATGTAGGCATTAATATTTCTTCAGAGTAGCAGTAGGTGTGGCACCCTTATTACTTAGCATAAGACAAGAGCTACCTATTGGAGCACATCAAGACTATCACTAGCAGGTAGGGTGGTAGTTGCAAATCAGGTTCTTTTAGCCACCATGTGGTACATAACTTCTTATTGGGCCTTCTCTAGATCATGCATTGGCCAAGTGAAGTAGCTCATCAGGAATTTCATTTGGTTAGGTGGAGATAGTAGTCTTGCACGGACTAAGTTAGTTTGGGATGTTATCATCTGGCCTAGATTTAGCGTGGTTTGGGGATTGTTGACCTAGATAGTTAGAGTAGAGCATTGATGGTAAAGCTCATTGTGAGGGGCCTTCTTGTGAGTGAAGAGCCATGGAAAAAGCTACTATTGTGGCGATTAGAGACCATTGTTTCTGCTCATGGAGGTCCATGGCAGCCTAGCACACCTGGCTATTTCAGCATATCCAAGCTACAAGGCTTGGGAACAGTTTTGAGGTCAGATTTGCTACATCTATTATACGGGCTTGGAGATTAGTATCTATAGGACTTCATTAGATTGACCCAGCAGGTACTGAAAGGAAGTTGAGGCAGCACTTCTTTTTAATCAGCTACTCGAGAGAGAGAGAGGCCACACCATTGGAGAGAGGACCCTCCTATCTTGGGGGAGGTTCTCTACCCAAGTAAAGGCCAATCCCTAGGTGAATCAAGGGGTAACTGATAACAAGGCTTACTGGTCATTTATGACAGCAAGGGGCATTGGAAAGCGAAAAAGATTGGAGCAATCTCAGTGTACTTCTTCCAATTGCAATAGAAGATAATGAAATACTGCAAGGGGCTCCTTTTTTTGGAGCCAACCGGGTGTTTGATGTCTGAGATTAAGTGGTAACATTTGAGTTTATGTGAATTTTATGCTTGCTGTGGTTAATGCTGAATCGGATCATTGCTACACTTTCGAAGGATGAAGACTCGTTTCATGATTCCCTTGCCGAGATACTGTGAACTCCCTTGAATTGGTGGGCCCGTGGCAGTTGATTGGAAGTCAAAAGCATTGCTTTGGTGCTGAAATTGTATTCAGTTGAGCATTACAGCGATAATGTCTTCATATAGTGAGATGGGATTGAGTAGTTATGATGCCTCTTAGTTTGAAAATGCACAAGATGAAGGGGGAAATGCAATGCTTGATGTTGGACAAGGCACATAGCATGGGCAGCAGCTGAAAAAATTTGGTGTAGACCAAAAAAGGGGTCCTTCAAGGCTTCTTGATGGTGATGACCAGTATGAAAGTGAAGAATGTGATGATGAGTTGAGAGATCAATAGAGGACAATAGCTGATAGCTTTGCTAGTTGGTAAAGGATCTTCAATTCACTCGATTTTTGAATTTTTCAAGGAAGGATAAGAAGATGAAGTCATCCTCTAGAGCTTCGAGACTAGGATTTGCCGAAGGAAGAGCCTAAATAGCCTTATGAAGCTTCCAATGTAGTCAATGAGTAAAAGAAATTGGTACTGATGAGGCAATCAATGAAAATGCAAGGGCAACTTAGTAGTGCCAATCCATTTGATTATGGACAAAAAGGCATGCATGCTAATGTGGGTCATCTGGGCTACTTTGGAGGTGGATTCGTTTTCAAAGCAATGGCTCGAAACACTTCAGCCATGGAAATGCATAGACTGAATGTACATGGTATGCAACCACCTATGCAGGGTATGCAAAGCAGCCAAATGTATCTAGGAATGGCCATACAAAATCCAATGTATAGCAATGTTGGCATGATGCTTTGCACACAAAGTAACATGTTTGGTAATGTATCTATGCAGCCTAGTATGTTTGGGACTCATGGAATAGTTGCTGGTTACGTTAATGCACCATTTCATGTTGGTCAAAATGTTGGTACAACAAGTGCACTCTTTTTGCAGCCACCTACCTATGATAAGTTGGCGTGGATGGGCGAAGCAAAAGATTACAATGAGGGGGGTGAATGCGTGAAGTTTGAAGTTTTTAGTGGGGCATAGGGTAAATTGAAAGCTTTGACTTTCATTTAGTAGTTTGATATTGTCTATTTGGGATGAAACTTCATAGAGTCTTTAAAAATCTAAAAGGTAACCACTTTTATAATAGGGAATGCATTGCAGTGGTGGTCTACAATCTTGGTGCAAGGCAAAGCATTGTCAAACTCGGTTTAGTTTAACCGAATGCTTGCTTCTACATGGTTGATGAGTACCTTTGAGGTTGATGTGATGACTGTGTGGCATAACTTCAATGCAAAACAATACAAGAATTTGGAGCACTATAATATGAAGTTTTTGGAGGTATTGCTGCCTGTTATCTCTTATCATGCTATTCCTTTTTTTGAGCAGATTGAAGAGTATTATTGTGGGCTGTCTAAAGAGATCTGGGATTTTCGCATTAACACCCCATTGATCAACATGTGACAACTCATTGAGACTGTAAATAGACTTGATGCTTTACTATGTGGAAAGTCTTTAAGCTTCTAGGGTGATGGAAAAAGTCATTGAAGTGGAGCACAAGGTTGATAAGAAGTGAAGATTTGCAAATAGGCTTTAAAAGAGGCAAAAAAGCAAGGACAACATGGAAAAGATTCACCCAACGTAAAGAATTGATGGTTGCAAATAAATGCTTTATTTGCGAGGTGGAGGGGCATTTGATAAGAAGATAGCAAGGAGAAAAGGGTGAAAATAAGTAGGATGCAAAAGATAAGAGATCCAAAACATCGGTTAGTTTGGTGCTTGATGGAGTTAGTGATTAGCTTAATGATAATGCTATTGAGCTTTGTAAAACATAGTGGAAGACCAGAGATTGGCATGCATTGATTTTCTTTGACAATGGAGCAAGAGCCAATTTTATCTCCATAGACACGGAAATTTGTCCAGGTATTAGAGAGGATGAGATGGGACACATGGGAAAAATTGGCATGCTATGCAAGGGCCATGCAGAGTGTGTCCCACGTTTGATTGGGAAGCTTTGTTTACACATTTCTTCATTGCACCATTAGACTATTGTTGTGTTTTGCTTGGTATGCCTTGGCGTCATCGTGTGCATGTAGTAGTGATGGACTCCCATGACAAAGTCATTGGTATTGAGCATAAGAGTAAGACCCATGCTCTTGATACAAAGCTAAATGGAGAATTAGTCCCAATTGTATCTACTTTAATTGTTTGAAAAGTAATGAAAAAACATCTATTAGGGTTTTTCGTTTTTTGAGATACTTTAATCTCACTTATAACATTTGATTAAGGTATTAATCAAATGTGCAAGGGTCTTTAGCACATGTAATGCACATGGTAGTTATTTCATGGTAAGAGACCAAGGATCTCGAGGATGCAATGGGTGTTAAAGGCAAACGTTGTAATAAGTTATGCTTGATAGGTGTTAGGTGGTACCCGATGCTAGATTTGGGCCTAGACCAATTTATCAACCACCACTAATATTAGTGGTGATGTTAGAGACTAGGTATTAATTAATTAATTAATGCCAGTCTAAGGGTAAATAACTGCTCAGGGATACTTGAAAGAGAAATTGGCCTAGCCAATTTAATTATTGACTAGTGGAATTAATTTTTTGAGCTCCAAAATAATTATTGAAATAATTTTTAGAACTAATATTATGAAAATTAATTCAATAAGTTGGATAATGCTGAAAAATGAGATTAGAAAATTGCAATTTGGCAAAACTTGCACATGAAAACTAAGAAAATGTTTTTAGGGGTTGGTGGAAGTCTATTCCAACCATTGTGAGATAGAGAAGAAGGTCGTTAGAGAGCAAGGAGAGGTTACTGATGTGATTTGTAGCCACTAAGGATAAGTTCTACAACATGTGACAGCAATTTGGAGCCCTTTAGGAGTAGTTGACATCAGCCGAAGGTCCTTCTTATGTAGGTGATAGGTGAGAGGAGGGGGTAGTAGTCTTTCTAGTGGTCCTAAGCTATAGATGACAACTTTCATGGCTGTTTGAGCAGGGCAGCAACAGTTTTTCAACATTTCTTGGGATGATGAAACTCTGAAATTTCTCTGTTTACAACATTTTCTCTCATTCCCTAGACATCTCTCAGGTTATCTCAGTATCTTCTAGTAGTTTAAGCCATCAGAGAAAGAGATTTCACTCAATCTTTGTTGTGAACCCTAATTTATGGCACAAATTAGGGTTTTGACAATGGCCTCGGGATGCATGCTTAGAATTGAGGGCCTAGGACTTGAATTCCAATAGTTGAAATTGAGGAAATTTCAGGGAGGTTCAAGAGGCTAGCCAACCAATATCAGATTTGGGAATGAATTTTTCTTTCAAGGAACAGGGTGAACGCGAACCAAGGGGCAAATTGGATTTTATCCAAAATTAAGTATGTGTCACCATGGGGCCTTTTAGGCATGGAGAAGATGAATGATATTGGATATTGGCTGAAATTGCCTTAGGAATGGCAATGGCCATGATTTGCTCTGCACATGGATTGTGTCCTCCATTACCTGAGTATTTTTGATGATTAATGGGGAGAAAGGGAATTCCTTGTTACGTCTTCTACATTTGACCAATCTTTTGATCTAGATTGTAGTGACATGCCTCTTTCCTTTGGAGGCCTCTAATGTCCAACTAGTAATCAAACCCTTGTGCAGTGGGAATGCCATCGGAAGGACTAAGGTTGAGGGGACTATTCTTAGCGGCTAGCCGCTAACACTACGGATTAGGGCTATTGTTGCCAACATGGTGGCCTTTCATGTGAGAATGTTGAGGCCTATTCATGATGATGTGTGGATGATGTATCTACTAAAATTCAGCTTGAGGTTGAGGAGTTGGATAAGATATTGGTACCTGAGTGGATATTGGCACATAAAGTTCAAAAGGTAGAGATACTTTGTGAAGTTTCAGATATCAATGGATGTCAAATGGTTAGAAACGGGTGACTTGGTAGACTATTATTAGTTGTTACAGCTTTATCTCGATGCTTTTTTGTTGCAGTGCCGACTTTGGATTGGGCTGAGTTAGGTTCAGAAGAGGAAGGGTCTAGAGCTTTGCTTGATGCTCAAGGGGAAGGTAGCACTTCACTCTAGTGGATGGAAAACTCTAGTGTATAGTGGATCTCGAATATATTCAGCATGCATCCAAGATATTGCTTGTTGACAGTTGTGTCTTCCATGGGATTACTATTGAGTATATTAGTCATTGCAGTTGGCATGCATTTTGTGAGGAATGGATGATCGAAGCTCAGCTGAGAGAACACAGTTGACAGTAGAGAGTGAGAGAGTGAAGACACAACACAACTCTCAATGCAATTACTAAGAGTATAATGAAAGTACAAGTACAACCCTTAAACCTTAGGATTGTTAATGTGCATTTACACCTGAAAGGTGTAAAACACGATAAGTAACCGAACTATGTAACATAAGCACATAAAATAGAAGATAATATAACAGGGGAAAAAAACTCTCATAAGGAGAGTAAAAAGTGCTCTAGTGTTCTACAATGGATCACCGACACTCCTTTGTGAGCGTAAGTGTGAGTTAAACCCAGCAACCCCCCCTGGAGTGAAAAGTGATCAGCATACAAGGATTATCAAACAAAGGAGATCAAATTTAAAGTATTGTGAAATGCTTCAAATTTGTCGCGAGGAAGAGCTTTGATAAAGGTGTCTGCCACATTATTGGTGGTAGAATAGCAGACAAGGCAAATATCTCCTAAATGTACCACTCTCTTACAAAGTGATAGTGGATCTCTATGTGTTTTGTGCTTGCATGAAACACTGGGTTCCATGCCACTGCAATGGCACTCTATTTGTCAGTAAACAAAGGAGAGACTCTGTGACAAATACATCAAGTTCAGTCAACAAACAGCTTAGCCATACACATTCAACCGTGGTAGTGAAAGCTGCCTTGTATTCAGCTTCACAAGACGATGTGGCAATAATGAATTGTTTCTTGCTAAGCCAAGAGATGCAAGATAAGCCAAGAAAGCAACAGTTTCCACTCGTAGAGTGACGTGAATCAAAATCACCAGCCCAACCTGAATCATTGTAAGCATTTAGTTGCAGTGGTCTTGTCTTGGTATAAACTAGTCCAAGAGTCCTAGTATGTGTAAGTAACGAAAAGCACGCTTCATAGCTTCCCAATGTGACATGTGTGGGATGTGCATGTATCTGCTTAGGGATGAAACTGCAAATTGAATATCTAGCCTTGTGTTGCATAATTAAATGAGACATCGAACTGTTGGAGCATATGTATGGATATCAAACAAATCACTGTCTCATGCAAAGATAGCTTGAGTCTAGTCTCCATCGGTGTGCCAACAGTTACGCTTGCAATCTTGGAAGCTAAATCTCTCAAGGAGTCTACCAATATATTTGAATTGTGACAATCCAATGCCTCTAGCATCATGAATGAGCTGAATGCCCAAATAGAATGCAAAGATCTTAAATTTGACATTTCAAAAGTTTGTTGCACAGTTTTCTTGAATGCTGAAATTTGATCAGCATGTGTCCTTGTGAGTGGAAGATCATCTAAATAAAGACACATGACCAACAAAGATCCCCCCTTTTTGTATACTTAAAGAGTAGACTTTGATGGGCTGGTAATGAACCCTTGGGTGAGTAAAAAGGCATCAATCTTTGCATACCAAGCTCGTGGAGCTTGCTTTAAACCATACAAAGCCTTTTTCAGCTTGCATACCAAGTGTTTGGATCCCTCAACTGCAAAACCAATGGGCTACTATACATACACTTCTTGAAGTTCCCCATGTAAAATGAAGTTTTAATATCAAGCAACCATATGGGCAGCCAAAGCAACTATAGACTGAATGGCAGTCATACGGGATGTAGGAGCAAATGTCTCCTCATAGTCAATGCCTTTCTTTTGTGCGTAGCCTTTGGCCACAAGTCTGGCTTTAGACTTATCAATGGATCCATCCGCATTTCTTTTCAGTTTTTAGACCAACTTTGTACCCATCTGCATTTCTTTTCAGTTTATAGACCCACTTTGTACCAAAGGCTTTCTTTCCAATAGGCAATGTCACTAAATCCCATGTTTGATTCTTTATGATGGAATCAAATTCAGCTTGCATTGCTACCATCCAATGCACACTTTGTGTGCATCCTTAAAGCATTCAGGCTCCTCATCATCAAGTGTGTGTGCTGCCATAACGAACTCCATTGTATTAGCATGATCATGCATATGGGCTTGTCTTCTAGAACAACCAGCAATAGGAGTATCCAAATGACTTATCTTTCATAGTTTTCAAGCACCATCTAGGCATCTGCCTAGCTTTTTGACCATGTACAAGCTCTTGTTGAATTTCAAATTCAGGATCTTGCTGAATATTCAGATTAAGCATAGGCTGAATTTCTGCATTGCTCAATGGAGCAGCTAGTTGAACATTGTGTTCATTTACTAAAACTCCAGCTGTATCACCAAAAGAAATGGGCAGCAACCCTTCAAACACATCATTTGCAGCTTGATATGTATCAAAACTAGCAAGGGATAATTTTGATTTTTCATAAAAAATCACATCTCTACTGACAAAGACTTTCTTGGAAACAGGATTACATAATCTATATCCTTTGCTCTCAGTGTTGTACCCTATAAAAATGCATTTGATAGCCTTGTTGCCCAACTTATTTCTTAGTACTTTGAAAAATAAGCATATGTAAGGTATCCAAAAGTACCAAAATGGCTAATTGAAGGTTTTTGACTGTTCCAAGCCTCCAAAGGCGTAACATTTTTCAATGCCTTGGTAGGGCACCTATTCAAAACATGGCAGCACACATAACTCGTTCCATTCAAAATCCATGTGGCAAACTCTTAGCTTTTAGCATACATTTGGCCGTCTCCATGAGTGACTGATTCTTCCATTCTACCACCTCCCTCTTAGCTTTCATCATACATATGGCCATCTCCATGAGTGATCGATTCTTTTGTTCTACCATCCCATTTTTTTGTGGAGTATATGCAGTAGTATACTAATGGATAATGCCTTTTTGTTTCAAAAACTTATTCAGCAAGAAAGACATGTATTTCCCTCCCCCCCTGCTGGTCCGAATGGAGTGTCTTAATCTTGCAGCAACCAGATTGATTTTCAGCAAGTACAACAAAAGCTAAAAATGCATCATACACCTCTAACTTTTTCACCAATAAGTAGATCCAACAAAAACAAGTAGTCATCAATGAAGGTGACAAAGTAATAAAATCCACCCAGTGACTTTGTCTTCATAGGTCCACATACATCTGAATGCACAATCTGTAATCTAGCGGTTGCGTTAAAAGCAACATCACAAGGAAACGAGAATCGATGCATTTTTTTCAAAATGCATCCCTCACAAATATGCTCAGGAGGTCTCTCCAAGAGAGGTAAGCCATCTAGTATTTGAGTATGCTGCTTACGTATCAAACTGCCATAGTTGACATGTCCTATGCGAGCATGCCATAACTTACCTGTGACGTGGTAGGAGTAAGAGTAGATGCTAAATAGACTAACTGATCAATCCAATAGGCATCCAACTCATAGAGTCCATGACATAATGTGCTAGTCAAAACCAAAGTCTTCTTTATCCCTGACCGTACATTTGTTATCGTCAAATGTAACCTGCTTACCATACTCTGCTAAAGAAGAAATGTATAATAAACTCTTCTTTATGCCTAGCACATATAATGCATCATGTAAACAAAGAGTAGAGCCATCAATGGCTTTCAAGACAATCTTCCCAACACCTCTAAGAGGATAGGATGCATTGTTGGCACACTGCACAGACTTGCCAATAGCAGCTGCAATAATTGAGGAAAAAAAATCTCTACAAGATGTAATGTGCTTAAAAGCACCACTGTCAAAGAACCAAGTGCTAGTATCCTCAGTAGAGCTAAATGCTCTATCAGCCCAAGAGGAGTCATAATTGCAAGTGTAAACACAGTAGTCATGGTCTACAACAAAAGACATGGACTTTGTAGCAATAGAAGGTGCATTAGAAACAAACATCCCTGACTCCTCCTTTTCCTTGGCAGTGTGGTTCTTACATTCATGATGTAATGACTTAGATTCTTATAATAGTGGCACTTTCCCTTCTTGGCTTGTGTGCCTCCTTGTTTCTTGTTGCTTTGTGAAGTACTTGAACTTCTAGAACTTTGTGGAGCATTTCTAGACTCTCTACCCTTGCGCTTCTACCTCGCCATAAAAGCCTGTTCATAGGCTATAACATCCATCCCAGTGTTCTTTCTTGTTTGCTTTCCTTCTAGGAGCAAACTAACCGATTGAAGAAAGGTAAGTGGATGCAGAGAAATTCTCATAGTGAGATTTAAGGCACAATGCGAAAGCCCAAAAAAATTTATTGTCCAAAATGCACAATTTCAATCTATTTCAGACAGAACCTATAGATGTGCCAATGTTTGCTTGAAATCCAAAAGCCCCAACATTTTGGCCCGCTTTCCAAGAAATCTCTGCAATAAGTGTGTCCAAGACACATCCAGGAGAAGAAATAGACTACTTGGGGCAAAAGCCCTCTGCTATGATTCAGATTTTTTTATAAAAAATAGATAAATGTCTCCTTTTACCTTCTATGTTGGCGGTTTGCTCTGGGGTTGACAGCCTCAAGGAGCAGCAAGATGTTGGCGGGCTTGGCGGATGGGGAGGTGGGTGCTGGCCAAAAGGCAGGCAGGTAAGGAGGAGCAAGCAGCGTGGCATGAATATGGAGTGGCACTAGGACTGGCAGCATTGGGACACGTGGCTCTCAGGCAGTGCTGGGCGCAAGACAAGAAGTGTTGGTGCTGGGCACAGAAGGCTGTTGGTGCCGCAGGCGAAGCTAGGGGGCGTTGCGATCGGGCCGGGCGGGTAGAGTTGGTGCTGGTGGCGTGAGCTGCATCAGTTGTGGTGGGGCTGCAGCTGTTGGGCTAGGAGCTACAGGGTGGGCGAGCTTGCAGGGTGGTAGGCTTGGATTGTTGGCAAGGTAAAGACAGAGGTTGACGAGCTTGAAGAGCTGGACTATACCAAGCTTGAGCTCTGATACCAAATATGAGGAACGGAGGATTGAAGCTCAACTAAGAGTACACAATTGATAGTTGAGAGTGAGAGAGAAGACACATCATGACTTCCAATGCAATTACCAAGAGTATAATGAAAATACAAAATACAACCCTTAAACCTTGTTAATGTGCATTTACACCTAAAAGGTGTAAAACATGATAAGTGACCGAAATGTATAAAACAAGCACATAAAATAGAAGATAATATAACTAGGGGAAAAAACCTCTCATAAGGGGAGTAAAAAGTGTCCCAATGTTCTACCGCCGATCAACGACACTCCTCTGTGAGCATAGGTGTGAGTCCAAACCAACACATTTAGTGTGTTTTTCATTTTTAGCTCTGAAACTATACATTTTCATCAATTTATGATAATTAGCGGTTCATTACCATTTCCTACTTTGGATGATCATTAATTTTGAGTGGTATTCAATTGATTTTATGAACAACATTGTGTTTTATGAATGCCATTGATAGTTCGGGCATGGTTTATGCTGAAGTTATGCTTCACTATGGTTGTTTGGCCGGAAGAGTTGATATGCATTAGTAATAGATGCATCTTATGGGTTTTTGGTAACAATTTGGGACTCTTCTGGTCTACTATGTTTTGGTTATGTTGACGTAGAAATTTTCCATGGTATTTGGCAGTAGCATGGTCAAGCAATAGCGGGCTAGATTGTTTTACTATGATGCCTTATGGAAATTTTAAAGTGCGCTAGAAAGTAACAAAGGAGGGGCTGTTGAGCTAAAAGTTCATTCCGTACTGATTAGCTTTTTTAAAAAGCCCCAAAATATGTAAATTAACAAAATATGTAAATTAACAAAATTGTCCCACATGCAAAACCCTAATTTGGGAGGATTCTTTTGCATTTATAAGTAGATAGGCTGCCCACCATTCAGCCCCATCCTTGTCTTGCACGTTTCAGCCACTATCATCCCTCTTCTACTAGTTTTCTAGCCTCCAGGCAATTGCTACTATGTGGTCTACACCTATTGTGCAGCCTCCCATTGCTGTTGGTGATCAGATGCCATTATCTTCAGGCGGTTACATTTCTGCATTTACTAGTTTGTGCCCCAGAGACTGCTGCGTTTTGGTTTCCAGCTTGTTGCCCTTCCATTTTCAGCATCGGTCTAATTTGTGTTTGTATCTACAGCAGGTCATTTCTTCAGCACTTCTCTTTGTCAGCCTCTGCTCCAATTGGTGGTTATTGCACTTGGGATACATCTCTGGTGGACGATGCACATCGATACCTTCCTTAGCCCATTCCCATGAGAGCCATTGGCTATTGGATAGCTCTACCCTTGAGCATTATGTACATTCTCTCATTTATTTACAACATTGATTCATTCACTTCAAAGTTCTCTTTCTTCTCTGTTTGTATTTGTTTTTTGTCGCGTTATTGTTTGAGTCCTTGTGTTTTGGTTGTATTTGTACATTCTATGTTTTTTTTGTGCAAACCTTAGCATATCTTCACAAAGAAAGCTAGCCCCTTTCCTTTTTTTGAAAATGAGAACCCCTTTTGCACTCTGGCCTTCACCTTGGTCAGAGGATTTTTATCGAAGTGGGAAGGATGAGGATGACTCATCAGAAGAGCTATACCTTGCTTCTTCTTCTCCTTCTTCTTCCTTGAAGCTGCTAACTCCTTACTATCCTTGTGCGAATGACCTTCTTAATATAGTGATAGTAGTGGGCCTTTGATGACTTCTTCCTATCACCCTTCTCTGAGGTTGCAAATACCTCATCATGGCCACTATATTGAGATGGAATCCTCATGCTCAAGCAACATTGAGGACATATGTATAAAACTAATTGGCATCGATGAAGTTTGAACATGCAAAGCATTGGCTACTCCAAACTATGGAAAGAGCTTATAGAGCATAGCCCCCACAACATGAGCCTTTGGAAGCACGGATTGTATGTGCATAAGCTAATCCTATACTTGTCTAATACAAAGCAAGAAAGATTGAACGGTATCTTTAGGCTCAAATTTCATCTATTGGAGCTGTCCATAGAGGGTCATTGCATGTATAGTCGATGGAGCCTCGCACAACATTTGGAGCTTCTCCCACACTGCTGAAGCTATTTTGTAGGAAGCGACTACCGGTGGAACCTCTTTAGAAATGCATTTGGAGAAGAGTGGAATATTCATGAGCATCATCGTGATCCCATGCAAGCACAACTTCCTCATAGTTGATGGGTCCCAATCATGTGGAAGACCAGTGGGAGGTTGGGGTTGCTCAAAGCTCATGAAAGTATCAAAAGATGATGTACCAGTGAGATAGTAGGGTTTGTGGGGAGGAACACAGAGTGAACTCGGAAAACATGGAGAAGAGAAGAGAAGAGAGAAGAAACTTTGATGAATGGAATGATGAAGTTTTGAATCATGGAGTGAATGTGATACAAGGGAACAAGGGTTCCATAGCACAAGGAAGATGATGAAGACAACCTTGAACCACGAACCACAATTTCTTCCTGAAGGGTTGTGAGGGAAGTGGAGAGGCTGGAGAGAAGAGGTGATAGACTCAATGAATTAGCCTTAAAGAATGAGTGAGAGAGTGATCTATAAATAGGCAGTGTCAGTCTAGGGTGGCGCCCCTTTTTGGAGTAGCAAATCCTAAATGCAAAATGCAAAAACGCAAAAAACGCAAACTGCGGGTGAAGGGTTTCTCAACACCCCTTCTCACGCCCAAAAAGGGGAAGAAGAGAAGAGTGAGGTGGAGATGGAATGCTACATGCTGAAGAATGCTCATGTAGCAAGTGCCACTTGGAAAGTGTCTCTCGCGGGAAAATTATTCACTTGCCCAAGCGCCCTAGTACAAAGATGATGAAAACATACAATGCAGAGGAGGAATGCCAGACTTTGTGTGGTGCCGAGAACCATAAGGATATGCCTGTACTCGATCTCGGGAATTGGCTCCATACTGACCAGGTGACTAAGTGTCACTAGATGGTGATACTTTTTACAATTGCTTTTCTTATTTACTTATATAAATATTTTATTTTTCTTTTTTTTTGTTGTTGTTGCTTCTTACCCCCAGAGTTCTCTTGGAATAAGCTGGGATCTTTGCATGGCTAGAAGAGGCAGCCATTGGGACAAATTGGACTAATGGTTTGTCTGAGCCTTAGGACTGGTTCCATATTGAATGGGTTTGAGGTTGTGTGTGTAACTGGCCTGTTCAATGGAAAGGGCGGTAGTGTACAACCAAAATATATAAATGCTTTCACCCAATTCACAGTCGCCCACTTTACCTGTTCAATGGATTGGTCTTTTCTCTAGAGGGGATATCCTTCTAGCAGTCATTGCATCTAGCAGAGACAGGACATTCACTTTCACAATTGAGGAGGATGGCCGCCTCCAGCAAACAGGACCTTGACCTTACAGCACTTAGTGGCTGTTCTAGGCAGAGAATGAGAGTAGTTGCAGACTTTCAAAGAAAATGGCACATAGACCCAGACCCAACCACTTGTCTTATAGATGGATGGAGATATTGGGCATACCAGAGAAGGCCTCTACAGATACTTCAGTGGGATCCAGGAGAGTGGTTGTGGAGGGATCCCTTCCTTGATAGGCCATCCGACATGCCCTTCTTTGGCTACAGTACTAGATTGGGATGGAGGATATAGATGAGCAAGATTACAGCACAACCTGCAGCCATCCCTCATTGGCATAGAGAGGGAGTCTCAGATGAGTTCCTATACGACTTTTGGAGGCAGCTACATGACGCCTTCAAGCCCAAGAAGATATCTCTCTTTCTATGGCTTCTAGCCCATACGAGTTTAGCAGTTGGTACTTGGCTTGGATATGGTAGGGACTGAGTGGCTTGCGCACAATGTGGTGAGCCAGAGGAGACTAGAGACATTGCCTCTGGGACTGTCCTAGAGCCCTAGAGATTTGGAGGAGAGCTCTTAGGATAGTATTCCATGGTACAATAGAGTCCATTGTGGCGACATGGGGGGCTGCAGCTTGGGTCACAGACAGAGGTCCAACTTGTGGCTTTGAGGACACTCAGGGGAGCATTTCTTTTCTCATCATTGGACAGCATCTGAGCAGGATCCCTACCCCAGACTACTCACAGACACAGTGGACTCAGGGACATTGTCATAGATGGGAGCTGATTTCCAGCATTATAGCTTGGTACATATGGAATGCGAGATGTAGCCAGGTCATTGATCTTTAGGATAGACCCACTGGGGAGTCTTTATTGAGGATTTGGACAGAGATAGTCCATACTCTCGGTGGGAGATGGGAGAGGTTGCAGGGCAGCTTTGAGAGGATGAGGAAGAAAAGAGAGGCTTTCTTTAGGATTTGGGATTCAGACACCTTCTTTCACACTACTGCTCAGATGGTCTAGCACTTCAGCCCACCAGATTGGTTGTTTACACAACCATTGTATCTTTGATGTACTTAGTTACTCTTCACAGAGTTTCTTGTACTTTGTATTTACCTTAGGGGGCTTTCTCCGAGGTGTTATTAATAGAGTTCTCTTTTCTTTGGGGGGGGGGGGGGGGGAACTCTTTTTAACGTTTGCCTACTACCAACGGCCCTCTTTTCCCATGTCTATCGACTAAGTATGGGGGTATACTTGACCCTCTTTTTCTCTTGGTGTGATTTGGTTTATGGATGGCTCATTGACTTCCTTTTGCACCGCCTCTAATGGGTTTGTTGTTTCCAGCAATTTTTTCCTAGCCCGGACTACTCTAATAATGGTGTGCATGCAAGACCCTCATATAATTAGGACCGGTTTCCTCTCCCTGCATTAAGGTTAAGGGAGGCCTTATATCGGCTGAAAGGAAGGGTTGGGGGGGGGCGTGGGCGCACGCTGTAGACACCTGGATGGCCATGTGGGTTTCCCAACTGGCAAGCGTGGCAGCCAGCAATGAGCTGGCAGAGATGTTGAAGGCGACAAAGGTCACAAGGAGGATGTGAGCTTTGTAGGGACACGGCCGTCATGCTGACAACACGTGGGAGGAGAGAGGGAGTCCATATCTAGTAACCATGTGGCTTGCCTTGCTGGTTGCTGTACTGGAGCTGGTTGTCTGGCTCATAGACACGTGGAAGAAGGGCATGGCTACCATGTTGAGCCCTTGGTAGGAGGGAGAGCAGCCTTAGGATTAACTTATTTGCTGACTCATAACTAACTATTTAATAAATAATAACCCACATACCTATCCCTTATGTAGCTCATAATGACCTTGCAAACTTAGTCTATTCGAGCTTGGGTATAACCCATCTAGTTTGGTTCCATTACATGTGGTGTCACAGTAAAGCTATGGAAATTGGTAATGTCACATATGAAAGACGAAATTTAAAATAAAGAGCATTCCATAATAGGATTTTTTTGCAAATGTTTTTTGTTATTGTGATTAGCATTTTAAGGTGTGGGTTGCTTAAAAACTTGTGCAGAAAGTGATTCTACTGAAAGATGTGACATGTGTCCGGAAAGCAAAGACAGCTGGATTATTTCCAAATGCAATCGAGATTGTTGCTTGGGGGAAAAAGGTGGTGCTTTTCATATTGGCAGTTCTCTCTTGCTGATATTGACATGATTAATTCCAGATGTATGAGAACTGCATTTGTGTGGTCATGGGTAGAAAAGCTTTTGGGTGTATTTATGTTAATAGTCTAGTTGGAGCAAGAAAATTGAAATAGCTTATGCTGTCATTGTGTTGAACCTATATTGAGGATGACCTGAAGGGCTAAATGATTCAAGCCACATAATTAATTCCAGATGTATGAGAACTGCATTGGTGTGGTCATTCATAGAAAAGCTTGGGTGTATTTATGTTAATAGTCTAGTTGGAGCAAGAAAATTACTTTATGTTGTCATTGTGTTGAACCTATATTGAGGATGACATGAAGGGGTAAATGATTCAAGCCACATCTTAGCCATTTTGGTGGATCAAAAGCTTAGATTCTACCTGTTTGCTTTACATCTTTGGTTTAGGAAATGGGCATGAACTTCATGTGTCTCTGTTGGGATTGAGGCATGGAAAATCTCATCTGGCCTTTCTTCCAGGGAAATGCCATTAAGCTAAGGATATTGGGAAGGAAAATACAATATGATCATGGTTGAGTTGAATTGCTCCTTACCTTGTCACAATGTTGTATATGTGCTGCAGAACTTTTTTGCATCTTTTCTTTCTAGAGATGAAGCGTATCGGCTAATAGTAGAAGGATGGGCTCGCCATTGCAAATATGCACGATTGCTTACTGACTCTCAGGTGATTCATAACATTATTTTTGTGAGCAGATATACTGCTCCTATCCCCAATGCATTTATTACAGTACTGTCTCAACCTTTACATAGCAAATTGTCTTCAGATTTACTTGAATTGTGTAATGCAGGCAACTCAAGATCAACATGATGCATCTTTCTCTGAGTCAAGCTTTGGAAGCAGGTACATGCCTGTTCTTTGGTGGACATTGCAATCAACTCTTGCAGCTTTTAAGTTTAGTTTCAGAAAGCAGAAGTTGTCCACAAGGAAGGTTTTTTTATGCCTTTTAAAGTTTCAAAGAGTTGATCATGACCTATTCTCTGCTGCAGTTACATTTTGAAGGGCTTGAGACAAAGACTAAGGTTGTTTTCTTTGGAGACAGGGATATTGTAGAAGTACCTGCTGAGCGACACAGTAAATCTGAGCATGGACCTGGAAATGGTGGTGAGGCTTGTGATAGAGAAACTTCAGGCATAGAGAGATCCAATGTAGAGAATGCTGCAGAAATTATGGATGGTCCAAAGTGTTCTGCAGCGAACAATGAAAACTTATGGGATGTTGAAGATGGAACTGCACCTGAAGGTAGGGTGTGGTAACTTTATGTTTGAATACAGGAGCATAAACTAGCAATTTGATGCATTCTATAAAAGCTAGGTTTATAGGGGAGAAAGAGATGCATGCGAGAATACACTAGGGTTTGCAGAGAAAATGTAGTCTATTTACAGGACATGAGTAACAAATCAATTCAGAATATGGAATGCGAAAGACAGGATGCACTCAATGAACCAATTGAGTATGAGAGGTATGGATACAACTGATGCTCAAGAAGGGGAAGGGTGTCCATTCAAACCATTTGTCTCTCAAGGAGCGTGCTGAGGGATGGAGGAAGAGCCTATCACATTCTTATGGATCACATATGTGAACAGGAAGGCACCATTTCATGCCAGATGAAGAGAAAATAGTCAGTCATGTGCAGGGCAGGTGTGAACACCTAAAATGCAACTATTCCTGGCTGGTTAGTGTTGTGAGAAGTAGCATTTGGCAGCAAAATGCAACAGCATGGCAGCTCCAGGGGCAAGTACCAGCATCATGAACTGTCTGGGAATCAGTATCAGCAGCTGGGGCATCAATATACAGCAGATGGAGACCTCTGGTGCAGGTGAATAACAGCAGTCCTTCCTCCTGTCTAATGTGGGAGCAGCAGGTCTTTGCAATAGGAGTGAACTCCAAGGCAGTAATACAAGTCATTTCCACTCCAGGGTGTGTTAGGAAGAATGCGGGCATGTGAATGGGTGGATGATGAATGTTGAAGGCAGACATGATGATGATAATGGCAAAGTGACTTGGAATAATTGGGACGATAAGTGGCAGTCCTGATCCCCTTTCTGTGGGACGTTTCGAGCCAATTATCCCACCAAAAATTAACTTTTTGTGAAATGTCCACCTAGGATCCAACCTACACAGGAGACACCACACAAACTATATACACGAACATATGGATCTTGGACATCAAACACACCTCCCGATCATATAGTCAAATGGGCTCACCTTGGAGTCTAGGAGCTAGCAGGACATCAGGTCATGACCATGTCTCAAGAGTCCGTGTATTGCCAGACTACATTGTTCCGATGTATGGATGCATTGGCCTCTAGGGCAAGAGTCAAGGAGTGGTGATTACACAATAATGTGCACAATAGAGTCTTGGATCCTATAAATAGGATTGGGCTGCCCTAACCCTAAGTGCCCTTAGTGCATTTGCACTAAGTCACTTCATGACCATTGTGGCAAATGCTACTAACATTCGTCTAGATGTCCAAGGATGTAACACTTTTTCCATTATGAATGATTGGTGTCCTTAACAATATCCTTAGGAATAACATAGGGAAAATAACTCTTTAATGAACGTACTGACTCCCAAGTAGCCTCAAGCTTTGGCGGTCCTTCCATTTGACTAGATACTTGGGATAAATGGTCTGATGGGATTGTTTAGTCCTATGGTTAAGAACGGATTTGGATTAGAGTGGAACATAATGAGTAGTATTCCTAAACCATTATGAGGTGTTCGCCAGTCTCAATCCAAGGCACACCTTTTAGTAGTCCATCAGTAGGTTTTTCAAAAATGGTGACGCCTGGCGCTTCCTTGGAGTATCACGGGGTTTGTTTAGGCCCGACTTAGTCTACATCACAATGGAAGAGCTCCAGCCGAACCTACTAGGATCGACCTGAAATTCCGGGTTCCTAAAATCGGACGGGTCTCCTAATAGCCAACTAGTGTTAGTAATTTCGAGTTCCCACTTTCTACTGGATTACTCGAATTGAAGCGGACTTGCCATTGCACTTGGTTCAAAGAGAATGGGAGATGAAGGGGAGTGCGGTACGTTAACCCTCCTGCCTATAAGACAAAAGCTCATCCCGGCTCCCTAAAACAATACAAGTCGGTTCTACCTAACGGCTAGTTGGTCAATTTATCATCTTTCTATTCTTATATCCCGATTTAGAAAAGCTCTCGGATAATTGGGACTACCCTACTGTTGGACGGACCTGTCGGGGGTCATGCCCACCCGCTTTCCTTTGACGATGGTATCGTCTTTAGTTTTTTAATTACCTACAACACATTTATTGAAAAATATACAACCAACTTCCTTAATTAGTCCGTTAAATCACAGGTTCCTTCACGTAATTTATTTCACGGATATGCATATAATTCAAACAACCCTTGAATAAAAAATAAATTTATTTATTATATTGGAAGTTTATTACAATTTTCATCTTCCCGATTCTATAGAAGATATACAAGATTCCTTGAGGGTATTTTGTCCACCAAGATTCCTTCCTTGTAACGAATTTACAACCAGAATCCCCTTGGCATCCGCATTCTCTAGTGCTCGAGACTTTCCCTATAGATAGACCTTTTCACTACGGAGCCGGACTAAGCCTCTTGAAGTGATAAATATGACTTCCTTGGAGTAGGGTCTTGCAGCTAGTTTGGGGGTAGCCTAGCGCGATATTTCCTTTTATTCTGTTTGTCAATGTTTTTAATTAGAGATCTAGATTTTAGCAAACACAAGCAATCATTTCAAACAATGACAATCACACCATTATGTAATTCACATCTTCACATAGCCAAGGTAGTCCTTAACCTAAGGTAACCTTACATTCTAACAAGGATTCTTTTTTTCATAAAGAAGTGTTGAGCACAAATCTTTGAATACTGTTAAGCAAGACACAAATTTTCCGTTTAGGGTTAACTTACATAAGCGAATTTACTTTAGTTGGTACTTAGAAAAATATTGCGATAATAATTTAATGAGATGATTTACAGGATCTTTTAAATAGACTTTCACTTTTTAAGTGTTAATCAACTCCTAACCATTGTCGCGTTTGACAATGAATATATCGAGTTATTTTACTAATCTCGAGTGCGCATAACGTCCCTTATTCATTTCGTGGAATAACCTTTTGCAGCTATTTTCATCATGATTCTACGAATTATAATCTTGATTAATCTATCTACAAATCATAGGTAGTTGTTAACTGTTTGTGCGTGTATTAATATGCTCTCTAGATGAAACAGACATCTCGTGTAAGTGTAAATGCAAAAGCTAATATTTTATGTACTTAATTTCGAAAAAAATCTTAATATTTTATGTGGCAATATGAAAATAATAGACTATTTCTGAGTTGTGAACAATTTGGTTTGGCATGACGTCACTGGGAATTTTGTCTTTGCTTGCATTTACGTTCGCCACACCCGATGTTCTGTTGGTAGTGGCAATTGCGGCAAACTTTGGGCATTCTTGTATCTCTGGCAATACCCGTTATTGCGGTGGATTTCATGGACTTTCCGTCTCGTTGCTTTGGAGCCATCGTTCGCAAGCGGGTTCAAGAGATAGAGAAGGTGAAATGAATTCGGGATGGGAGAGTGTGAGAGCAGCTTGCCGAGTTGAAGACCGAGACAAGGGGAGGTTGAGTTAATTCGTTCTCTAAACCCCTCTCTAATTTCCTCTCGCAGCTTATCGGGATCTTTTCTCTTTCTCTCTTTCTAATTCTTCCCGTCTCTAGCTCCCCCTCGTAGTCTCTCGGGGAGGGGGGGTATCCTTCTACCTTCCTCTCTTTTCCTCTCTCTTGCTCTATACTCTTGGAAAGGGCCTCTCTCCTCCTGGTCGTGAAAGGTGAGAAGGATCGAAGCTTGCAGGCGAGAGCTATGGCGGGAGAGCAAGAGCAAGAAAGAGAGAGACAAGAAATGGGAACTCCAACAGTCACAATGTGTGATTAGGCCTTCCTTTATTCAAATTGTCACTAAAAGAATAAAGAATAAAGTGATGGTGACGGGCGCCTGCCAGCTGCAGTGTGCAGTGGCGGTGACTGTCAGTGTAGTAATACAGGGGCGGCTAGGTGGAGGCGCATTTACCCCCAATAACCTCCCACTTAAAGGCGAATCTGCCCTAGTGAGGAGTCAAAAGAAAAAGAAAAAGACAGTACAACATGTACACATGTACAACAGGATAAGGAAAGACGTCATCTCATCCCACGCCTGTCAACCTCTCGAGGAAGGCAAAGTGCTCTGTAGAGAGGCTTTTCGTGAGTAGATCTGCAGGATTCTGGTTAGTCAAGACCTTGACAAGATCAATAGACTTGTCCTCAACGACCCCACGTATGAAGTGATACCTCACCTCAATGTGTTTCGTCTTCGGATGGAAAACCGGATTCTTGGCTAACTGAATAGCACTCATAGAATTTGAATGCAGTGTAGGGATAGCATGAATACCAAGGTCAGCCAACCAAATGACCCAACCAAATGGCCTCCTTGCAAGCCTCAATGGCTGTAACATACTCGGCCTCTGTAGTAGAAAGGGCCGTGTATTTCTGCACCTTGGATATCCAAGAAACAGCACCTCCAACATATGTGAATACATAGCTGCAAGTGGACTTCCTACTATCTGCATGTCCTGCATAATCAGAGTCAGTGTACCCCACGACTCCTGTATCCTGGCTGCCATAGCATATGCACATATCTGCAATGTCCTTCAGGTACCTCATGATACCCTTCACGGCATCCCAATGCTTCTTGCCAGGTGTAGCCATATAGCGTGCCATAACACCAACTGCAAAGGCAATATCTGGACGAGTGGCTATCATGGCATACATAAGACTGCCCATTGCGGATGCATAGGTAATCTTGGCCATCTCGGCCCTCTGCTCATCTGTCTGCGGACAATCAGCCTATGATATCTTTACATAAGAAGGCAATGGATAGTCAATAGGCTTTACGTCCTGCATGCGGAAGCGCTCAAGGACTTTATGAATATACTCTCTCTGTGACAAGTAGAGGAGTCCCTGATGCCTGTCGCATCTACTGCGCATACCAAGTATGTGAGCGGCCTGTCCCAGATTTTTCATCTCAAAGCTCTTCTTGAGTTGAGCCTTAAGAGCATCTAGCTCATCATGAGCTTTCCCTGCTGTCAGCATATCATCCACAGAGTACCAAAATCAATAAAGAACCATCACGGGCTTTCTTCGTATAAAGACACGGATCCATAGCACTCCTGCTATAACCCTGTGACTGCATTAAGGCATCAACCTTATGATACCACTCCCTAGGTGCCTATTTCAAGCCATAAAGACTTTTCTTCAATTTGCACACTAGGTGCTCCCTGCTAGGTTTTGCAAAGCTCTTAGGCTACTCCATATAAATCTCATCATGCAAGTCCCCATGTAAGAAAGCCGTCTTGACATCCATCTAGTATAAATCCAAGTCAAGTTGAGCAACCAAAGCCAAGACTAAGCGCAGGGTGGTCATCTTAACCACATGAGAAAAGACCTCATTAAAGTCCACACCATGCTCCTGCTTAAAACCCTTTGCTACCAATCTAGCCTTGTATGCCGGCTTGGGGTGTCTAGGGGGTACACCCACTTGCATGGCAAAGCCTTCTTACCCTTAGGCAAGAAAACCAAATCCCAAGTCTCATTCTTATGCAAGGAGTCTATCTAAGACCACATAGCCCTCTCCCAGGAGTGACTGTCACCCATAGTCTCGTCATAAGTGAAAGGCTCTCCTGCATCTGTAACCAAGATATAATGCATCGAGGGTTGAAATCTATCAGGTGGACGTCTGTCTCTAGTAGATCGTCTCACGGCTGGCTTTGCTACCTGCCCAGCTGCCTGTCCAACACCCTGACCATGAGCATTTGCTGCAGCTGTAGGTTGTCCAACTGGCTGTGCGGGAGCTCTCGGCTCCTCTTGAAATATGACCTTGCGGATCTCAACAACTCTCTCAGGCTGCCTATGCATCTTGTCTTCATGGAAGACTACATTATGACTGCGGATGACTTTCCACATCTACGGATCCCAGAGACGGTAACCCATCTCGCCTGCATCCTGTAGGCCACTCTATGGGCTATCCATAGGTGTCACTCATTCCTTGGTATGTGCCTTGTAGGCCTAGATATTATCAGTTAGGACCTATGGTACACTTAGTACTAGTTCCAGTTGGGACACCTAGTACATGTATGACGCCCAGTTAGGGTTTCATAATGTTAGGTTAGGGTTTCATTATATTAGGTGTATCTTTTGTATTCTTCATAACTTCAGTAATACAACTTCAGCAGCACGCTTTGCCTCTTGCCTCTGTCTCCTGTTGCTTCCGTTGTCCACTCCACCCAACAGTGGTATCAGAGCGGGTTACCATCACTCCATTGCTTCAGATCTGACTCCCTCCCGCTTCCTCTTCTTGCTGGTCATCACTCCCAAGAGGCTTCCCATCGCCATTTTCTGGAGTTTCCAGCCATTGCGCGAAGTTTTGTCGCGGGAAAGTGCTTCAAATCTGATCTCCCATCCTTCTTGCTGCTTCTCCAACCTTGGGGGGCTCCATTCAAGCTGATTTAGCCTTCATTTGGGCCAAAACCGCCTGTTTTCTGTCAAAACCACCTGCTGCGTCAGAAAACGACTTCTTGCACACAATGGTTTTGACAAAGTGCAAACTTTTTGGCATAGCTGTGTTCTACAAGTCAGGACGCCCCTACTTGGTGCAAAAATCAGTCAAAATCACTCCGGTTTTGCAAAAACCACTTCTGGTTTTAGGGTTTCGGAGACTGTTTTGGGTCAAATTTGGTACAGATCTGGTCGTCCTTCTCTTTTACTTCCATTTTGGTCAAAACTACGACCATTTTGGTCAAAACTGCCTCGGTTTTGGTCAAAACAGCTTGTTTATTGAGTGGTTTTGTAGTTACAGCAGTAGTATTTGCTGTTGCAGACATACATCTACTGGTGGCGAGTTGGTCAAAGCTGATTTACTGTGTGTTTGACCAGTGTTGACTTTTAGGGTTGACCGGTCAACTGGTTGACTGAAATTCCTGCATTCAGTTTGAATTTTGCCTGCGGGGATTTGTCTTTTCAGGTACATTCAAATATTGCTGGCAGATTTCAGTTGGTCATACAGTTGGTTTATGCTTGGAAAGCCTTGAGGCTTGTGGAGTCAGTAATTGGTATTTGCAGTTGAGAGCTTGAGGCTCCTAATCTTTGCTTTTGTCATTCTTGTGCATTTGTCTGCATAATGGCTGGTGGCAAAGATGATTTCTTTGGGGCCTTCGGTGCTGATGATAAGCTTGATGGGGTTAACTACCCTATGTGGTCATTCATGATGAAGCATGTTTTGGTTTCCAAGAACTTGTGGAATCTAGTATCTGGCAATGAGCCTAGGCCCGTTAGGCAGGCTACACCTTCTTCCAGTGATGTTACATCCACTGGTTCTTCCCGTGATGCCTTCATTCCTCCTACTCAGGAGATGATACAGTGGGATGGCCGTGATGCTAAAGCACAGGCATTTATTGCTCTGTCTATCAGAAAAAGTATTGTTCCTCATATCAGATTATGCACTATTGCTAAGGACTCTTGGGATAAGCTTGCTTCCTTGTATCGGGTACGCAATGAGGCCCGTGTTGCTTATCTTCGCAAGCAACTGAAGGATACTCGTCTGAATGAGGGTGATAATATGGATGCATATCTTGCAGCTATTCAAGATTTAAAGGAGCAATTGGCTAATATTGATGAGGACAACCCTGACTCACAGCTTGTATCAGGCACATTGGATGGGTTGCCTAACTCTTACCAAGGTTTCGTCACTACCTTGAGGTTGGTTACCATGGGCAATGCCAACTATTATTCCTTTGATCAATTGGTTGCACTTTTACTGTAGGAGGAGCAGAGCCGTGTGAATCGGAATGCCGGTATGCACTCAGATCAGGCATTTGCAGCCAATGATTGGAATAAGGAGAGATTTCAGAAATCTGTTCCCAAAAATACAGCAACTAATCAGCATTCTAATTTATCCTCTCAGGGTGATCAAAAGAAGAAAAAGAGGTGCAATTATTGCAGGAAGCCGGGCCATGAAATTGCTGAATGTAGGAAGAGGATTGCTTCTGAAAAGAAGAAGAAAGAAGCTAGACTTTCAGTCACATCTACCTTTGGCATTGATGCAAATACACATGGGCATGCTAATGAGCAAGCTAATTATGCCAGGGATCAGAATTGGGGCTTCATTGTTCAATGCCATTACAATCCTCCAGTGCATGATACAAGTTCACATGCTTGTATGGCAATTTCAGCCTCTACATGGTTCTTTGACAGTGGTGCTTCTAAGCACATTACCTCCTGTAAAACTTTGTTTACTTCTCTTACTGATGCCCCAAAGGGGGGTTGCGTGACATGTGCCAACAATGCATCTTATATGGTTAAGGGTATTGGGCAGATGGCTGTTACATCAGTTACAGGCAGTGTTGTCACTCTGGAGAATGTTTTGTATGTACCAGGCATACGAAAAAATCTGATTTCTATTTCAGCCATAGCTACATGTGGATTTCAGATTGTGTTTGATGGGCATAGGTGTGCAGTCTATGACTTGAGTCATGCCGATGCTATTATATTGACTGGTACTCTTCAGGGGGGCTTGTACAGCTTGGATGCATATGACAGTTCAGCTCATGATGCTCATGTAGTTGATGCAGATGTTTTGCCTGATACTTACTTGTGGCATGAGAGGTTTGGGCATCTTAACTTTAATGCTATGGTAAGGTTGCCTAAAATGGTTGAAGATATGCCACAAATGCAGATTCCTCATAAGCATGTCTGTGAAGCTTGCTTGCTTGGCAAGATGCACCGCTTTGTCATACCTAAGGATGGTAGAGTTGGGGCATCACGCAAGCTATTCTTGATTCACAGTGATGTGTGTGGTCCTATGCGGGCTGCTTCAATTGGAGGTTTCTATTATTTTATGACATTCATTGATGACTTTACCAGGTATACTTGGATCTTTGCATTGAAGTCCAAGTCAGAGGTGTTTACCTGCTTCAAGCATTTCATTGCCTTGGCTGAAAATGATTCAGGCTTGAAGATTGCACACTTGAGATCAGACAGAGGTGGTGAATATATGTCAGAGGAATTTAATGCTTACATGAAATCCCATGGTATTCATCATGAGTGTACAGTGCCTTACACTCCTCAACAGAATGGAGTTGCTGAGAGAAAGAATAGGACAATTATGGAAATGGCCAGGTGTATGCTTAAGGGCAAGAATTTGCCCAATATGTTTTGGCTGGATGCAGTGATATGTGCCAATTATGTGCTCAACAGGAGCCCCACCAAAGCATTGAAAACAATCACACCCTATGAGGCTTGGAAAGGACACAAGCCAACCATTTCTCACATGCGTACTTTTGGGTGTTTGGCCTATGCACATGTGCCTTCACAGAGGTGGACAAAGCTGGATGATAAGGCTATAAAATGTATATTTTTGGGATACAGTGCAGAGAGTAAGGGTTATAGACTTAATGAGCCTTCCACCAAGAGGGTAATTGTCAGTAGAGATGTCATCTTTGATGAGACATCTTCCATGCCCTTGCGGGACTGCAAAGTGCAGTCTACACTTGGTGTTTCAGATATTTTTGATAGTCTTGTGCCATTGCTTGGATCTGATGCCTCAGATGATGCACCACAGGGTTATGCTCCTCCACCTAATGCTCATTTACAGCCTACTACACAGTCCGGACAGCCACCTGTTTTGACACAGATGCCACGTGCTATTGAAGACATTGTGGAAGAGGCAGTAGAGCAAGAATTGGCTGATATTAGACAGCCTAAAAGAGCTCCTCGTTGGCTCTTTGAAACTTTGAAGGACAACAAGTTAGATGCTCGTTTGCAGGCCTGTACGAGAGCTGCAGCCAAAAGAGATTTGGCAAACTCGGTTGCTCATGCATTGATTGCTATAGCATTTGATGAGGAGCCTGTTTGTCACAAAGATGCCTTCTCAAATGAATTGTGGATGAAAGCCATGCAAGATGAATTGGACTCCATTCATGCAAACAAAACATGGGAGTTATGTTACTTGCCTGCAGGCAAACATGCAGTAGGGACTAAGTGGGTATACAAGGTAAAAAGAAAAGCTAATGGTTCAATTGACAAGTACAAAGCCCGTCTTGTGGCCAAAGGCTATGTTCAGAAGGAGGGCATTGATTATGAAGAGACCTTTGCCCCCACTTCACGCATCGCCACCATTAGATGTGTTATTGCCCTGGCTGCCCATAATAATTGGGAGGTACATCAGTTGGATATAAGGACAACTTTTCTCAATGGTCTTTTGGCAGAGGAAGTCTATATTGCTCAACCTCCAGGCTTTGAGGTTGAAGGGTCTGAACGCAAGGTATGCCGGCTTAAGAAAGCCTTATATGTATTGAAACAGGCACCCAGGGCTTGGTATGACAGGATACACACTCATTTGCTCAGCCTTGGCTTTCAGAATAGTCCTACAGAAGTGACTTTATATATCCGCAAGAGGGGGGCAGATTTGCTGATTTTGATCCTCTATGTGGATGATATGATTCTCACTGGGCCACATCCCGAGAAAATTGCAGATTTCAAGCGGGAATTACAGCAATCTTTTTCCATGATTGATCTTGGCCAGTTGCACTACTATTTGGGCATTCAATTTGCTCGATCTGAGAGGGGAATTGTAATGTCACAATTGAAGTACATTGGGCAGCTTCTACATAGATTTCAGATGGAGGATTGTAAGCCTGTCTCCACCCCATTAGAGACTGGTTTTCATTTCTCTGCTGAAGATGATAGTGGTCCATGTGATGCTACCTCCTATCAGCAGGCAGTTGGTTGTTTGCTTTATCTATGTCATACTCGGCCAGACTTGCAATATGTGGTTTCTCAGTTGAGCAGATACATGCACAGTCCCACTCATCACCATTGGCATGCAGTGAAACGTGTCTTCAGGTACATCAAAGGCATGCAATACTTGGGCCTTCTCTACAGGGCTGATACTTCACTTATCATGCATGGGTTCACTGATAGTGATTGGGCTGGTTGCCAGGATACACGCAGATCCCACAGTGGCAATTGTTTTATGCTTGGTTCTTCATGCATCTCATGGTTCAGCAAGAAGCAGGCTACAGTTGCCACATCTAGTTGTGAAGCTGAGTACAGAGCAGCTTTCACAGCAACAGTAGAGTGTGTTTGGCTACGGAAATTACTTGTAGATCTTCTGGTTGGTTAGACAGCTCCTACCGTCATCCATACTGACAGTCAGAGTGCTTTGGCTATAGCACGAAATCCAGTGTTTCATGCTCGCACAAAGCACATTGAGGTTCATTATCATTATGTCAGAGAGAGATGGTCAGATGGTGACATAAAGTTGTCTTATGTTTCCATTGAGGACAACTTGGCAGATCTATTCACTAAGGCTCTTCCGCGGCCTAAGTTTGAAGCTTTTCGACAAGCTTTACACTTGGTCCCTTTTGTTACGTGATCTGCCTTCTCTGTACAGTCATAGGTTGCTATATCCACATTGGATGAATTTGTGCAACCATGACTTAGTCTTTTAGGTATCTTGAGACGTTTCCAGGATACTTCAGCCCATACCGTCGAGGGAGGTTTGTAGGCCACTCTATGGGCTATCCATAGGTGTCACTCATTCCTTGGTATGTGCCTTGTAGGCCTAGATATTATTAGTTAGGACCTATGGTACACTTAGTACTAGTTCCAGTTGGGACACCTAGTACATGTATGACACCCAGTTAGGGTTTCATCATGTTAGGTTAGGGTTTCATTATATTAGGTGTATCTTTTGTATTCTTCATAACTTTAGTAATACAACTTCAACAGCACGCTTTGCTTCTTGCCTCTGTCTCCTGTTGCTTCCGTTGTCCACTCCACCCAACGCATCCCCATAACCAAGGAAAATGCATTTGACACTCTTAGAATCCTGCCAGCTTCTCTCGTCCCTGGGCACATGGCAAAATGCCTCACATCCAAAGGCACGGAGATGCGCATAAGAGGGAGGTTTTCCAGTCTATACCTCCTCGGCAACTTGGAAATCCGAACCACTAGAAGGTGATCTGTTTATGATATGCACAGCTGTATTAACTGCCTCAGCCCAAAAGCTCTGTGGTAGGCCTGCGTGGCTAAGTATACTACGTACATGCTCTTGGATGGTTCTATTCATCCGCTTAGCCAAACCATTCTGGGGGGGAGTGTAGGGGGTGGTCAACTGATGCTTAATACCCCTCTCATCACATAACTGCTCAAAAGCATGTGAGACATACTCACCCCCATTATCTATCCTTAGGCATTTTAGCCTATACCCAGACTGGTTCTTAACCAATGCAAGCCATCTCTGAAACACAGCCAAGACATCGAATTTCAGCTTAATGGGATATGAAAGTAACAAAATACTTTGCACCACCCATAGACTGACAAGGCATGGGCCCACAGACATCCGAATGTACCAATGCCAAGGGCTCACTCATGCATGGCCTATCAGACTTTTTATACGTAGACCTAGTCTGCCTGCCATAAAGACAATGCTCACATGAATCAAAACATGTATAATCAAGGGGCGGTAAGTACTACAAACCAGAAAGCATTTTCATTCCCTTCAAAGACATATGGCCCAAACGGGCATGCCAAAGAGATATATGGAGGATAGAACCCACAGTCAAAACATGATCAAGGGAAGAAGCTGATACAATCAAGGGATAGAAGCTGCCAGCCTTGGCACCTCTCGCAATCACAAGTTTGCCACGAGTGATCTTCCATGCAGAGTTTCCAAAACATACATAATATCTTGCGTCATCAAGTTGTTCAAGTGACATGAGACTACGTGTCAAAGCACGTACATGACGCACATTCTGCATAACAAAACTGTTGCCAGAAGGAAACTGCAGCTTAATATCACCAATGCCCACAATATCAAGAGAGCTGTCATCACCCAAGCGCACAGAACCCGAAACAGTATGGTATGAATGAAACCACTCTCAGCAAGGTGTCACATGAAAGGACGCACTTGAGTCCAAGAGTCAACACTGTGCATACATAGAGTGTATCTTTGTCATCTGCAAACCACTAGAAGCTACTGCAAGGATATAATCATCATTATCAACATCCTCGGGCTGCATAACATTGATCTTTTCAATTTTAACACTAGACTTTGCAGGCACTATGTTGCGATCAGAAGAATTATCTTGCACTTTGTCTTTCCCCTTATCTTTGCGCCTTTCATTGCGCAGTTCATGGCATTGTGGCCTAATATGGCCCTTTTTCTCACAATGGTGACAAGTAACATTTACATTCCTGCCACGGGATTTGCTACGTGACTTCTCACGAGACTTGGATCGAGATTTTCTGAGAATCCCGTCCATGGCCACTGCCATTGCCACTGTTAGTGCCATGCTTTCCATATCCATCATTCCTGTCTCTAACTGTTATAGCATGCGACACACGAGAGGCATCCAAATTCTTACGGTTAACCTCTTCCTACAGAAGAGCACTCTCAACATCAGATAATTTCAAGGTAGCAGTAGAGGCACATAATGTAGTGCGGAATACATCCCATGACTCATTAAGAATACCAAGCAAGAAAAGAGGAGTGACATTCTCTGCAAAAGTGATGTCCTGCGAAGTTAAGTTCTTGAGTATAGCATGGAACTGGCTCAAGTGAGCAGACATAGTCACATTTTCCTTCATGCGCAGATCCATAAGCTGCTTCAGCCAATACATTTGACTCGCTGGACTTTTCTTGTCATAGAGATTCTTGATTTTATCCCACAATTGCCATGCACTCTGTTCTTCCTCAAAGGCATTGTAATGAATCTGTTCTATGAGAGAGAATACAATAGTGGACTTGCATAACTCATCAAGCTCAAGCCATTTCTCATCTGGTATAGTTGCAGGCGGATGCCTGCTCAACCTCAAAGGTTTGATCTGCGATTTCTGCACCAACACCTGCCAAATTTGGCTCTTTTAATAAGAGTAATTTGTACCATCAAGCTCAGTGATGTTGAAAATATCATGTTCAGTGGACGAACTCGCCATAATGCAGGTTGGAAGACTGTAGATAGTTCAAAATTGCTTGCTGTTTATTGCAGAAAATGACCAAAAATTCATCAAAATCGAGAGAAAATGGCGTGAAAAGTATAACCAAAGCTGTTGCCCACCAAGTACTAGTGAAAGTACATCATGCGGGCATAACATAGGCATATGACAGTCGATAAGCATGAATCCAACACTCAAACATGTCATACAAACATCTGCCAGTGAGTAGGCACACCCCCCAGTCAATGGGGCAAAGTGTTCCTGCCACTACCAAAACTTGACACAAGTAGGTGTCAGCTCACAAAGAGAGAGACCCAAAGCAAAGAGTCAGCTCATAAGCATCAGAGGAACCAAGATATATGAACCATGCATCATCCTGAAGGGTAAAAGATCCCAAATAGTCTCAAAAGCTCAAAGAGCATAGACTGCATGCTCAATTACTGTCAAGCATCCAAAGATGCTCCCATTGGTACAAAAGCCGTAAATATCAAGTAACAAAGCTCAACCAACGATCCCGAATCAAAACCAAGCTCTATGTCGAGCCCCAAGTGTCAATACATCATTATATATGCCCGAAACATAGCCCGAAAAGCATAGGCATAAACATACATGAGTAAAATGACTTCAGCACAATTGTGTACAGCAGTGATTTACTGTTCAAAACTGAGAATTTCAGCACCAAAATCAGCTCCGAATGGTTGCCAAACAATAGGCATACATTTCCCTAACATCCGGGCATCGAACGGGACCAACCGGGCCTCAAATGACAATGCCAAACAAGCTGTAGCATCAAATGTCAGTGTAATACTCTCATAAACTGCCTATGGACTGTTATGACAGTCCCAAAACAATGTTAAATCAGTCCAAATGCTATGCCAACACATCAACCATAAAAACCAAGCATCAAAGCATGTTCATATGCCCGAAATGGAGCCTTTCCAAGTGCCAATGGAGGGGGAGAGATACTGTTGTGACTGTCAATGCTGAAGACATATATGGGAGGGCTGCGTGATTGCGCCAATTGTAAATGCTGGTCTTCGGGCTGCAAAAAATGGTGGCCAAGCTTCGCAGGGCTCCGGTTAAAGCCAAGGAAGGCCTTAAACAAGCTCCAGCAAGGGGAGAGCAGCCCACATATGAAATGAGAGCTGGGAGTGTAATGGTTGCTCTGTTTCAAGAGGGCTGAAAATTGAGATAAACCCTGTAAAGAGTGAAGCAATACCTCTGTGTGAATGCCTTGAGGGTACCCAAAGGGGCCGGGAAGGTGCTCGGGAAGTCGGGGAGTGACGGGAGCTCGAAGGAGTCGGATATGGCTTTCGGGAAGGAGACCCAATGTGAGTGGGGAGTCGATGGGAAGTTGAGAATGCCACGAGCCAAGCTCAAGAGTCGGAAAGCCGAGCTCTGATACTAGTTGAAAGGTAAGAAGGATCGAAGCTTGCACGCGAGAGCTATGGTGGAAGAGCAAGAGCAAGAAAGAGAGAGACAAGAAATGGGAACTCCAATAGTCACAATGTGTGACCAGGCCTTCCTTTATTCAAACTGCCACTAAAATAATAAAGAATAAAGTGACGGTGACGGGCGCCCGCCGCCTGCAGTGTGCAGTGGCGGTGACTGTTAGTGTAGTAATACATGGGCGGCTAGGCGGAGGCACCTTTACCCCCGACAGCTCGGACCTCCTTCAACTGCTTTTTATGCCTCTTATTTATAGCTACATTAGAGAAGAAGGGTTGTGGCTAAGAAGAAGAGCTCTTTATGGAGGGGATCGCCTGTAAATTGCGATCGCGACATGCACAATTTTGCCAATCCTTCTTTTTGCATTTAATCTCCAAAAAAATTAGTTGGAAAAGCCACTTGCTTTTTTTACATGACACCTTGTTCTAGCAGTTTCTATAGCTTTTCAGGATATTTACAATAAATTATATCCAAAATAATAAAAATATTCTAGTTTTGTGCAAAAATCTAGAAGTTTTGGACCATCCATACTATAGACATTGACACTAATGACTAATATGACTCATAATTCTTGTTCACGTAGTAACTTCCGTGACGGGTGACTACAATCCTTGTCAATTTGGAAAAAATATCCGATTACAATCCTCATTTTTTTAAAAAACTCGAGATATTCTCTATTTAATGATTTTAGAGTTATTCAAGTCCATTTTGCAAGAAGTCGGGAAGATTTTAAATCAAAGTCGGGATATTACATCCTCTCTCTCTTAGAGGAATCGAGATGCCCTCATCTCGAATGAAACTTAGGATATTGGTTACATAATTACTCATGGTGACTCCAAGTGGCATGCTCTTTAGGATAGTCTTTTCATTGGGCAAGATATTCTCTAAGGGTTCTACTCCTCAATTTTCTCTCCCTTACATCAATGACTCTGTCAGGTTGTAGCTCAAGGACTCCTTGGTTAGGTATTACAACTTGTTGATCATCAACAAGAATATGGTTAGGGTTAGCTATGTATGCTTTCAATAAGTCAATATGAAATACGTTGTGGATTTTTATATTCTCAGGGAGTTGTATCTTGTAAGCGCTTGGTTCTTAGCACTTGAAAATCTTATAGGGTCCACAATATCTTAGACTTAGCTTCTTAAATTTTCCTAAAGACAAGGAACTCTTCTTTGGATGGACATGAACGAAGACCATGTCTCCTTCTTTAAAGATTTGTTCTTGCGCTTTTAGATTAGCATATTCCTTTTGTCGCGGTCCTTGGTAGCTTGAATATCTTGTTTGATAATCTTGATATGATTATCCATTTCTTCTAATATTTTTCTGAAAGCTTCTAACCTTAGAGTAGGCTCGGAAAAATTAAGTGGTATACGGTAATCTTGACCATATAGTGTCTGAAATGGAGTTATCTAAATACTTCAATGATAGGAGGCATTATAAGCAAATTCCACTAAGGGTAGATATTGAATCCGCCTTTTTGGTTCCTTGCTGCAATATGCGCGCAAAATATCCTCAATCACTTGAATAACTCGTTTTGTCTGCCCAGTAGTTTGTAAATGATAAGCAATGCTGAAACAAAGTTGGGTTCCAATGGCTTCAAATAAACTTTTTCAGAAATGTGATATGAAAAGAGAATCACGATCACTAATGATCCTTTTACGTAACCCATGTAACCTAAAAATCTATTTTACAAAAATTCTTGTAATATCTGAAGCTTTGTAGTTGGTTTTTGTTGGAATAAGATGAGCGACCTTTGTTAGCATGTTTACTATTACCATTATTGAGTTATATCCTCATTGCATAGAAGGTAACCCAACTACAACGTCCATGCTAATAAACTCCCATTTCATTTGGGGAATGTCAAGTGGTTGGAGTTTTCTTGATAACTTGACACATTCAGATTTTATCCTTTGGCAATTTAGACATTCAATGACATACTTAAGTACATTACCCTTGAGTCTTTGCCAGTAATAGCTTTTCATGACAACATTAAGAGTTTTTGCATATCTCGGGTGTCTTGAAAAAGGAGAGTCATGTGCTTCCCAAAGTATTCTTCTCTTTTGAGTTTGACTTGAAGGAATGCATAGTTTCATTCTGAAATTAACAAGTCCTGTGTCTTCATATGTAGAGAATTCTTGATACTCAGTCTTGAATTTGGGATCTTGGTGCTTATTTTGATTTTCCCAAAACAATTATTGATAGTCTGGGTCCTTATTTGCTTCATCCTTAGTCAAATCGATGATAGGATTAGTTGGCATTGATACCATTGTAGCTAGAGTTTTTGCCCTAGATGGTTATTCAATGATAAGAGCATTAAGGAAGGCTTTACGATTAAGGGCATCTACTACTACATTTTCTTTACTAGGTCTGGACTTAATTTCAAAGTCATACTCTTGTAGAATTTCGATCCACCGTCGTTGCCTTATAGTAAGATCAGACTGAGTAAAAATCCACTTAAGACTTTTATGATTTGTGACTAAGGAAAACTTATTTCCAAGCAAGTAATGTTTCCATAATTTGAGAGCGTGAATCACAGCTAACAACTCTAAGTCGTGAGTAGTATATCTCTTTTCATGGGCTTTCAATTTTCTTGAAGAGCAAGCTACATGATGACCTTCCTGCATTAGTACGCATCCCAATGCAAGAGAGTTGGCATCTGTGACAACTTCAAATTCCTTGCTTTAGTTAGGTAGCCTTAAGATAGGAGCAGTTACCGAACTATGCTTTAGTTGCTCAAAGCTAGATTGTTCAATTGGCGTCGAGATAATGACAACTTGCTTTTTGAGTAGGTCTATAAGAAATGCTGCAATTTGAGCATAGTTTCTGATGAATATCCTATACCATCTTGTTAGACTTAGAAAACTTTTCACTTCCTTGATGGTGGTTGGGGGTGGCCAATCTTGAACATCTTTGACCCTGGCAAGATTTACTGATATACCTTCAGCAGACACTATGAATCCCAAGTACTCAATCTTCCTTTCAAAGAGGACACACTTTTTCTTCTCGGTAAATAATTTGTGTGTTCTTATCGTCTCTAGGACAATGCGAAGATGTGGTTTAAGTTAGGATGTCATCAAAGAATACAAGAACAAAATCATCGAGATGAGTCCTGATTATATCCTGCATTAACCTGTTGAAGGTAGCTGGGGCATCTGTCAACCCAAATGACATCATGATGAATTCGAAATGACCGTATCTTGTGTTGAAGGCGGTTTTAGGAATATCTTCATTCTTGATTCTAATTTGATAATATCCTAACCGAAGATCGATCTTAGAAAAGATCCTTGCTCCTTGTAGACGATCAAGAAGCTTGTCTATCCTCGGGATCGGATACTTATTTTTCATTGTTACTTGGTTTAGCCCTCGATAGTCGATACAAAGATAGAGAGTTCCATCTTTTTTCTTTTGGAATAATATTGGGGCTCCCCATGGTGAACTACTTGGCCGAATATACCCTTGTTCTAGTAGTCGTTTGAGTTGCTCTTTTAGTTTGATGGCTTCAAGAATAGACACTTTGTAACGTCTTTTTGCTACTGGAGTGGCTCCTGGAACAAGTTTGATCTCATGATGGACTTTTCTTTCCGGAGGTAACTTAGTTAGCTCTTCAGGAAATTTGTCGATGCATTCTTTTAACCAGGATGGTTCTTCTGTCCGACCATCTTGATTTACCTTGTTAAGCTTGATCAAGAAAACCGGTAATCTTTTCTTTAGGCCTTTCACAATTCGAGAAGCTTTTGCTAATTGAACTTTAGGTTTCCCTGTTTCACCTTGTGTAGTTGCTATTTCATTGTTCAAATCCTGAAATGTGATGACATTTTTCACAATGGATATGAGCATCATTGGGAATCAGCCAATCCATTCCTAGTAAACATTCATAAGCTTCTAAGTTCATTCCTCTGAATCTCATACTTGAAAGGTTTCCTCCTAGCTTAAACTCTATCTTTGTAGTTTACTGTGTAGAAAGTACTTCCTTTTCATTTGCTAATTCCAGAAGCAGTTTTGATGCATTTATTGCATCTATTCCTAACTTCTTAGCACACTTGGGAGAAATAAATGAGTGTACTTCCACAGTCAATCAAAACTTTAAATGATTTACCTCGGTGACTAGCTAGTGCTTGTATTATCGAATATTGACGATTTGGACTCTTATTATGAAATGCAGCATGAATAGCTGCTTTTTCAATATCTTTTTTTATATTAGGGTTTTCCTATATATTAATCTTGTTAAGGGTAATATTTGACGTTCTTTCTCTTGCCATAGCTACTTGACCACGGCCTTGGGCAACTCTGCCTTGACCTTGAAATTGGCCTTAGCAATGGTTTCCACCAGGCTTTGGACAATCTCTTTTGAAATGTCTTGGCTCACTACAGTGAAAGCACCTAAGACCATCCTTGTTTCCCTGGGTAGAAACAAAATTTTCAATTGAAATTAGCCTTGGGTTCTTTTTGCTTAACCTTTGAATCCTCCTTTGTTTTGGTTATTATAGCTCCAGAACTTATTATTTTTAGGCTTTGATTGTACTTCCCGCACAATAGGAGCAACTCGAATCAAAGCATCTTGGAGGTCTATTAGACGCATTGATTCCAAATGAGTGTTTAGAGGAGAATTTAGCCCATTGCAAAAAATTGGACACTTGTTGAGCAGTATCCATGGAGGATGTATATTTAAGAAGTGAAACAAACTTGGAGTAATACGTCTCCAGGGTCAGTCCCATTTGCTTCAAATTAAAGAACTCATTCATCTTCTGGGTGTGATAAGCTGGAGGTAAATATCTTCCCCTTACAAAATTTTTCAGCAAATCCGAAGTAATGGTATTTTCAAAGACACCTTGATCTCGGCACCACTGCTTCCACCAGAGTGGAGCTTCACCAATTAATTTTAGCTTAGTTATCATGGCTTGGTTGACTGGGAGAGTTCCAGTAGCAATAAAATAATCTTCCATGGATTCGATCCAAATTTCTGTATCGTCTTTCACATTCTCGCCTTTTCCGTCAAATTGTGGAGGTTTGTCTTGCTTCAAAAGATTCTTTTTCTCTTGGGTTTCGTTGGGAATTATTGCGGGTGCGAAATTTTGAAATTTTTTTAATAATTTCCAAGTTAAACTTAACGAAATTTATATAGCGTTAATATTAGAGTTTGATAGTCAAATTATCTCTCGCTTAATTTATTGAAACAATTTCAAATAAAACTCTTTTCCCATTGCTAAAGTTAAATTGCAATTTTAGAGGTTCCAAGGAAAAATAAGGTTTCATTATTTCTCTGATTGATAAAGTATCAATCAATCTTTATTACAACGGATGTACAAGGTAATCAATTGGGAAGAAATATATTATTTAGATATCTCACAGGTTCATATTATTTTTTCCGAAAAAGGATTACCCACTACAATCTAAGCATGATACTCTGATACATTCTTTATGAAGTAACTTGGATTCTGAGCGGCTAGAGCGACCTATGACTTTTATTCTGTCGACTGGAAGGATCTTTGTAACTTCCTCATAGATATACGGGTTTAGTTTGATCTTCTTGCCCCTAGTATAGAGGGTTGATTTTACATTGGCTTAACAAAATAGATAGATCTTAACAACTTTAAGATCTTCCATCCATTTTATCATTTTCAGATTATTCTGAGGATAAGCTAGATGGCTTGCATCGATATAGCAGTATCCTTTGCTAATCATCCACCGTCTTTCATGATATAGAGGTGAGGGGTTGTACAACTGATCTAGTATCCGCATCATCCGATTCCTCCAGGCAAGACTAGATGAATGCATAGTTGACATAAACATTACTCGGAAGATCACAAATCGTTTTGAAGTTTTGTTATTTTGCCATAATTAGAAAACATACATTAACAAAGAGAAGAAAACATGTCCTAGGCTATATTTACCATCCAAGACATTTTTTAAAAAGCTTACGTCGTATTCTATTTTAATGAGTACTCTGATACCAATTGTGAGGTGTCTGTTAGTTTCAATCCAAGGTGCACCTTTTTAGTAGTCCATCATATAGGTTTTCCAAAATGATGCTGCCCAACGCTTCCTTGGAGTATCACGGGGTTTGTCACTTAGGCCCTACTTAGTCTACATCGCAACGGAAGAGTTTTAGCCGAACCCACTAGGATCAATCTGAAATTCCGGGTTCTTGAAATCAAATGGGTCTCCTAACAGCCAGCTAGTGTCAGTAATTTCGAGTTTCAATTCCTACAGGATTACTCGAACTGAAGCGGACTTGCCATTGCACTTGGTTCAAAGAGAATGGGAGACGGAGGGGAGTGCGGTACGTCAACCCTCCTATCCATAAGGCAAAAGCCCATTTCGGCCCCCCTAAAACAATGCAAGTCGGTTCTACCTAACGGCTAGTTGTCAATTTATTATCTTCCTATTTCTATAGCCGATTTAGAAAAGCTCCCAATTAATTGGGACCATCTTGCCCATGGTCCTACCTGAGAGTTACGGAGCGTGGAGAGTTCTCACTACCTTTAGAGATGGGGATCTTCATGGTTCGTAAGTCAAGGAGGGGCAAGGTCCATCTACTAGCACCACTAGATGGACCAAACTATGCTTTTTTCTAGCAGTCCTCTCACTCAAGGGATTGGACGACGATGGAGATAGAGGAGGAGTTGAAGAGTTAGGTGGAGGACCACATCTCCCAATGGATGGGAGAAGAAGGTCTAGCACTGTTTGCACAGCATTCGTCTGGTTGCATGATGGACATTAACTGGTGGGCTGGTGTCGAGGTCCCATACTTGAGCATTATCTTTCGAGCCCCTCCACAATGGAGAGCTCCGCGGGATGTGATTGAGTAGCCTGTGGCACAGGTGGCCCGTTTCTACTAGTGTACAGAGTCACGACTCTCAGCATGGCTGATAGATGCATTGATAGTACCACCTCGAGCATCTATCACCCCTATGGTTTGGTCGAGGGCCACCATGGGAGATTGGAGTTTGCCATCCAGACTTGCGGCAAAGTGTACTTGCATGCTCCATAGTTTCTCCTTCTCATCAGCAGCCTCCACATTGAACGGATGCCTGTTTGGTCAATCACAGGTTTCCCCATGAGCTTACACGTGACATCCTGGAATGTGAACAATCTCCACTACAGTGGGGCACATGGCTCTAGGAAGTTGATTGTTTGGCAGGAGTTGCAGCCTGCCCTTGCCGGACAGATCGATATCCTACTTCTACAGGAGTACAAGCTCTTGTCCACCCAGGCCTAGCGGGTAGGGAAGGTACTCTCGGGCAGCTCGTGCACCTACTGGAAGCACACCATAAGTGCCCACGGCAAGAGTGGAGGCATATGCACCTCTATCGGTCCGAGTCTCATAGTCTTTGTACGAGATCACAGGATGATAGTGGCAGGGAGGGTTCTATGGATTAGACTAGATATTGGGGACTTGTGCCTTGGACCCCTATGGAGGTTAGGGCACGTAGCAGGTTCTGGGTGGAGATCGCGGATGGACTCCGAGAGGTGGACTTTTGGATTGTTGGAGGTGACTTCAACAACCTGGAGGCTTTGGAGGACCAGTAGGGCAGAGGCAGAAACTACTAGGGCGTGGTTGGGGAGGAGTAGGAAGCATGGGAGATCTTTCTACTGGCAATAGGAGCACGCGATGCTTGGAGAGACCTTGCCTTCCACAGGAGGGAGGGGTTGCTGGACTTCTCTTGGGGATACAGGTGGCTAGGTGGAGTCTTGCTGGAGCGGTTGGACAGGTTTTATGTGGGAGAGTGGGGAGGCTCTCGTGGAGGCCAAATTGGGCAGTTGGTGGGCCCCACGTTGTCCAATCATTGCCCAGTTGACACTTAATCTCCTAGCATCTTCCTTAGATACACGATCCTGTCGGATCCCTGACTTGATCTATAGGAGGGAGGAGGTGACGAGACAGATAGAGCAGATTTGGACCAGGGAGTGGGGCTCGAGGGACCGGATTGCAGAGGAGGTTGCAGAGGTCTTAGTCGAGTCGAGCAGTATATACCAAGAGGCAGCCATGCAAGCCAGGTAGTAGAGCTGGAAGGAGAAGAGAGCACTCCGGCGGGATCTTGCAGCCATGTAGAGATTATTACAGGAGGCACTAGGGGATCCCACCCTCCACGCATAGGAGGCGCGCACACGAGCAGCCATTGCTGGCCTAGAGGACAGGCGCTTGGAGTTCTCTTTCTGCACCTCAACAGCTTTCTGGGTATGGAAATGGGATACGATGTGTAGGGAGTTTTTCTAGGTGCACCAACCTCGCACCTCAAGAGAGCAGATTTGTAGCCTTCGAGATCAGTATGAGAGGACTCGTTCTAGCCAAGACGAGGTGATGGAGATGGGTACCGACTACTACAGTCGCCTCTTCTAGCAGGAGACAGCCTTAGCTAGAGGATTGTGATGTAGGTAGCAGCAGGTCTGGGATCACATCCTGTTCCTTGTCACAGAGGAGATGGGACGCTCCCTTCTAGCCCCCTTCACAGAGAAGGAACTAGAGGCTTTCCATACACAGGACAGGCAGAAATGTCCAGGAGAGGATGGCCTCTCTAAGGTCTTCTTCACCACCCACTGGAAGGTGGTGAAGGACCCCCTACTGATGGCCTTCTAGGAGATCTTCACTTCAGGACAGATGCCAGGGAGCCTTTCAGCAGGCCTTGTAAGTCTTCTCCCCAAAGGGGGAGACGGGTTGGAGCTTTTCCGATGGAGACTGATCACCTTTTTGTTAGTGGTATATAAGGCACTGGCAAAGATGATTGGTAGGCGACTACGCCCTAGGCTTCTAGATATCATCCATGAAATATAGATAGGCTTTGTCCAGGATAGAAGCATCCTAGACAATGTATTCCCCTTCTTTGAGGTGATAGAGTGGGCTTGGCACAGTGGGCAGAGATGGGCCGTACTACACTTGGATTTTGAGAAAGCTTACGACAACGTGGACTGGGATTTCTTGGAGGCACCATTGTGAGGTTGGGTTTCCCCCATGCTTGGATTCACGGAGTCTCCGCACTTTACAGATCTTCCACCAACAGGGTTCTTATAGGTGGTAGGCGAGGGGTGGAGTTTTGACTGGAGAGATTGGTTCGGCAGGGCTGCCCCTTGGCCTTGTACCTGTTTCTACTCTTTGCAGAGGCAATGTCTCATTTTCTCAAGTCATGTGTGAGTGGATTACGCAGCCTCCGACTTCCCATGAGAGAGAAGACAGTTGTTAGACTCAGAGTATGCAGATGATACAACACTCTACATAGAGAACGATGAGTTGATGTTGGAGAGAGTGAGGTTGGCTCTTGAGGTGTTCTGTTCTGCAGCGGGAGCGAAAATCAATTGGCGAAAGTTGGTTGGTTTCCTCACAAACTTGGACTCTAGCATGGAGTGGGGCGTCCACCTAGGATTTAGGTGGGTGAGCAGAGGGCAGACCGTCTGTTACCTAGGATTCCAGTTGGGAGTCGACATCACTCCTGCCCAACAGTTTCTTTAAGTCCTCGATTCTATTCGGAGGAAGCTGACCTACTAGAGCATGACTCGCCTCTCACTAGCAGGCCGAGCCCAGATGGTTAACAAGGTCCTCCTAGCGACGGCATGGTACATCGCCTCGTTTTGGTGCTTCTCCTCATCATGTGTAGTGGAGCTTCGCCGCCTAGTGTGAAATTTTCTTTGGTCTGGCTTAGATGGCTCTAAGGATTCCAGGGCCAAGGTGGCGTGGGCGACCGTTATACAACCTCGATCAGAGGGAGGCCTGGGGATCATTGATTGAGAGTATCATAGTATTGCCCTCTTGGGCAAGCTAGTTGTCTACAGTCTCACACCAGGAGGGCAGACTTGTAAGGTCCTATTGTAGGAGGGTCTTCAGGACTGTAGACCGAGGCTTGGTGGTTGTGTAAACGCCCCGAACAACGTAGTATGCTTAACAATTATGATATTCGCTTGTTTTCGAGATTTAATATAAAAGAGAATGAACACGTAAAGCTGAAAATGAAAATTACTTCAAATTTTCCCATCTTGCATGTTTCTCCTGCAAATGCTTTTGAGTCTTGAAATACTTCAAGCTTTGATGATCGGTTTTAATAAGGAATTCATTGCCTAAAAGATAATGTTTCCATATCTTTAAAGCATGAACCATTGCTAAGAGCTCCTTTTCATAAATGTCATACCTTTTCTCCACATCATTTAGACGGCGGCTTTGAAAGGCTACGACATGGCCTTCTTGATTTAGCACTGCACCAATACAATCACCGCAAGCATCTGCTTCCACCACAAATGGTTTTACCAGATCTGGAATGATAAGAACAGGTCCAGAAGTAAGAGCTGTTTTCAGCCTTGTGAAGGCTGCCTTCTCTTTTTCCTTCCATTGGAAAGAGATCTTCTTTGTAAGGTCATGAAGTGGAGAAGCCATATGTGCAAAATGCTTGATGAAGCGGCGGTAATAAGAACATAAGCCAAGAAACGATTGCACCTCATGTACATCACGAAGATGAGGCCATTCTTGGATTATCCTGATCTTTTCAGGATCCATCGAATCCCTTCAGAAGAGATGACATGCCCAAGGTAATTTATTTTATGCATGAAAAATTCACTCTTTTTACCATTTACCAAGAGTTGATTTTGTTGTAGTAATTGTAGAACAATTTCCAAGTGTTGATGATGATCCTCTTCATTATTGCTAAAGACAAGAATATCATCAAAGAAAATACCGACATATTGTCTATGCTCTCTAAAGATGCGCTCCATCATTCGATTAAAGGTGGCTGGTGCATTGGTTAATCCGAAAGGAACCACCAAGAATTCATAAAGACCGTATGAAGTGCGGAAAGTAGTTTTGTGTACATCTTGTGGTATTACCCTAATTTGATGATAACCACTCTTTAGATCAATGTGGCTGAAAACCTTTGAGCCTCCTAGACGATCCAAAATGTCATCAATTCTGGGAATAGGAAACCGATTCTTCATAGTGATTTTGTTGAGGGCTCGATAATCAATGCACATCCTGAATGTGCCATCTTTCTTTTGAACAAGAAAAACCGGTGAACAAAATGGTGAGCTACTTGGCCTAATTAGCCCACGGTTGAGTAGGTCTTCGACTTGCTTTCTGATTTCTTCTTGTTGAGGACGGCTCACACGGTATGGTGCTATATTAGGAGGAGAACTGCCTGGAATAATATCAATATGATGGTCTTCTGGCCTTTTGGGGGAAGTTGATAAGGAAGATCTTCCGAAAAACAATCTTTATACTTTTTCAAGAGCTGAAGTCGCTCTTGGTTTTCAGCATTCATATTATCTTTTACATCAGTGACATAAAGCAGACAACATTGAACACAATCCTTAATTGCTCTAGAGACTTGCATATGGCTTACCATAGGTATGGTGTCTCCAGAAACTCCAGCTTGGATCTCGTACTTCTTGCCTTTGTTGGTGAGTTCTACCTTCTTTTTCTGAGAGAAGATGGTTGAATCTACTCTATGATTCTAGGGCATGCCAAGAATCACATCGCAACTATCAAGGTCTCCGATACAGAAGGTATCTTCGTCACTGTAGCCTTGAATTTGAAACTTGAGCTTGCCAATGTAGGGTATCACAGTCTTCATTGTGTCACCTTCATCAGCATTTAAAGCTTGGCGAACTTCTGCTGGAGTGTCCATCTCTTCATTCTTTAATCCAAGCTCTTTAGCTAATTGCAAGGAAATGATATTTTCATTCGCCCCAAGATCTATCAAGAATAGTGCTTGCTTACCTTGCAACTGTCCCCAAGCTTTTAATAATTTGCGCGTCTCTGGAGTGTGAGTTGCGTTTGCAACTACATCACTGATAGCATTGATTTTCACTGGCGACTTAGGCTTGTTGTCAGAAACCTTGCTTTGTCCCTTGTTTGGACCTTCAAAAGTAGCTCCCAAAATCTCTTGGTATAGTCACCAAGTGACTCATTTTTCCTTTGCCAAAGCCGATCCCATTCCATTTTTACATCTCTTTTGAAATGAACAGGAAGAAATTGGCTTTGTATCAGGCGAACAAAGGACCGCCATGATTTTGGGGCAGCATGATCATATTCCAACCCCGTCCACCAAGTATGGGCTAAGTCGGTTAAATGTAAAGTTGCAAACTTAATCTTTTCTTTTTCTTTATACTTGTCACGACCAATTTGAAATTGACGAATAAACTTCAGAAGAAGATCAGGATTTCGGGAACCATCATACATACTGAACTTGATCTTCTTTTCAAGTTGAGATAGTGACTTAGTCTTCTTCTTCTTCTTATGCCTTCATCCATGCTCGGATCTTGAGGTTGAAGATGATGAAGTGCTTGATGGGGATGAAGATGGAGACGAGGGTGAAGAATGTCGATGCCTTTGACGATGATGAGGTCTTCCACGAGAAGGGTGTGACTCTTCATTACTAGAAGAGGATCCATCAGAATAGGCGCCAGATGACTTTGAAGAAGAGGATGAGCTTCGACGCGATCTCTTTCTTTGTATTGAAGTAAAATGGGACTGCCTCTTAGAAGTAGTTGGACTTCTTGATCGGCTCCTTTCATTGGTATGGCTTTGTCTCTTTGAAGTAGATGGGCTTTTTTCCTTGAATTCTTTGGGATTCTCAACTTTTTCTAGTTTGAGAAGTTGCTCACGAATTTGCTGATTCTCCTCTCTAAGACTTTGAATGGCTTGAAGGATAGCACTCGATTGATCCATTGAGACTAAAGAAAAAAAATATGCTCAAGCACTCAATGCAAGGGCTAAAACAAACAAACTTATAGTTGTAAGCACTACTAGTGTTGGGGGTGAGGACCGAGCCAAAGCTCTGATACCACTGTAAACGCCCCGAACAACGTAGTATGCTTAACAATTATGATATTCGCTTGTTTTCGAGATTTAATATAAAAGAGAATGAACACGTAAAGCTGAAAATGAAAATTACTCACAAAATTACAGCCATGAAAATGTAAAAGTAATGGAGACAAGATTGAGGGTTGAAGATGGGCAACCCCCCCCCCCCCCGAAGGAATGTATTTCTGCTCAACCCAAGTCCCTTAGGGAAGAGCTCAGTTACAATCAACCTGAGAGTGAGAAGAAGTAATTCTCACTCTCACAAGATCATGCAAAGATGTACAAACACACATGCATTATCTATTATGCAATGATAAGAACTGATTTCTTTACAGTATGAGAGAAGAAAAAGGGGAATTCAGCCTTTCTCCATCGTTGATCAGCAGTACATGGATAGGGCTTGCTTCTTGTAGCTAAAATGGAAGAAAGAGCTCGAGAAGGAGGTGCTGTAATGAATTTACAAGCTTGCTGTCTTGTAAAACAGCAGTGATAGAAGAGGGAATATGGAGGAATTTGATAATGGAGAAGTGGGAGATGATGATGGGGATGGATGGGGCCAGTTTCTGGCTATCTGTGGGTGCTGTACATGAGTTTACAGCAAAGAAAAATGATGTCGAATGAAGAAAAACGAGCTCTTATTTATAGGAGAGGGGAGAGCTAGTACAAAAGGGGAAAGTGGAGTAGCACAAGACAAGTGTCCAGCCACATGTCATGAGATGTGACAAGTGGTGGGACACTTGGAAACTTGTGTGACAAGTGTCTTGACACTTGTCTCTTCTCTATGGCCTTCCTTTTTGGGTTGAATACTGTCAAGAATAGAAACAACCAAATTTAGTAAGCATAGTCAGAGTACAGAACTTACTATTTTTAGAATGACATTCCTATTTTTTAGGACTAGCATTTTTAGGCTAATTCGAGGCTCCTAAATTTTAGGGACCTCCTAAAATTTAGGGATCTCCTAAAATTTAGGGACCCCCCCAATATGGGTGTCATATGAAAGCTTTTTCCGTGTACATCGCAAAAATGGTATTCGAATCTTCATGTGACTTTCCTATGCAAAGAGATGTGCATTTCAAGCTTTCAACCCACACATGCACATTATACAAGCATTTCATGATCATGCCATCTTGTTGATTGTAACTGTTTGTTCTGGTGGATCTAGCCCACACTTCAAGGCATCATCCTTTCTGTGTGCGAGTCTAACCCTGATATGCGTGAGTTCTAGTCACAGGTGCCCAATTGGGTCATATAGGTGGAAGTGTGAACTATCTTTTCTCTAACCCACCACGGGGGTCCACCATAACTTGTGACCACTCATCAGTGGCCAGCTCCAATGCACTTTTCTTTATATCTAATTAGTGCAAAGGAAATAAATTTAATAAATCATTATATAGACAAATTAATGAAAAAGGATACAAATTCTGTTTCTATAGAGTTGTGACAGGTTGGTGAGTGGAGGCCGTCCCTAACCCAGATCACCACGTTGAAATCACCTTTTCTTCGCAGCTTGCTCCGTGTGTGGCAAGGCCTCTGTAAGGCCCTAATCCAGAGCCCCCCAGGTTGCGAGAAGGAGATAGATCGTCAGCTGGTGATCTGGAATCCCCAGGTCAAAGATCGGGAAGGGGCACAGATTGGCGAGCGCCCCCACATCCAGTGGGCTCGGATCGTACCATCAAGACATGGTGGGAGGTGTACAGGATGGTGGACGAGAAGGTGTTGCAACGAGTATCAGGTTGCCAGAGAGGATTGGAGTTGAAGAGAAGAGAGATTGACGCAGCAATACCTCAGGAGTGGCTTGCTCCTCCGCGATGAGAGCCGATAGAGCCCAAGGAGGTATGGGCGGCAAGGTTTTCACCAGCATGCATTCCCCTACAGGTGGCAGGTAGAGTGGGTGACGCTCCACCTAGGACCCTCTTCACCGTACAGGAGGAGAGACGTCAGGCTCTTCTGGTAGGAGCTCAAGGAGTGGTGTCTCTGAATCTGGGAGGGAGGCCACTTGATGAAATGGAGTGGGACCCGGGAGAGCTTCTATGGCGGGCCACAGCGGTCGCCAAGAAGCCACCGATGTTCTCGGAGTACACTGCCAGGATTGGTAGATACGTATTGATGCAGGAGGATATGGTTTGGGCGCCGTCATGTAGCAGGCACTAGGTGGAGCACGGCATCACGGAGCCTTTCCGACAGACCTTCTGGCGCCGCCTATGGGTTAGTTGGAGGCTGAGGATGGTATCGTATTTCTTATGGCTGGTGGCACATGGAGGCTTGACAGTGGGAAGTTGGCTTGCCCAGATGCAGAAGGACGGAGGTTGTATGCGCTGCACACATCAGCCTCTGTAAACACCAAAGCACTGTCTTTGGTCGTGTGAGGCGGCATAGCTCATGTGGAGAGGTGCATGCTGCATTCTTCGCCGTATAGCACCTAGCCTTGGATGTATCTCGTGGGGAGTTTTTTGCTGGCAGGCAGTCGGCCAGAGCCGCCACTTTCTATATGAGGCCGGGATGCAGGACACGATAATCATTATGGAGGCAAGGTCGTGTGCAATGGTCGGTGTGGAGGCTCTACCCATCCGCCAGGTACTCGAGCCCACATCAGACCGTTCTAGGGTATGGGAGATCATGGGGAGTCTTAGTGGTTTGTATATCTAGAAGGCATGGTGTTAGGAGGCTTTTGGCGGAAAGTCTTTCAGTACAGGCGACCTTAGTAGAGCTTTGGACCTCCATCATCTACTCCCTCTACGGCCGATGGGATCAGGTGCAGGGCGAATCCAGGGCTCCTCAAGAGCTCCGATGTCATTTCATGCATACTAGGGGCGGTCAGGATTTGTTTTTTGTGATGTAGGCAGATAGCCCCAGATGGCGATACACCCCCTCTCCCTGGCTTCTTGCCCCCATTCCCCCTAGACCGCCTTGAGAGGCTTGTATACATGATGTACTTGTGACTTTCATCAGCTCCAGCTAGTCTGTTGAGCATGAGCATTCGGTTGTAATTAGTTTTTCTAAGTAATATAATCAACCACATTTTACTTGCAAAAAAAAAAAGAGACCACCCTACTGGACGGACCCGTTAGGGGTCACGCCCACCCGCTTTCGTTTAATGATAGTATCATCTTTAGTTTTTTAATTACCTACACTACATTTATTGAAACATATACAACCAATATTCTTAATTAGTCATTCGTTAAATCACATGTTTCTTCATATAATTTTTTTCACGGACACGCATACAATTCAAACAACCCTTGAATAAAAAACAAATTCCTTTATTATATTGGAATTTTATTACAATTTCCATCTTTTTGATCCTGCGGAAGATATACAGAATTCCGCGAGGGTATTCTGCCCACCAAGATTCCTACCTTGTAACTAGTATTAGGGTTTTAGGATCTCATCTTGGGTCGCGAAGGGGCTCGTCAGATTTTAGGAGTAATGCGGAATTTATGGCTAGAGTCCCCCTTGGCATCCACCTTTTCTACTACTTGAGACTATCCCTACAGATACACCTTTCCGCTACGGAGCTAGTCTAAGTTTCTCGAAGCGATAATCATAACCCCCTTGGAGTAACGTTTTGTAGCTAGTTTGGGGGTAGCCTAGGGCAATCTTTCCTTTTATCCTGTTTGTCAATGTTTTCAATTAGAGATCTAGATTCTAGCAAACACAAATAATCCTTTCAAACAATGATAATCACACCATCGTGCAGTTCATAGCTTCACATAGCCAAGGTAGATCCTTAACCCAAGGTAACCTTACATTTTAACGAGGATTTTTCTTCCCATAAAGAAGTGCTGAGTACAAATCTTTCAACATTGTTAAGCAAGATACGAATTTCCCGTTTAGGGCTAACTTACCTAACATAAGTGAATTTACTTTAGTTGGTACTTAGAAAAATATTGTGATAATAATTTAACGAGATGATTTACAAGATTCTTTAAATAGACTTTCACTTTTTAAGCGTTAATCAACTTCTAATCATTGTTGCATTTGACAATAAATATATTGAGTTATTTTACTAATCTCGAGTGCGCATAACGTCGTTTACTCATATCGTGCAATAATCTCTTGCAACTATTTTCATCATGATTCTACGAATTATAATCTCGATTAATCTATCTATAAATCATAGGTAGCAATTAACCGTTTGTGCGTGTATTGATACGCTCTCTGGATGAAATTGACATGTTGTGTAAGTGTAAATACAAAAGCTAATATTTTATGTACTTAATTTAAAAAAAACCTTATTATTTTATGTGGCGACATGAAAATAATAGCCTATTTCTAAGTTGTGGAACAATCTGGTTTGGCACTACGTCATCGGGAATTTCGTCTTTGCTTGCGCATGTGTTCGCCACACCTGATGTTCCATTGGTAGTGGCAATTCCAGCAACCTCAAGCATTTACGTATCTGTAGAAATACCCATTCTTTGACCGGTTGTGGTGGATTTTATGGTCTTTCCACTTTGTTGCTTTGGAGCCATCGTTCGTGAGCGGGTTTGAGAGATAGAGAAGGTGGAATGAATTCAGGATGGGAGAGTGTGAGAGTAGCTTGCCAAGTTGAAGACTGAGACAGGGGGAGGTTGAGTTAATTCATTTCCTCTCTAACCCCCTCTCTAATTTCCTCTCTCGTAGCCTCTCAGGATCTTCTCCCCTCTCTCTCTTTCTAATTCTCCCCTTCTCTAGCTTCCTCTCACGGCCTCTCGAGGGGGGGGGTTTATCCTTCTACCTCCCTCTCTTCTCTTCTCTCTTGCTCTATACTCTTGAGAAGGGCCTCTCCCCTCTTGCTCAGACCTCCCTCAATTGCTCCCCATGCCTCTTATTTATAGCTTAATTAGAGAAGAAGGGTTGTGGCTAAGAAGAAGTACTCTTCATGGAGGGGATCTTGGCAAAATTAGCAATCTGAAGCTTTCAAGATGCAGTTAAATGCTGAAATTGCAAATCTGATGGTTCTGTTGGATCCAAAAGGGAAGGTTGTTGGGTATTTGACTCATGCCTCACTTACGTCTACACTCATATGGGAGTGTCGGTGATTAGTAGGACACTGGGGCACTTTTTACTCTCGGTAGGAGAGGTTTTTTCCCCCAGACTTATGGTCTTATTGTTGTATGTACTTGTGTGCTTATGTTACATACATTTGGACACTTAGTGTGTGTCGGGTGTGAACACCCCCTACAACCCTAAGGTTTAAGGGTTGTACTTTGTACTTTCTGGTTACACTCATTCAGTCTATTCTCTTGGGTGTCGTGCTTCAACTCTGTCTCTCCCTCTCACACTGTCTACTGAATCCCGGCTGCACCTCGATCCTTCCATCTCACATTTGGTATCAGAGCAGTCTTCTGTCTGCTGTCTGCAGCCCCCGTCAGCTCTGCCCAGTCGACCTATCCCAACAGCGCCTCATCCTCGTCAAGAACAAACTGCAGCTCGTCCGCCTACTCCTGTTCGTCATGTCCACCCATCCTGCTCGACAGCACCACCGGCTTGTTCGTCAGCTCAAGGGCCACAACGACTGGGTCACCTCCATCGCTTGCCCCATCAACGACTCTGACATAATCATATCCGCCTCACGCGACAAGTCTCTGGTGGTCTGGTCCCTCACGCCTAGGCGCATTGTTGACGTTGCGGCGCCACGTCATCTTCGTGCGAGTTGACTGTCCGCCTAGTCCACGTCAGCTTGCGACTGTCTTGCCACCCATCTGACGAGTCAACACTTGCAGCTCGCGAGACTGTCCTGCTGCCCGCCTGACGACCAGCCACTTGCAACGCTTGCTCGCGACTGTCTTGCCTGCCCGTCTAACGAGTCCACGTCAGGCTTGACACTCTGCTCGTCCGTCCTGACCACGTCAGGTGTGTTTTTCTTTAAAAACAAAATTTTTAATTTTAGTCCAGAATCAATTTTTGGCAGAGGAGGTTTATACGTAGCAGGGACCGCAGGCAGAGCACAGGTGTGGGATAAATTTCATGCAAATTTCTGGACTGGATCATCAGAAATTTTGGGACTTTTGTGTATTTTGTGGACAGTTGCATATGAACTGCTGGTACAGTCACAGAAAGACTGTTTTGACAGAAATTTGGTAAAAATTTTGGGGATTTTTGATATAACAGTGTTGCAGTGCACTGTTTGCACCTTGGGAAGCGTGCATTAGAAGACAGTTTTTTGACAGAGTACGCCCTTGCACATTAATTGCAGAAATGTGTTTGCTGCAATTTCTAGAAATTTGCAGGTTTCCAGTTCATACTGCTTTGACATTGCTCATTTTGTCTTTGGAAATTTGTCATCATGGCAAATCAAGGAGGTGATGTCTTTACGTATGTATCCAAGGAAGACAGATTGGACGGAAACAACTATTCGCTTTGGTCATTCATGATGAAGAATGTATTAGTGGCCAAGAATTTATGGGATTATGTCAGTGGAGAGGAAACTCGACCGGGAGTTGTAGCTCCCGTTACTCCTCCTCCCCATGGTGCACGTGGACAACGGGGACCTCAGCCCACTCCACCTCAGCCACTTTCTCCAAGAACTGCAGCTCAAAAAGCTTGGGATACACGTGATGCATAGGCCTTGTCGCTGATTGCTCTGGCAGTTCAGCGGTCCATCATACCTCATATCCATTCGACATCTTCTTCACGAGATGCATGGTTGACTTTGGAGCATATGTTTGCAGGAAAGAATGAGACTCGGATCTCTTTCTTGAAGAAAGAGTTGGAAACTCTGAAGATGCATGAAGGTGATTCTATGCAAGATCACTTAAATAAGATTCAGGACTTGAGGGAGCTCGCTCATGAATGTAGATGAGTATTTTTAGGATGCACAGTTGATATCCACCACCTTGAATTCTGATCTCCTTCGTACTTGTCTTTTCATACTGCATTGAACCTCACCATGAGGATTACTGAGCACCCACTCACTTTTATTCAGCTGGTTAGTTTGCTTCTAGAGAAGGAGCAAACACGGAAAAATAGTGGTGTGGATGCTATAGTCTTTGAGCAGGCTTTTGTGGCAAGACAGAAAGGCAAAAACAGCAAGGTGAAAAATGCTCCACAGAGTTCTGGCACTTCGGGCACATCGCAGAATCAGACACAAGGGGGAACGCAAGTAAGAAAAGAAAAATGCCATTATTGTAAGAAGCCCGGCTACTATATCAGTGAGTGCAGGAAGCGCATTGCGAAAGAGGAGGAGTCAGGAATGTCTGTTTCTACTACTCCTTCCACTGCTAGTGAGTCCGCGTCCTTTGTTGTGGACAGGGACTATTGTTTTTACACTTGCAGTTATGACATCTCTTGGGCTGATAGAGCACTTAGCTCTACAGAGGATGCTGACACTTGGTTCTTTGACAATGGTGCTTCTAGACATATTACATCTTGCAGAGATTTGTTTGCTTCAGTTAGTGCACCTCCCGTTGGGAAATCGGTACAGTGTGCCAATAATGCATCATACCTTGTTCGTGGTATTGGGGAGATTGAACTCACAGCCATTGATGGCTCTATTCTCCGCCTGCAGGATGCTTTGTTTGTGCCTGGAATCAAGAAGAATTTACTTTCTATTTCTTCTTTGGCACGATGTGGTTTGCAGGTCACCTTTGATGATGACCGTTGCATGGTTAGAGAAAAAGAACGCATGACTTTGGTCTTGACAGGATCTTTGTGTCATGGTTTATATGAGTTGGATGCTCTTTCAGTAGATCAGTCGGCATACTTGATATCCACTCTTACTCTTGCTATGATACAGACGGAGTTATGGCATGCTCGTTTGGGGCATGGTTAGAGAAAAAGAACGCATGACTTTGGTCTTGACAGGATCTTTGTGTCATGGTTTATATGAGTTGGATGCTCTTTCAGTAGATCAGTCGGCATACTTGATATCCACTCTTACTCTTGCTATGATACAGACGGAGTTATGGCATGCTCGTTTGGGGCATGTAAACTTTGGCAGCTTGATGCTTTTGCAGCGTACTCAGATGCTGGATGGCTTACCTCCCTTGGAGAGATCTCCTGAACACTTATGCGAGGGATGTATTTTGGGGAAAATGCATCGGTTCTCATTTCCTCGTGATGTTGCTTTCAGAGCAACAACCAGATTGCAGTTGGTGCATTTAGATGTTTGTGGGCCTATGCAGACCATGTCATTGGGCGGTTGTTATTATTTTGTGACATTCATTGATGACTTTACACGTTTTTGCGGGGTCTACTGTTTGAAAAAGAAGTCAGAAGTGTATGATGCATTTTTGGCTTTCAGTGCACTTGTTGAAAACCAATCTGGATGCAAGATTAAGACTCTCCATTCGGACCGAGGGGGGAATACATGTCCTCTATGCTGAATTCTTTTTTGCAGCAAAAGGGCATAGTCCATCAGTATACTACAGCTTATACTCCACAGCAGAATGGGGTAGCAGAGAGGAAGAATCGGTCACTCATGGAGATGGCCAGATGTATGCTGAAGGCAAAGAGATTGCCTCATAGTTTTTGGATGGAAGCAGTCATGTGTGCTTGCCATATTTTGAACAGATGCCCTACCAAAGCCTTGAAGACCATCACACCTTTTGAGGCTTGGAACAGCCGTAAACCTTCTGTTGGTCGCTTTCGCACCTTTGGGTGTCTTGCCTATGCCCATATTCCATAGGTACTTAGAAAAAAATTGGACAACAAAGCTGTTAAGTGCATTTTTATGGGATATAGCAATGAGAGCAAAGGCTACAGACTCTATGATCCCGTTACAAAGAAGGTTTTTGTCAGCAGGGATGTTGTTTTTGATGAAAAATCAGAATTATCCTTGGCTGGTTTGGATACATATCAGGCTGCCCGTGATGTTTTTGAAGGGTTGTTGCCCATTACTTTTGGTGATTCAGCTAGAGGTTCAGAAAATGAACCTAATGTTCAGGCAGCTGCTCCTATGGAAAGTGCAAAAATTCAGCCATTGGCCGATCGGAATATTCAGCATCATGCTGAAACTGAAATTCAGCAAGAGCTTGCACACAGTCAGGATGCTAGACAGCTACCTAGATGGTATTTGCAGACTATGCAAGATAGTCCTTTGGATGCATCCATGACTGGTCGTACTAGAAGGCAAACTCGTTTGCATGATTCGGCACATACCATGGAGTTTATTATGGTAGTAAGTACTTTTGATAATGAAGAGCCTGAATGTTATGAGGATGCACAACACAGTGTGCATTGGATGGCAGCTATGCAAGCTGAATTAGATTCTATTACTAAGAATCAAACTTGGGATTTGGTGTCCTTGCCATTTGGGAAGAAAGCCATTGGAACAAAATGGGTCTACAAACTGAAAAGAAAAGTAGATGGATCCATTGATAAATACAAGGCATGGCTGGTAGCTAAAGGCTATGCACAGAAAAAGGGCATTGATTATGAGACATTTGCTCCTACTTCCCGTATGACGACCATTAGGTCTATGATTGCTTTGGCTGCACATTATGGTTGGACAGTGCAGCTAGATATCAAGATTGCATTTTTACATGGGGAACTTCAAGAGGAAGTTTATGTACAGCAGCCCATTGGTTTTGCAGTTGAAGGCTTAGAACATTTGGTATGCAAGCTCAAAAAGGCACTATATGGTTTGAAACAAGCTCCTAGAGCTTGGTATGCAAAAATAGATGCTTTCTTGCTTGGTCAGGGGTTTCTAAACAGCTCATCCGAGTCTACCCTTTACGTATGTAAAGAAGGGGGATCTATGCTGATTATATGTCTTTATGTTGATGACCTTTTGCTCACTAGAACACATGTTGATCAGATTTCAGCATTCAAACAAAATTTGCAACAAACTTTTGACATGTCTGACTTGGGAGTTTTGCATTACTACTTGGGCATCCAGTTCATACATAATGCTTGAGGTATTGGGCTATCATAGTCAAGGTATATTGGGCAGCTTCTTGAGAAGTTTGGCTTACAGTTTGTACTCCCATGGAACCTGGACTGAAACTGTCATTACATGATGACAGTGATTTGTTTGATATACATATATATGCTCCTGCAGTTGGATGTCTTATCTATCTATGCAATACTAGGCCGGACATACAGTTTGCAGTTTCAGCTTTGAGCAGGTATATGCATCAGCCACGTATGTCACTTTGGCAAGCTGTCAAGCATGTTTTTCGCTACTTGCAGGGTACTTGTTCTCTTGCGTTGCTTTATGCCAAGGGGGGACCACTGCAGTTACATGCTTACAGTGATTCTGATTGGACTGGTGATTATGATACACGTCACTCCACTAGTGGCAATTGTTTCTTTCTTGGCTCTTCTTGCATTTCTTGGCTTAGCAAGAAACAATCCATTGTTGCCACATCGTCATGTGAAGCTGAATACAAGGCAGCTTTCACTACCACAGTTGAATGCGTATGGCTTAGACGCTTGCTAGCTGATTTGGATGTATCTATTACTGAGCCTACTCCTTTGTTCACTGACAGTCAGAGTGCCATTGTAGTGGCACGGAACCCAGTGTTTCATGCTCGCACGAAACACATTGAGATTCATTATCACTTTGTCAGAGAGAGGCTACATGCAGGTGATATCAGCCTTGTCTATTGTCCTACCACCAGTAATGTGGCAGACATCTTCACCAAAGCTCTTCCTCTTGACAAATTTGAAGCATCTCGCGATGCTTTAAATTTGATATCCTTTGGTGGCGGATGATCCTTGTACTCTTGATCACTCTTCACTCTAGGGGGTTTTGTTGGGTATTTGACTCACGCCTCACTTATGCCTACGCTCATATGGAAGTGTCGGTGATCAGTAGGACACTGGGGCACTTTTTACTCTCGGTAGGAGAGGTTTTTTCTCCCAGACTTATGGTCTTATTGTCGTATGTACTTGTGTGCTTATGTTACACACATTTGGGCACTTAGTGTGTGTCGGGTGTGAACACCCCCTACAACCCTAAGGTTTAAGGGTTGTACTTTGTACTTTTTGGTTACACTCATTCAGTCTATTCTCTTGGGTGTCGTGCTTCAACTCTATCTCTCACTCTCACACTGTCTACTGAATCCTGGCTGCACCTCAATCCTTCCATCTCACAAAGGTAAAACTCCAGGACACCTGATGAGAAATCTTCTAGATTCCTCATTCTTCTTCTTGTTCGGAGTGTTGCTTGCTACCTGTAAACTGCAATCGCGAGGCGCACGATTTTTCAATTTTTCTTTTTGCATTAAATCTCCAAAACTGGCTAGAAAAGCCACTTGCTTTTTTTAAATGACACCCTCTTCTAGCAGTTTCCATAGCTTTCTAGAAATTTTACAATAAATTATATCCAAAATATAAAAAATGCTAGTTTGTCCAAAAATCTAGTATTTTTGGACCATCCATACTATAGACACTAACACTATGAATATGGCTAATAACTCTTGTTCACGTGGTAACTTTTGTGATGGGTGGCTATAGTCCTTGTCGTCAATCCATGTCGGGTTACGATCCTCATTTTTTTTAAAACTCGAGATTTTTTCTATTTAATTATTTTAGAGTTTTTAAAGTCCATTTTGTGAGAAGTCGGGAAGATTTTAAATGAAAGTCGGATATCACAGCCATGGACTTCCTCACTTCGAACAATAAGTTCACCTTGCCCTAATTGTTTTTTAAGAATGACTCACGTGGGATATTAGATAAACTCGGACTTTTGGAGGTAAATCAAGCTCATAGGCAGGGTTGTCTCCGTATGTAGTATGGACTTATCCGTACGGTACAATCCGTACGGTACGGTATGTATCCGTACGATTTAGTATGAAAAAACAGGCACTTTTTGGTCACTCTACTTTAAGTCTACAACTCTTTTTTTTTGTTTCTCCTTTCTTTTTTTTAAATTCTTTCTTTTTTATTTCTCCCACAAGCCTCTCTCTCTCTCTCTCTCTCTCAAGCTTCTCACATTCTCTTTTTTTCTCAAGCCTCTTTTCTCTCTCTCTCTCTCTCAACCCTCTCTTTCTCTCTCTCTCTCTCTCTCTAGTGTCTTTCTCTCTCTAGTTGCACTGGTACCACGTACGAAAGGTTTGATACTATACCATACTTTAGGTACCAACTTAACGGATGCATCTTTCCCGTTCGAATTGCACTTTGGAACGAGCTAAATGTTTCTTATATTAATATGATTCTCCCATGAGATTAGGTCATTTAAGATTCAATCATTTTCTCTCAACCTTCTCTCTTTCAAGCCCATACTTCTCTTATTTGTGTGATCATGCATGTATGATGTATCCACTTCCATCTATGTAGTTGTAAGTTGTAGGTAGCAGTAGCGCATGTTGCGCATTCCACAGTAGGTTTTGGCTTGTTACCCTCAAGTACTCATCTTATATACTCTTAATAGGATTGCTATTTAGACTTGAAATATCTATTCTATTATCTTTTGTCCAAAATAATCAAGTTATTTTTTTTGTCGTACTAAGATCGTACTGTACCTTATAAAATCTTAAGGTACCATTTAATACCGCATTTTATCGTATCGTACCGTATCGTACATTTCGTACTTGACAACTATGCTATAGGATATGCTACTTATCTTCTTGGTAATGTAGAAAGGATTACAATACCTTAAAGATAACTTATAGTACCTGTTGGTAGTTATTGAATTAGATTTCTTTGGAACTTTAAGGTAAATCCACATGTCCTCTCGGAGCTCTTGAGGAGTATGATGTTGGTTAGCATAAAATGTAATACAATCCTAGGCCATTTTAATGCTTTTTTGTACAATTGCTAATATCTCTTGCATATTGTGGAGAAAGTCAACTAGAGATTGTATTTTTATCCCCCTCAACTTGATGGCAGTTGGTGGTTTTGGCTTATAACCATATATCAATATAAATGGACTATACCTAGTGCAGAAAGACTTAGCACTACTATAAAGAAACTTAATTTGTGGAAGGTAATGTTTCTAATCAAATAGTCTATGGGAGACATGTGTACGCAATCTATTCTCCATAGTTTTGTATGTCCTTTCGGTCTATCCATTAGTCTCAAGACGTTTGGATGTTAATATGACAATTGGATCTCCAGCAGAATGAGAAATGAACTTATGAACTTAGTGATTTAATTAAACTTCACAATGATTTTTAATTAAAATGAACTTTAATTATGGTAACCCTAGCTCTTGGCATAGTAACTATTGCATCGGTGGTGAAGGATTTGACATTGGGGGATGTGGTGGACAAGCGTGTGGGGCATGTGGTATATGGTTAGGGGCTAAAGAAATAGAATACAACGTGAAACTTTTATTAAATTGGAAGTTCTGCATCTTAGAATTGGGATATATTGAAAGCTTTGCCCAATAAAGTGATTCACTTAGGGTACTTAATAAGTAGGGCTTGAGCTAAAGCTTTGCCGAATGAGCAACTCACTTATGATTATTGACTAAGTCATTAATTAGCTCTTGATAAAAAACGTAATATGATTAAGGAGCAGTTGATTATTCATTTAGAAAGCTTATCTTGGCTATTTAGGGCTTCTTCTCTCTCATTTGGAGCAACCCAAGTTTGGAGACAGTCACTCTTTTTTTTCTTGCTACAGTAAAGTGCAGATTTCAGTCATGAAATGAGCTTACAACATAGACAGAGTATGGAAAGCAACCAATTTTTCTTCTCTTGGCATGGGAATTGCATTGAGAAGCCTTGTAACTCCATATACAGCAAAGTACGCTATTATTTTTGAGCTAAATATTAGAAACATAAGTTATGACAGCATTATGGGCTAAGATTCTTTCTTCTTCTTTGACATCTTAAGCCTATTGCACTTTCTAGGCAATTTTGTCACGAAAAAAGCGACGTTCTCACAGTTTCATCATGAGAACCCCTCTTTTGTTTGTGAGAGAAATAGGGTGGGACTACATGGGAACTATGTAGGAGAGTTATCTCAGCAAATGCTTTGCGAAATTGGGTTCAAATGTTTGCTATCATTTTCAGGGTTTGATAGGATGAGGTGTTTATTTGCAGTTTGAACACTCTACAGCTGGTTGGAGCAGTGGATGTGTCATTGTGCACTTGTGGATTAGTTATGTCGCAAGAAATCACTGAAATAGAGCCATTTGTAACCAATTTTAAGCATATTTTAGTAATCTAAAGAAATACCAAAAGGAGCATTGCCAAGCTTTGGGGCCAACAAGTGTCAATGTTGTTAGTAGTCATGTTTGTCATGCCTTGTCATCTCCTGCCTGTGAGCCTAACGAGGACTTTAGGAGCTCTGACTTGTCTGTCACTTGTTTTGACGGAGGAGGTAGCTTATTCTAGAGCACTCAGTTTATTGCATTTCAGTGTATTTTCTCCTTTAGTCGGGATTTTATGTGCATTTTTTGGGGTAGTTTTTGCATTCTTCAGCCTGTCTCACCTGCTAGACATTGTTCACCATTTCTGGGATTTTTTTGAGTATTCTTGGCATTTTTACCAGCATTAAATGCTGGTGGAACATATTGTTGGTCTCTAATTTAGGTCGGCCAGTTTTTGGGTTTTTTGGCTATTTATAGCCATTTCCCACTTGGCAGTCAGTTGTATTATCATCTTCCCTCCTTCCTTGGCAGGTGCACACTTTGACTCCGTCATCTTCCTCCGTCTTCAGTGCTGCCGTCATCATCAGTCTGATCTGGTGCCCTCACTAACGCTTCGGGTTGCGTGCAGGGACTGATTAGTCCATAGCTTTGTATTCAACATTCATTTTAGTCAGTGCAGTATTTCTTCCTTCGTTTTTTGCTTCTTTATGTGTGTGTGTGTGTGCGTGCGCGTGCGCATGCGTGTGGGTGTGTGTGCGTGTTCCTTCTTCCATTGCGCACTCTCACATGGCATTAGAGCATGGTATCACAGCTTGACTGAGAGCACGGAGGAGAGCTTCCATTGCAGAGGAGTTTACCATCAATTGCAGTCTTCATCTACCTCTTTCAGCTTCTGGCGGTGCATCCAAGGCTGAAACACAGCCTTTTGTACTTGTGTTTGGTGTTTTGCAGCCCTTGGAGGACTAAGTGACAATTTTCTTGGAGCCATTTGCTTGCGTTTGCATATCAGTGATCCTCCTTAGCATACATTCTCAATATTTCAACATGGTATTAGAGCAAGTCTCAAGTTAATGAGTCATGAGGCCACTGATTGGGTCATCCCAGTTTGAATTTCTGGCTCTCTCCACTTTCCCATGAACCTCTCACCTACCTCCATAGCCACCCACCCTCAGCGGATGGCTTGAATCTCTCAAACTAGGCCGTTTCAACTCGTACTTTCTTCTGGGAAAGTCTTCCTCTACTCCAGACACTCCTACCTATCACTTCACAGTGTGACATTGCCCAACATATGCTTTAGTATTGCGTGTATCAGCTTGTTGCCAGTTTCTACCCCTTTTCTGTTTGTATCGTCCGTTTAGTTTGCACGCGCAATGATGTTGATGAATGACATAGGGGTTTTGAAGCTTGGCACTTAAGCTTCCTTCTCATCAAGTTTTGTGTGAAATGGCTCACTCCTCGATCAGCTGTAAACAAAATATTAGTCGCTTGTCAAAACCCTAAAGAGGGCAGCCATAGCTATCAAGCTTCAAGCTCATGCTTTACTTCTTTCTCTCACTCCTTTGGCTCAAATCAAGTCACTGACTCTCTAATCTGCCCCGGCACTTAGTCTTCAGCAAGCATTCAAGTGATTTACTAGCAAGGAGGGGAGATCTTGACAAGATTTGCAAGCGTTTCAAGAAAATACAAGCACAGTGTCCATTGACACTCATCTAGTGCTTTTAGCACTTATGTTATCTAACATAATCAGCTTTGCCTTTGATCAAATCTGAGTTTTTTTTGCTACTCCAGAATCAAATCAAGGAGGGGAAGACTTGAACCACGGACTTGCAAGACCTTGAAGATCCCAAGTTTAAAGGGCATACTGGTCACCTAGTCACCTAGTATCTCTTGATACTAATCACCTACTGCTTCTTGGCACTTGTGCTCAACTCTTTTGCTGCTGAAATCTAAAATTTTTGGAGCTGATTTACTGCTGATCGTGCAACCTCAACATGGGCAAGGACTCTATCGACAACTCGATTCAACAGTGTCGGATTCTATACATGGCAAACTAGGATCAAATTGATCCTAATGAAGAAAGGCTTGTGGTCAATCACAAGTGGTCAAGAGAAGAAACCAAGGGAAGCTGCACTTGCAGTCGTATGGGATAAAAATGATGATAAGGCTCAAGCTATTATCAAGCTCGAACTTGATGACAACTACATCCATCATGTTGATGATTGTGAAACCTCTCACACAACATGGGATCAATTAGAAACCTTGTTTGGAGCTCATTCAAAATCCTCCAAATATGGCTTATTGATTGAATTTTTTGGGCTTGACATGCAAAGTAATACCTCACTTGCAACTCATTTGAATTATATGAAAAGCTTGTTGACACAACTTGCAGGAATCAACTTGAAGATGGATGAAGACATTTGCATTGGATTGCTTCTCAAGAGTCTTCCACTTGAGTTTGATGATGTGTCTACCATATTAATCAACATGCCAAAGCCAAAGCTTGTGGATATCAAAGCCTCTCTCCTTGAAGAGAAAAAGAAGATCAAGAACAAGGGAGAAACAAGCATTCCGAGAGGAGACCAACAACTCCTCTATATGAAAGGGAAGAAGAGCATAGTCTATGACTTTTTTAAGAAAACTGGGCATATTGAGAAAATTTTCTATGCTAAGAAAAGGTCTCAAAGAGCATATCTTGCTACAGTCAAAGAAGATGAAGACAACAATGAAGAAGAAGAAGAAGAAGAAGAACCCCAAGAACAAAAGGATAGGACTTACCAGTCCCTCTTTTGTAACTTGTTTTTTGATAGACTTTTTAAAGTTTAAAATATGGACTGCCTAATGTTTCCACCATAAGCTCCTATGCTTCTCATGTAACCTATGCACACTACAGCCTCTACACACTTGGTGAGGCCTTGTAACAGCCTCTAGCTTTGTATGGTTGGTTTTTTTCATGTCTAAACTTACCAAGGTTCTACTCATGACAGCCTCTGTATACTCAGTGTCTTTCTTGATTGTGATTGAGGGGTGTTGAGAAATGTGCAATCACATCCACCATAGCCTCTTTGTATGGAACAAACAAGGCAAAGAAACATACTGCAAATAAAGCCTTAGACTAGGTCATGTATGCGTGGTTTATTAAAACCATGGTTGGTGATTACCATGATCCCTTTCCACCTTTTTCCACTTACCAATACCACCTACTGTAAGCCTATAAAAGGCACTCATCCCCACACTCATTCCATCAGTCATTCTCATCAGTTGTACTTGCATTATACTTGGATAATATCAGTTGTTCTTCTTTATCAATGTTTATGTCTCATTATGATTGTGTATTTGCTCATTAGTGATCCTCCTTAGCATACATTCTCAATATTTTAACAATCATGTCTCCTTTGAACCAATAAGTTTGTTGATGAGGTGCTTCACTTGGTCAATGCATGACCTAGAGAATGCCCAACAAGAAGTGATGTACCGCATTGTAGCAAGAAAAACTTGGTTGTTGACGACCACTCTTTCAGCTAATTAAAGCCTCCCTAAGCTCCAATAAAGGAGCTTTTGTTTGATGCTCAAATGAAGAGATGCTGACTATTGTTCTGAAATTATGCTGATCTCCAAATGGCATCAAGATATTTCACTGTGGTCTTGTGAGGGATCCAAGTGAAGTCCTTGTGTGGCCATTCCAGCTGCCTAGTGCCACATACCCAAAATCCATAGGAATTTTGTCAAAGGCACCTGCTGCTCTACAAAATATCTCCATGACTGCTACAAAGGCCCAAAACATACTCTCATCCCCATCTAAAAAAACTCTTGCATCAAGAAAGTCTTGAGCTTGGGGATGGGTAACCTGAAACCCTTGATTCCAGTGGATGTGTCTGTCAAGAAAGAGATCATGGCCTTTGCTACAACTAAAAACAAGGAGGGGGCTAGTGGGAACTAGTCTCCAACAGCCAGATATTTATGTATTCCAACCTGTGTTGGTAATGTGTAGACATGACCTCCCACATTCAGGATTGCAATAGTGGTTCCACAGAAAAAGAAAATTGTTTCTATTGTTGCGATGAAGTGAAGGGAGCGAAAGTACTTGGTGATGGGCTTTTAATTTGATAAAGTGGTCCGTTGTAGAAAAACTATAATGCTTGACAGTTTCATTCTTTGAAAATGAAAAACGGATGATTGGTATCTTGTAAGATGGTAAAGGATTTGTGATTTTTCATTGATTGCTTGCAATCCTGCATATGCAGTGCCAGCGCAATACAAGACCATTCTGGACTGCGAACTTCCAGTAAGCCTTGAATTTTTAGTGTTGGATATTATTTCACCTTACTGACATTTTTTGAAGATAATGACCTAAATTTCTTAAAGAAGTGGTAATTCTTTTTAGAATTAGATAGGTTGTACCATCATAACTTGTTTGCTTTTATTTGTTTAGGTTGATGTAAAAGACTTCTTTTATTTGTTCTTCTCAAACGATTCTGTGAAGTTCTGCGAAACTTTCCATAAAAAATGTGGAGATGAAGGCAAGAATTTTCTCATTGATGTTGTCAATTATAAGTTGGTTTGTAACCACAGTGATTTTTCAATGCTATCTACTGTTTATATCCATTGACATTCCAGTATTCCTCCCTTTGAGATCTTGTTGATGTCAGTGTGCATAGACTGCTTGCAACTTACCTTCCTTGCTCGAACTTCAGGACCTCATATTTTCTCTCTTCCAACTTCTGATATTTTTTACTAAGTAGAAGTCTCCTTGTTGGAAAAACCATACCAGCAAACAAGTGATGAAAAGGTGAGCAGGGCTAGAATAACATTGTTGAGAAACATTCTGTTTTTGAAAGGCAGTAGCCCTGTGCAGAATTGTGCTGTAACTCAACCTACTCTTATGGAGTTACTTATACAAGTGTCCCTGAATGGTTTCAGCAGAGTCCTTTTTATATAATATACCTCAGCTCTTTTCGTTTTTGTTTCCAATGTATGGCAACCGTTCCACTTTAGGATTTGTAATCTGTTTCTAAGAATTTTCAAGTTATGCAAGTTTAATATACCTGCTTTTTAATTGGGGATGCTTTGCGGTCTGACCTATGTCATTAGCCCCAAGTTCACAGTAGGTAGCTTTTAAGGTTTGGGAATCTTTGCTATGCCTCATTATTGGGGATGCTTTGGGGTCTGACCTGTGTGATTATCCATAAGTGTATAATAGTTATTGCTAATTGGGTCTCACAAATTCAAAGGCTTTGAATTTGAGTTTATATTTGACATAGAATAGTGCTGCAAAATTTCACAGTTTGGAAGGACCTGTATCTAATACGACTATTGTGCAAGTTAAATTTTGGAAATATGTATGTAGCACCTCATTTGCAAGATGTAAGGTAGATTTACTGAAATATCAAGTTGGAATTAGGTAGGGTAGATCTGGATCAAAATAATAAACCCTATCTAGCTGTCTACAATGACCACCTATCAGTAAAATGGCTATATCTTTTGATCTACAACTCCGTTTGCTAAAATTTTTGGCTAGGATCAAAGCTAACTTCGTATTCTTTAAACGGAGTTCAAAAACCCCCTGATAAAACCAAGATATCTAATTCTGTAACTAATTCTTTATGGACTGTCCAGAGTGACACATCAACCCGTATACACATCTAATTGCACTGGTTAGCCAAATATAACCATGGGCTTTCATCAATTACCTGTGGCTACTAAAATTCATCATGAATACCCATGGGCTTTCATCAAATACCTTTGGCTACTTGAATTCATCATGAATACCCTGTAAGTATCATCCAACCACCTGTATATAACCTGTAATCAAATTTATGCAATGGGAAAGCTCAGGTTCGTGTGAGATCTTTTTTGTGAGATTTTTTGTTTAGGCAGGATAATCTGCTAGTCATGTGGAACCGTAGTGCAATGAGTTCAAAGGGCATTTTGAAACAGGAGTGTCACTTTTGATGAGATTGTGCAAGTTCAAATAGGGCTTTAAACATGGGCTCTCTAATGAGAGGAAGTAGTTGTGGTCTTGGACTAACACTGAGATGTGATCGATGAACCGCTGTCTACAGTGGTGGTCAATTAATGTGGACGTCCCTGAAATGTGCAAAATTTAATGCACACATGAGAAGGTGGAAATATGGATATGAAATCTCAAAAACCCATATAAGCTTCAGTTTGGACACAAAATGGAGATGAAACAATCTTTATGAAATTGCATACAACAAGACATGAAAGGATCAAGGTCCTATGAAATTTCTGTAGAATGAAAGGAGCAAGGATCAATGTCCACATGCAATCAGGGTTAATGCCAACTATATTATATGTGAGTGGAAGGCCAGATAGGGACTGTCGTGAAGAAGTAGAAGGGTTGTGGGCTGTCAGACAAAGTCACTCCATACATCCATCGAATGGAGGTTGGAGGAACACAGCTGTCCAATGTTAAAGTAATAAGTTGGAAGTGATGTCTGCCAAAAAATCTGCAGTGAGTAGGAGTTGGGTAACAATATGGATCAATCATCAGGGGAATAGAAGGGAGGTGCATGGTCCCTGACTGTAAGGTCTTCAAGAGCACACGATGACAGGCTTCTTGAGGGATGGGGATCAGAAACTGGGCACAATGATTGTCAAAGATCAATGGTAGATGATCATTGGTATAATCTGTATAAATCAGGAAGCAGGAAGGTAGCAAATCCCCTCTTCAACATAGAAACCTGCAAAAGAACCTGTTTGCTAACTGAAGTAGGAATGACATGCATTGGCCAAGCATGTGGTATTAGGCTGTAGCAGCAATGGCAGTACACTCTACATCAGAGCACCACCAGCAGTAGTTGTATAATACCACCATAAAATAACAGCTCCTATTATACACCTGACCTGCCTGCCACATTGCCCGCCATAGATTTGCCCTTATATCACCTCCCGTCACCTTCACTTGACCTGCCCGCTACTTCGCCCACCACAGATTCGCCCTCCTGTCACCTCTCGTCACCGTCACTTGATCTGCCCACCACTTTATCCACCACAGATTCACCCTCCTATCACCTCACATCACCTTAACCTGCGCAGCCACCACAAAGGCCTGCTTGCCTCCACCAACACAACCCGCCACCATACCTGCCTACCAGCCGTCCCTCGACCACCACGCCAAACATTACATATGGATGCATCTTGAGCTTCTTCATCCACCATCGCAGCCTTTGTCCGGTTCCTCCCACAAGCCGCATTTATCTCCCCCACTTCGGCACAACCCCCTTAGGCCGCAAAATCACCAGAGCAGAGCTTGGCACCAAATTGTCCAATGAAAACCAACACCACAGTCGCATGGAGCTGGTGCATCGGGGGACTCCAGTGCAGCCCCCCCCACACACTTGGCCGATGTTTTCCTGCTGATTCGCTTTGCTCCAAACACAAAGCTGGAACTTAAGGACAGAGTGACAGCCTTTGAGCTGCCTTCTTTGGCGTGTAGATTGGTTGGAGAGTGCCTGCCCATTCGCGCTTTCAACGACTCCCTGCAGTCAGCTGTTACTGGCACCCCAGCCAGGGTCACACGAGTGGTACCCTTGGGAAATGGGTGTTTTGGTTCAGCTCGCCTGAGCAGATGGAGGCAGCACTTGTTGCCAGCCTACTTGATGTCGGATCTTTAGTGGCATACTTCGACATATGGATCAAGGCCAAGACTACTCATCACTCGCAGATGGCATTGCCATCACCATCTCTTTTCTTGGCCTTGATGAGCACTTCATGCCATATCTTTTTGAGGATGGCAACGCATTCGACCATGTTATAGAGAGAGAGAAGACCTTTGCCAATGCAGTCTCAAAAGGCCCACACAAATACCCTTCAGTTTGGGTTATAGTTCCCACGAAGTCCTTACAATTCCTCTCTCCGACCATCAAGATTCCCTTTGTCCACGGGGGTTTCCTCACCGAGCTTGTCACATACACATGACTCCCGGGCCAGTGCTTCTTATGTAGGATGATAGAACATCTTACAATGGAATGCCCAGGAGTGGCCAGCACTAGACCTCCTTTAGAGATGAGGGAGGTTGTAGTCCTATGACACAGAGGAGTGATGTAGAGTGCGAGAGATGATACAATGCTAGACAATGGAGGAGGCCACATCGATGACAGCAAGAGTGTGCACACGAGGGATAGGGGCAGAGGCCCAAAACTGAGATAGGTGAAGGGACAATAGAGAGTGGTTAGTGACTTTCGACCACCAGCCCACAAGCTGCCACCTCAGCCTCCTATGGCTTCTGGTTATTTAAGAGATAGAGACTCCACAACACTTGACTATAGCAGTATCGTAGATTATAGCTGCACCATAGATTACAGAAGCACAATAGATAGATGAGACAGCCCATAGAGACAGTGATAGCAACAGCTGCATCCAAGAGATGCGGCAGGCTGCAAATGCATCATCTCACTATGCAAAGATCCCGGAGTTTATCCCATCACAGGTACCCGACACCCAATAGGCTCGCACCAACTTCCCGCAACATTGGGATATCCTCTCTACCAAGAGATGGTGCTCTTGCAACATGAGGAAATCAATTGCTACTCCTACTATTGCTCTATGTAGGTCCTATCTCATGAGGATTGAGCCTTGCTTGGAGTGTTGTCCTCTGAAGCCTCATACTGTCTGGGAGTCCACAACTTCGGCTAGATCTAGAAGCTAGGATCTTATTGTGCTACTTCTCGACTTTGAGAAGGCATATGATTGCGTTGATTGGGAGTTCCTAGAGGCCACGATGTTGAGGATGGGATTTCTAGAGCAATGAACTAGGGGAATAGCGGCTCTTTACTCCTTAGGACATGGCCATTGGTAGGGCATGAGGAGACAGATTTAGCATTCAGAGATCAGTTACACACGGCTGCCCAGTAGCTCCCTTCTTGTTCCTGTTTGTAGCAGAGTCCATGAGGTGCTTCTTGAGAGAAGATCTACTGGTATCAGAGAGGAGCTTTTGGATATGGAGTTTGTGCATGACACAATGGTTTATCTAGACGGGGATGAGAGTAACTTTAGGGCCTTCGTAACAGCCATGGAGATATTTTCTAGAGTAGTAATTACCTTAATTAATTGGCACAAGTCCAATGAATTTTTGGGTATGGGACACTAACTAGCCAAGTCGCGACCACATGAGGATTTTATGTGGGTTTCCTGTGGGACTACAGTGAGATATCTTGGTTGCCATGTGGGGATTGACGTTACCTCAAAACAGTAGTTGGTGCCCCTCCTCTTGAGCATAAGACAAAAGCTCTAGTCCACGACTCTCACTAGCAGTTATAGTAGTGGTCCCAAATCAAGTCCTTTGTGCGACTTTGTGGTACATCACTTCCTGTTGGTAGGTCATGCATTGGCAACGTGAAGTGCCTTCTCAAGAAATTTAGTTGGTCTCGAGGAGACGGGAGCCTTGCTAGGGAAAAGGTTGGTTGGGATGTCATCATACAGCCTAGATCCATGGGAGGGTTGGGGATCATAGACCCAGACGGCCAAAGCAAAGCCTTGATGGCTAGCTCATTGTTAGGGATTTGCTTCCAGGTGAGGAGCCTTGGAAGAAACATTTGATAGGGAGGCCACAAGCTATGACACTTGCGTATGAGCTAGAAAAGTTGCAAAAGGTAGGATTCATTTACAAGGTCGAGTATTTAGACTATCAACCATCGTCGTGGCAAAAAAAGAAAAAGTAAGATTTGAGTTTGCATTAACTATAAAATGCTCAAGGTTGCGATGAAACAAGATCATTATCCACTACCGTACATGGATCATATGATCAAACGAGTTGTAGGCAAGGAAGCTTACAGTTTCTTGGATGGATTTTTTGGCTATAATTAGGTGTAAGTTCACCTAGATGATTAGCCTAAGACTACCTTCACCATTACTGAATGGGGGGTGCTTGTCTACATTGTCATGTTTTTCAACTTGACCAATGTACATGCCACTTTCCAATGACTCATATCTACTATTTTCAAGGATATACTGAGACATTGGCTCGTGGTGTTTGTTGATGACCTTATGTCTACTCCAATTGGGAGGAGCACCTTGAGAAACCTTGATTGGTCTTTGAAAGGTGTTGGCAATACCAATTGTCCTTGAATCCCTCGAAATGCCAATTTTGGGTTATGCATGAGATCATTTTGGGCCATCTAGTATCTAAGAATGACATTGCAATCGACATGGCTAAGATCAAGGTGATAATGGATCTTCCACCATTTGCTAACCACAAGGGCTTTTAGTGTTTCCTTGGACATACTAGATGTTATTGCCACTTTGTGCTAAACTATGCTTCAATAGTGCGACCACTCTACAAGTTGTTGGTTATTTGGGAATTCATAGGATAAATGCTAAGCTTTATATGAAGCATTGAAGAAAGCTCTAATGACTGTACTGATTTTACGAGCCCCGGATGGACAATAAACTTTCACATGCTTCAAAAATTGCAATTGGAGTTGTGTTGTGCCAACCTACTGGCCCGAAAACACCTCACTAAAGTAGAGATGAGCTATTCAAGGACGAAAAGGGAAGGATCAGCAATGGTGTGTGCTGTCAAGAAGTTTCACCACTACTTGTTGGCTAACCCATTCATATTTTATGTAGACCATTAAGTACTCTATTTAATGAATAAAGCCTGCACTACAACAAGGTAGGACCAATACGTATGTACGGATCTTTACTATATGGTATGTCTGTATGAATCATTAAAAATGTGATTAGTTTTAAAATAAAAATTTGGGGTCCCAAACGAGCTCTACATTTTTGATTTCTTCATTGCGTGGCTATTAGTGTACCTTGCATGGGTGAATTGAGAGCCCATGGTCAAAAGCCCCAAAAGTGAGTTTTACAGATTTCGAGAGCTACAGTTACCAACGTACACACAGTAGCTAAGTATCGTTTTCTTTTTATAGGACACTATTTCACTTTTTAGTCTTATAGGCAAGTTTTTCATCTTTTCTCATTCCAGATGAGAAACACACTACCATTGTATATATTGCTTTGGTCTCCTAGGCCACATTGGTTGTTTAGAGATGTTAATATACTCTTTTCATTCTTTCTCTCTTTGTGGGCTTGCACATTCACACGTGTTGGAGCGCCTCTCTCTCTCTCTCTCTCTCTTTTGTGAAGATAATTGAATTAAGTAGCAATATTTACATTAGACCATCAGGTCAGCTAAGAAAAGACAAACGCAAATGAAAGGCTACCAAGACTCTTAACACACAAATATCACACAAAAAGGACAGTTGGTGTGGAGTGAACAATATTGAGCCAGGGAGCAACAATGTCAGGAAGAACCAGATTAGCTGAAACCATAGGGGAGATCTGCCATAACACTAAACCACGAACACATGACCATGGATGCCCGAGGTTGAATAAAAAATAAAGGCATTTAGAGTACGCCAAATATGCCATTGTTTATCTAAGGAAATGGAAGAGGCAAGAATAATTTGAATGCAAAGTAGACATAGAAGTCATCCTTTCCATAATCCACGAACGAGCTGATATTTGTTGCTGAGTTGCCGAGGACCACACGTGGGAAACAAAACTCCAAATGTATCGAGCAACAGGGCAAGAGACAAAGAGATGAAGCGATGTCTCATCACATGTGCAAAATACACAGCGACCATTGGATATCTTGCGAACACACAACATGTCCCCAGTTGGAAGACCCTCAATAAGCAATGTCCACATGAACACTTTACCTTGATAAGGAACCTTTGACTTCTAGAGTTGGATGAATCTTTCCTGCTACTTCTTTTTACTGTCTTGAATATGGCATAATTTATTAGCCTTTCCAGTGATCCATCTCTTGGCCATCTGATGATATATTTGATTAGCTGACCTTTTCTCGAAATCATTAGGAAGCACCAACATCCAATCTCGCTAGGGAGATGATGGGTATAAAGCAAGCAAAGGAGAGAACCTTAGAAGCATGTCCTGTATGGACGAACAAATGTCATGATATCCTTGAGGCACCCGAAAGTGCTGATGAATGTGCCAAAAAGAAGAAAGACGGGGCTACTGAGGAATGCCACCATCATGGACTGTTTGCAACCCCAAACGAGCCATCCGATTAAACTTGTCTCGTTGCAAATCTTTACTAGGCCAATCCAACAACCTAGAGGTAGCCGGCACATCTCCTTGCAACTAATTCTTCTCCTTATGAAAATCACGAGGGCGCCAAACTGCAAAACATAACATCTCCTGCTAGGATGCAATCCAATGAGAGGAGAAAAGACTGGGAGACCTTAATAAGCCTTGTGGAATTAAGCACATGCTACCAAGAAACTTGAGTAACCGTGCTACCATGAGAGATACCAGTCTTTTATATGAAAAATTTTGCAATATCCGACCAGGATCCAACCAGGGATGACTCTCTACACAGTGTATGCAAAAGTGCTAGTCTCAAAGCAGCCATATGCAAATTAACATCTAATAAAGTTGCTTTCCCCATTCTTTTAAGAGTAGTCACATGCTGCCATGAAATCCACACGTGGCCCAAACGATTCCCTTGCTATTTCCACTACATGAATTGGATAGGTTGAACCAGTTCCAAAAAAGACGAGATCATACTGATCATGATGCATTGAGCAACTTTAAGTCTCACATGAAGAGGTCAACCTTGAGATTTCGAGTACATGAACCGATCATGAATATAGAATGACATCCAATCAAGCAAGGCACGGCTAGCTACATCCATAACAATAGGATAACCCAAGTGTTGGGTTATATCTCCTTCAAAAATCACAACTCCATGCCAACCCAAAGCTTGCAAATCATTCTCCGTACAAGAAAGTAGTGTAGATTTTTGAGCATTAATATGAAGTCTCGATGCTAAAGCAAAAAGATTCCATGCAACCATTGTCCGATTAACATTAGTGCGATCAACCTTAAGAAACATAAAGGAATCATTAGCCAAAGATTGACCCAAAAGTTGGGAACCACTGGGAAGAGACAAACCAACAATCTCTCCTCGATCAACCAACTTATCCAACAATGAGAGCATCGAGTGAGTGAACAAAACAAATAGCAAAGGGCTGAGAGGGCAGCCTTCCCGAAGAGACCGAGAGAAGGCAATTTCATCTGTGATCCCTCCATTAAGTGCAATTTGAGACACAACACCGTGACTAATGGTATCAACAAGAGAAATCACGCGAGGACCAAATCCCATGGTGGACATTAGCTATCGTAATAAAGACCAGCTGACATGATCAAATGCCTTTTCAAGATCAAGTTGAAGCACAACAACTTGTTGGCATGAGGCTTTGCCATAATCAATCCCCAGTTGAACATTCAAAATGTTATGCATTATATTCTGATCCTTAACGAAACCATATTGACGTGGATGAACCAAGTGCGGGAATACTTTTTGCAATTTGTTGGCAATGATTTTAGAGAAGATTCTATACAAAGAACCCATAATAGAAATGGGTTTCCATTGTTTCAAAGATGTCGAAGAGGGAACCTTAGGCAATAACCGAATGACAACAATCTTCTAGTTTGAAGTAATCCTACCCGAATTCCACACTTGCTGACACAGGCAAGTTAATGGGTCCTTAAGTTGCTCATCATCGGCTGAAAACAGCTCAGTGGGAAGCCCATCCCAGCCAAGGATTTTCCTTCATGGTAAATGGGATAGCACATCCTCCACTTCATCCTCTAAAATATTAGCCTCCATCAAATCAACCCATTCTGGCTTAACTTGATTACTAACCAGATCACAAATGTATCGACGAGCAGAGTGAACATCATTAGAAAGAATCTCCTATGGACCCAACAAAGATTTATAAAAGTCAATGCACGTTTGAATGATGGAAGCAGGATCAGTCACCATAACACCTTGCTCATCCAACAAACGCACAATATTTTCCCGAGCGCATTTCTGGTGTAAAGGTTCCGCTCGGGCCAGCAATTTGTATTTAGCATATTCCTCCTCTTGAAGAGATTGAACTCTACATTTCAACCATTCAATGCATGTGAGCAAGTGATCAGTAGTATCCCTTGACTGATATAGAGACGACGAGTGGGCCAACAAAGATTGCGCATGCTGCAATTCAGCTCATAAAGAGGAAGCATGCTGAATACTATATTGTTGGGACAACGCTCGTGCATTATCCCTAAAAACAGCCCATGCTTCCATCCCTCCAGATAGGACCCTCAAGCTAATAAAAGCAATCAAGTACTGAATACATTCCAAAAACTGATTTTGCAGTAGAAAAGATTGGTTGAAACGTAGGCAAATGAGCAAGAAGAGCCTGAAATGCATGAACAAGTATGTGGGTCAAATCCAAAACCAAAGGATAGTGATTTGACAAGACATACTGTCAATCCACCCACATATCAATGATTGCAGGAATAAAAGAATCACTCTGACAAATGTAGATTCTATCAAGTCTGGCCCAGGTGTTTGGATGCTGAAGAGAATGATAAGTATATCTAGATTGTGAAGGATGCAGCCAGGACCACATGTCTTGTTTCAAAGACACAGCTGCCAGAGGGTCCCAAGCCTGCCTCTTAGGACCATCCATGACCGAGTACGGTGAAGTCACCTGATCTACTGAAACACATGCATTAAAATCTCCCATAACAAAACCTTGATGAGCCATGGCAAGGCAGCGCAAGTCATCCCAAAGCTGACGGCGTTCACGAGCAGTAGAAGAAGCATACATGCCCACGAGCCACAAAACCTCTCTCTCATATAGGATTTCCAGCATCAGAAATCTGTTGTGAGGGTCTTGAGAAACCAAGGATGGTTGCAAGGATGATCTAACAACTAACATAACTCTAGAATTATATGGAACCCGACCATTAAAAAAAACTGTATAATCCTTATATACATAAGAGGACCGTGCCAAAGCATGCTGTTTGTGCTGCATAGCACAAAAAACAAAAACATCCCAATTTCTTGCTAACACAACTCTCCACAACCAACATTGCTTACTGCTCGAAGAAATGCCTTCAAAATTCCATAAAGCAAGTCTCATGATAAACCATAGAAGAGAAAACTATTGAATCACCACATTCCCTTTCCCTTTAACATCAATAGCTTTAGCTGCCCAAAATCTGTCCATCTCACTATGAATCACATCTACAAGATGTGCCCTCTGCAAACTAGCAATCCAAGCACAAGAAGGGAATTGTTGTTGCTGAGAAAAAAAAACATCCCAAGGAGGCACAAGCCTCCCACGCGCATCAAAGGGCAAAGCAGAATTAAAAGCCCTTTTATCACCCACATCAACTGCAGGAACACGTGAAGATTGAGGTTTCATATAAAACCCCCTACCTTTGTGTTGAAAGGTTTGAGTAATAGGGTGTGGAGATGGGTGAACGACATTCCTATCTAGCATTATATCTAACCACAGTGACCGAAGAATCATCCTGAGGAGGCGAATTCCGACCAACTGAAAGCGATGCATGCTCAATATCAGCTTGGGAGAAATCCTTATTTCCATCATCATATCTATGCAAGACAAGAGGTACAGGATCAACTTCTTGCTACTGAGCCACTGCTGGGGATGATGCTCTTGCATATCCATGTCAGGATCCAAGGAACGCTGCAATACCTCAGGGCTTGTATCACATTTTGAAATAAAATGGTCCAATTGGCCACATCTAAAACAATGTCTAGCAAATATGCCCCATTTAAGCTCAAAAACCAATCTTTGCAACCCAGGGACCTCGAAAGAAATTTTGTTTGGGCGAGGTTTCCTTGTGTCGCAAAGCATACAAGCCCTGTTCCTATTGCAGGAGGCCAACCGGGGCTCCACCAACACCTCACCAAGGGATCCAAGGAACGCTGCAATACCTCAGGGCTTCTATCACATTTTGAAATAAAATGGTCCAATTGGCCACATCTAAAACAATGTCTAGCAAATATGCCCCATTTAAGCTCAAAAACCAATCTTTGCAACCCAGGGACCTCGAAAGGAATTTTGTTTGGGCGAGGTTTCCTTGTGTCGCAAAGCATACAAGCCCTGTTCCTATTGCAGGAGGCCAACCGGGGCTCCACCAACACCTCACCAAGGGTTCTCAAAACTAAAGGAAGAAGTCACCAAAGATGTGTAGGAAAATCAACCACCTCAACCCAAATTAGGCATACTTGCCTAAGTACCTCCTGAAACTCCGCCATAAGCCTCCATGGGACCATATGTATTAGTTGACCGTCCATGAACAAAGGAAACCGTTGCATAATGCAAGCACACACTTCCGGGGAATGAAAAAGGATCTAAAAAAACCTTCTCGGTCCATCATAAATGTCTTCAATGAGAGGGACTTGCACTTGCTTTGAAACATCATCTTGACACACCTCAACATTGACAAGCATGGAGTGCAACCAAGCATGAATCCTAGTAATCAAAGTAGTCCTTCCCGTAAAGTAAAAGATGGCTGCCCTCTCATGGAAAGCAACAATTTACTGGAAAACTAGGTGAGTTCCCATGACAGCAACCACTTGATCCCCTTTCAGTAAAGAGCTTGCTTTACCCTCATTGGCATGAACATAATCTGACATAAGATTGTTGGCAGTGGCAAGGATAAATTGAAGAGACCCATGAGTCTGTGAGCATAAAGCATGATTATCTTGCTAAGGCAAATTTGGAGCACATAATACTGGTTCATCAACCGACATCTTACGATGTTTACCCATCTTATCCCCATCCATCAACTGCCGAGAATCCTCAGCCAATGAGTCACCATCCGATTTTGCTAGTCTTTATCATCCCCATGTCCTATATGCTGGTCGAGAAAAGCCACATCAATACCATTTGACATTTGCATATTTGCCATAATAGAAATCTCTCTCTCTCTCTCTAAGACAGGTGATGGACTATGAGGACCAAAGATGTTTGGGTCTTTTCTTATTGGAGCTCTAGTGTGTAGAGCAGTATTGTTACGGGACAGGAGGCGATCCCAGCCTCATCCACCCCTCCAGAGAGTAGTTACAGGCTTTTTTAGTGTAGTTGAACTCCCAGCCACTGCTGCCATCCCAAACACATCTCCTACTGATAGGCGTCATTGAGAAACATCATTAGGCGGCATCATTGTTGATAGAGCTATAGCATTACATAGAGCATGATGCCCTAGAGTACCTACTTGGCAACATAGGCATGCCCATATGGGTCACATTCACATAACGATTGCTCGTTATAGATGCAGATTGGCGTGCTGACTCAGTCGGAGGTAGCTTGCAGAGTCTTGGTGGATTCCATAGATTGAGGCGGAGATACTCTACACTCTTTTAATCTTTTTAAACCTAGTTTTTTCAGCTTTTTCAGATTTTTCGGTTTTCCATACTTCTCATACTTCTCATCCCAATCTACCATGTAGACCTACACATAAATTTATCTCTATCTCTTCTTCTTTGATGAGAGATGATGATACTAGTTGTATTGGTTATGGTTTCATAGGCCATTCTGGCCTTTTAGAGATGTTAATAGATCTTATCTTATCTTCTCTCTCTCTTTTTTTTTTCGTAAAATCTTCTCTCTCTCTCTCTCTCTCTCTCTCAGGAGCTGGAGTATGTGAGGAGATCAACACCTAAATTCACATATGGATCTAAGGAGTTGGAGTATATGGATTCTTATACATACCTTGGAGTCTTATTCACAGGGCCCACCTTTTCTATGCGAGAGGCAATAGACACTAGACTGACTCGCGGATACACAACACTAGGTGGTTTGGAGAGGATGTGCTCACAGGTGCAATTCCAAGAACCCCGCACCAAGCTATGGCTCTTCGATACATTGGTCATATCCACACTACTTTATGGAGTACAGATATAGGGGCTCAGTCTTGACCACCGTGGTAGATCAGGGCGCACTTATGACGGATGGAGGTCGATGGAGAAAACCCTAGTGTCCATGATATCCAGGATGATCAGATGTAAGGCCTCAGTGCCACATGAGATCATCAAAGCCGAGCTAGTAGCTACACCAATTGTGGTAGAGGCCCTCACTCGATCGGTCGCATACATACATGGCCTATGGAACTTACTCAGACACAGATATGTACGGTTGGCCCTTGAGTCCTCCAGGCAGCTTGCCAGAGAGGGTGACACTTCATGTTGGTATGCAGAAATGTCGGTGTGGTTTGAGTTGCATGGCTTTATCATGGACAAGTTTCCCCCCTTCTAGTACTCCCTTGACACACCATCTCTTGATCTGAGTAGGTTAGAGATCCGCAAGATCATCAGGATGAATCTTACCCCGTTGGATATCAGGCGGACATGGTTGATGCCAGGGCAGGAGCTAGGGACAAAGATGGCTTTCTACTGCGAGCATTTCCTTCATACTACAGATGATGGATTTATTGTTTACCCGAGATACATGGACACCCACCTTTCCCATGGGATCAGATGCACTATTGGCCAATTACGCACCTCCTCACATCAGCTAGAGATTGAGACTGGCGGATATAGATCCATCCCACCAGAGGAGCGCATATGCCAGATATGCCAATTAGAGCTAGAGACAGAGGAGCATTATATTTGCCGTTGCCCAGCGTATTATGAGGTTCGTGGTTGTTTCCACTGTCTCTTTAGAGACGGATTTGGACCACTATCCAGAGTCATGGATTTTACCGATTAGCGATGCCTTGGCCTCTTTCTTCTTGAGATACGATGGCTTCGTGACATGTGCCTATGGGATCAGATGCACTATTGGCCAGTTGCGCACCTCCTCACATCAGCTAGAGATTGAGATTGGTAGATATAGATCCATCCCACCAGAGGAGCGCATATGCTAGATAAGCCAATTAGAGCTAGAGATAGAGGAGCATTATATTTGCCGTCGCTGCCCAGGGTATTATGAGGTCCATGGTCGTTTCCAGTGTCTCTTTAGAGATGGATTTGGACCACTATCTAGAGTCATGGATTTACCGATTAGCGATGCCTTGGCCTCTTTCTTCTTGAGATACGACAGCTTCATGACATGCACCTTAAGAGTAGAGCTGCTCCAGGACATCGAGGCCCTTCACAGAGGCAGCTCACAGACTTCTTTGCAAAGGAGACTCAGAAGACTTTCCATACAGTTACAACCATAGTCCACATGAGAGCCTCTCTCACCGCCACAGCCCACACACAGACAAGGAGTACTGATTGATCGAGCCGTTCAACTTAACCGATCCAGACGTCCTAGGCCTCGACACAGACACCGATGACACCTTCATAGGTGGATACAGGGGATTATTGCTCGGGCTAGAGCTAGGTCCTGCATACCCACATGAGATTGTACCATTTGGAGCTCATTGTTACTAGATAGAGCTCTATGTTTTACACATAGCCATAGTTAGTTTCCATTCTTATTTTTTTTTGCTTTGCTTTGTGCTACATATTTTGCCCAGACAGTTGTACCATCATACACATGATTGTAACTCATGGTCTCATAGGTCATTTTGGCCTTTTGTAGATGTTAATATATCATTTTCATTTTTTTTCTCTCTCTCTCTCTCTCTCTCTCACGTCGAGTCTTGTGCACGTGTGCACACATATCAATGTTTTCTCTCTCCTATCTTGCTCTAGGAGCATCATGCTAGAACCAATTTTGTGCACACATGCACGCACATACTAATGTTTTCTCTCTCCTATCTTACTCTAGAAGCCATCATGGTAGAACCAATCAATCCCCATTGGAAGGAGTACACCAATGTACTCCGTATCGTCAACACTCTTGGGCAAATTGGTTCAGGTAGTCGCAAGTGGTCATGCAAATTTAGCAATTTCACATTGACTAGTCCAATTGTGTGTGTAGTGAAGCATTTGATAGGCATCAATTGCACTAACAGTGTAGGGCGTGCATGAAGGTGCCAAAAGTTGTCCGAGAGAAGTTGATTGCTAAGAACTTCCCAACAATGGGGGCAGCATTGAAAGGCAAAGGATCCCAAAAAACACAAGATGCCTTGCAAGATTCTCTTCTTGGGGAGTTTGGTGATCCTCCTATACAGGTAGAGGAGGGTTTTGTGTCTTACCCCGCTGCCTTAGCACAACCATCTGCTAGTAGGAAGAGGGCTTGTGTCATGCAAGAGGAGGAAGATTCTATTGATGCGCATGTGCCTAGGCAGATCACCTTACCTTCACGTGTGCATTCTCAGTCTTAGGTGAGAGCATTAGAAGGTGGCTGAGATGGAGATTGCTCGCACTCTCATTGAGTGCAACGTTAGTTTCAATATCTTGAGGACTGAGTAGTGGAAAAGGATGGTTAGGACCATTGTCTAAGTGGGTGCTAGTGGTATAGATTCATGGTGTGGGTACGATTATAAAAAGATACGTACCAGTGCACTCAACGGGCAGAAGGCCTTGATAGATAAGGCATTGGTCGCAGTAAAAGCTAGATGGCAGCAATTTGGATGCAACATCATCTTTGATGGATGGAGTGATATGCATAGGTGGGACATCATAAATATACTTGTCTCCTCTTGTCTTGGTGCTTATTTCTTGCGCGTTGTAGATGCAGGGAAGGCAGGAGAGAAGATCACAGGTGAGTTCATCTATGGGCATATTTGTATAGCTATCATGGAGATTGGTAAAGATAATGTGGTTCAAGTTATTATGGATAATGCATCCAACTGCAAGGCAATGGGAAAAATGGTGATGGCAAAGCTCCCACACAGTGTGTGGACTCCATGTGCAACACATTGTCTAGATTTGCTTCCGTGGGTGTAGCCCACAGTTTCAGATGTTACCAGGATGTCCACATCCTTTCGAAAGAAGCATTAGGCTTTATCCATCTTTGATAGCTACAATGATCTAGATATGGTGCACCCTTCCAAAACCAGTTTTGCATATATGTATTTGGTGTTGCAAAGGCTCTTTAAGCTTAGGGATCCACTTTTGCAGACAGTTATGGACCCAAAGTGGAGGGACATGTCTCATGCACATAAAGAGGCGACCAAAGCCATTCAGAGGCCTATCCTAGATGAGTCTTTTTGGATAAAGGTGTAGGGTTTGACAGTGGCTTTGCAGCCCATGTATGTGATGCTACGAGTCACGAACATGGAAGGCTTCACATTGGGTCTGGTTTATCACCTCTTCATGTAGATAAAGAGCCATATCACAGCATGCCAAGCCTTGTCCCAGCAGCTCTAAGTACTAGATTTTGGTTTTTACTAATTTATAGCATAAGCTATTTACCTACTATTAATGCATAGCACATGCATTGGCCTTGCAACGTGTCTAAACTTTGACGTTACTGATTTTTGCAGTCAAGATGATATCTTGACTCTTGTAGAGAGTCGGTGGAAGTTTATGAGCCGTCCCATTCATGGGATGGATGCTTTACTCCATCCTTTCTATAAGACCCCATGCTTGTTCTACGAGCAAGATCTCATGAAACTGAAGGACAAGTTCATCACTCGTATGTTTGACAAGGAGCAACAACTTCAGATAGATGCAGAGATGTGCAGCTTCATGAATAACTTAGGGCCACGATTAGTCTTCCTCTCACTTGGTGGGAGAGTTATGGTTGGCAAGGTCTTCCATGTTTGACTTGTTTGTCTCTACGCATACTCTCATAGGTAACTCACTCTTTCTGTGCTCTCTCTCTCTCTCTCTCTCTCTCTCTCTCTCCAAAGTGTAGCAATGGCAATTAATAAGCCAATGACACTTGCAAATGCAGGATTGGTCAGTAGATGCTTGTGAGCACAATTGGAGTGCTTATTCTTTGATTCATACAAAGATGCAAAACCACCTTAGTACTTCTCAGTTAATGTATTGCATGGCCAATATGAGGCTTGTGTGTGCCTACCATGCCTTGAGTCTTGAGGACACCCAAGTAGGTTTAAACTAGTAGCTATTTACATGTTTGAAATGATATATCTCTATATCCGTTTTTAAAATTTACATTGTTGTTAACAAATGTATGCTTTATTGCCATCTTGAACAGCCTGATTGCTTACGTATAAAGCTGGTGCATGATCCGATCACAGAGGAGGACTAACATATTAGGGATGAACAGGAGGAGATTTTGTGTATGCTTCATAGAGAGATGGAGGAGGTGGATAGGCATGTGACGAGGTCATGCACATGTACTTATAGCATTCAACTACGCGAGCAAGCTGCATATCTAGAGAGTGCTCAAAGAAAAGGTATTCATAAAGGTATTGATTTGGACTCCTTGGCAATGTGAGAATGAGGCATTCATCTCATTCACACTGAGGAGGATCCAGGTGATGCAATCGAGGCTACAAACCCTATGATGGTAGAGCCAGAGTTTGACAACAAAGGGAATGTTGTGGCAGATGGAGACATGCTCTCTTCAGCCTCATCATTGTCCTCGTCTAATAATGAGTTTTACTAGAGCCTAGGCAATGGGTAGTAGTGACTACAGTTAGATCTAGATATTTTTCATATATTTCAATTGGGTATTTTTATTTATGTATGCTCTATTAGGAGCCATCTTGATGTGACATTTGTCACCTTTATGGGTTGTTCCTTGTTAGTAGTTGTATGTTGTTTGATGCAGTGTTATGTTTTGGCTCTTTATCATGTAGACTTCTTGAATGTTAGTTTGATAGTCTCAAATTTCCGTTTTCACTCTTTAGGGCTTATGTACATCTTAAATATTTAATGCTCAAAGGTTTGAGGTTGTTATGGTCAAAAGTAGGGAATGTATATATAACATGATAATTGCTTGGTAATTGGTTAGTGAATCTCTAGTTGATGATGAGCATTATGTGTAGTAATGTCTTTCCAAGTAGTTTGGATAATATGCATAATGTATAGTGGGAAATACCCTAAAATGTACTCTTGTTTATTAATTTTTTACAAAGGTACATATTTTTATGTGCCTAAAAAAGTTATTCATACAAAACGACATACGATACATATTTATATATACCGTACATTAGGTATGGAACCACCTTGCACTACAAGCCACATTGCTTGATGGCTTTTACTTTTGTTGGAATTCAACTTTTCTATGGTTATGTACAAAGGAAAGCAACATTTTATTACTCACTATATGTCTCATATCACCGATGGTGAGGAAGTAGTTGGGGTTGATCATACTCTTGTTGATGCCCATTTGTTATGCATTCAACAAGAAACCCAAGTATTTAAGGTAAAACTTACATCCCATTGGGTAGCTTCACGTCTTAAAGAATGGCATGCAAGGGCAATTTATTGAAAAGGCACAGCTAACCTATGTTGTCATTAAGATCAGTTTCTATATATTGGATGATCATTGGCCAAATGTATCGACTAGGGTAAAGTCATCTCACCATTTGGTTGCCCCATTGAGATTGTCAGCAAGACCAAAGAACCCATATTTAATATGAAGTCATTATCTTGCCCATGTTCTTGATTTTACATTTCAAGTGTGGTCCCTACTACCTTGAACCAATAGCCAAGTAGAGGCAACTAATAAGATTCTTGCTAGTGTCCTCACCAAGGTTGTCTCAACTTTCTGATTGGACTAGGAGTATGAGCTTATGGTAGCACTTTGGGCTTACTATTTTTTTCGAGGAAAAGAGAACTCTATTAATAACATCTCGGAGAAAGTCCCCCTAAGGTAAATACAAAGTACAAGAAATTCTGTGAAGAGTAACAGAGTACATCAAAGATACAATGGTTGTGTAAACAACCAATTTGTTGGGCTAAAGTGCCAGACCATCTGAGGGGTAGTGTGAGAGAAGATGTGTGAATCCCAAATCCTCAGGAAAGCCTCTCTTTTCTTCTTCATCCTCTCAGAGCTGCCCTGCAACCTCTCCCATCTCCCACGGAGAGTATGGACTACCTCTGTCCAAATCCTCGATAAAGACTCCCCAGTGGGTATATCTTGAAGATCAATGACCTGGCTACATCTCACAGTCCATATGTACCAAGCTATAATGCTGGAAATCAGCTCCCATCTATGACAATGTCCCTGAGTCCACCGTGTCTTTGAGTAGTCTGGGGTAGGGATCTTGCTCAGATGCTGTCCAATGATGAGAAAAGAAATGCTCCCCTGAGTGTCCTCATAGCTGCAAGCTGGACCTCTGTCTGTGACCCAAGCTGCAGCCCCCCATGACGCCACAATGGATTCTGTTGTACCATGGAATACTATCCTAAGAGCTCTCCTCCAAATCTCTTGGGCTCTAGGATAGTCCCAGAGGCAATGTCTTTGTGTCTCCTCTGGCTCACCACATCGGGCGCAAGCCACTGGGTCCCTACCATATCCAAGCCAAGTGCCAACTGCTAAACTCCTATGGGCTAGAAGCCATAGAAAGAGAGATATCTTCATGGGCCTGCAGGTGTCATGTAGCCGCCTTCAAAAGTCGTACAGGAACTCATCTGAGACTCCCTCTCTATGCCAATGAAGGATGGCTGCAAGCTGTGCTCTAATCTTGCTCATCTGTATCCTCCGTCCCAATCTAGTAGTGTAGCCAAAGAAGGGGATGTCGGATGGCCGATCAAGGAAGGGATCCCTCTACACCCTCTCTCTTGGATCCCACTGAAGTCTCTGTAGAGGCCTCCTCTGGTATGCCCAATATCTCCATCCATCTATAAGACAAGTGGTTGGATCTGGGCCTATGTGCCATTTTCTTTGAAAGTGTGCCACTACTCTCATTCTTTGCCTAGAGTAGCCACTGAGTGCTGTAAAGTCAAGGTCCTCTCACTGGAGGCGGCCATCCTCCTCAACTGTGAAAGTGAATGTCCTGTCTCTGCTAGATGCAATGACTGCTAGAAGGATATCCCCTCTAGAGTAAAGACCAATCCAAGTCTAAGAGGAAGCTGTTTTAGTTTGCCAATCTGGTGGAACCCCTTTCATCACGGTCTCAATCATAGCGTTGCCTCCCCTAAGACCATGCAATCTCTGCCTTTGGGTGTTGTGTGGTAACTCTTGAAATGCAAATCACTCCCCCACTGATGTAGCGACCTGTAAAGAGAATCTCCCCCATGATAAGTGTATCTGTTGCCCAATGGTGTGGTCTGACTCTGATCTCAAATAATGATTAAAGAGAAGAGGTTGTTTCCTCTTCTCTTCAATAGTAGTCGGGGGGAGTTGGTGGAGCCTTGGAGATACAAATCTCCAAGCTCTAATAATGGCAGCTGCAAATCTGACCCCGAAGCTCCTCCCTAAATCTCTGGTGCTGATCTCTTGAAATATCCAGTGAATGCTGGGCTGCCATGGTCCTCCATGTATAGGTGTCAAGTCCTTTAGCCTCCCCATCAAAAGTTTCTTCTAGGGCTCGTCTCTTGGAAGTAGATCCCTAACAATGAACTTTACCAATAAGGCTTTGCTCTGACTATGTGGATCTATTATCCCCAATCTTGCTCTGGATCTGGGCTGTATGATGACATCCCAAGCCACCTTTGCTTTGGCTGGACTCCCATCTCCTCTTGACCAAATGAAGTTCCTGATAGGGCAATTCACTTGCCCAATACACGACCTAGAGAATGCCCATCAAGAAGTGATGTACCACATGGTCGCAAGAAGAACTTGGTTGGCAGCCACTACTCTTCCTGCCAACGAGAGCCTCACCGAGCTCTAATACAAAAGCTTCTATCTAATGCTTAAAAGGAGGGGTGCTAGCTGTTTCTTTGAGGTAATGTCAATCCCCACATGGCATCCGAGATATCTAGCAGCGGTCCCGCGGGGAACCCATGTGAAATCCTGATGTGGTTGCCACTCTGGCTGTCTAGTGTCGCATATCCAAAATCCAAAGGATTTGTGCCAATTAATTAGTGCCCCTGTTTCTCTGGAAAATGTCTCCATGGCTGTTACAGAGGCTCTAAATTTGCCCTCATTCCCATCTAAGTAAACTGCTGTATCATCAGCAAACTCCACATCAAGAAGCTCCGCAAATTTAAGGATGGGTAGCCTAATGCCTCTGATAGCTGTAGATCTGTCTCTCAAGAAGGAACTCATGGCCCTTGCTACAAATAGAAACAAGAACAGAGCAAGTAGACATCCCTCTCCAACTGATCTATGGCTGCTGAATCTATCTCCTCTTGCCCCTCCAGTCATGACCTGGCTATGTGCTGAAGAATAGAGAGCCACTACACCCTTGATCCACTGCTCTGGAAAGCACATCCTCAGCATTGTGCCCTCCAGGAACTCCCAATCCACACAATCATATGCCTTCTTAAAGTCGAGAAGGAGCACAATAAGGTCTTGTCTCCTGGATCTAGCCAAAGCTGTGGTCTCCCAAAAGGTGAAGATGTTGTCCAAGATGCTGCGCTCTCGGATAAATCGTGTCCGAGTGGGGTGTATAATATTTGATAGGAATGGTGCCAGCTTGAGACTAATCGGCTTTGCGAGGATCTTATAGGTAGTTCCAAGCAAGGTGATCGGTCTCCACTATGTGATCTCCAATCTATCTCCACCTACTTTCGAGATAAGATGAATCAGCCCCTCAGAGAGTCTCTCTGGCATAGTCCTTGATGCCATAATCTCCTGAAAGGTTGAGTGAAGGCCTTTTTTGATAAGATCCCAGTAGTTCACAAATAAGGATTTATCTAGTGCATCTTCCCTTGGACACTTGCCTGAGGGTAGTGCTCGAAGTGCCTCCTCCAACTCCTCCTCTGTAAAATGGGTCATCAGATTTCTGCTCATCCTGTGTGTAACCACCCTCTGCGTGCTCTGCCAAACTGCTTCTCTATCTCTCTCATAGCAGGGGGTCTAGTGGTGGATCCTAGTAGGGATGTATAGTATTGTGTGGCCACTTGTCTCGCCTCTAGAGGGCCCTGTGCAATGGATCGATCAGCTCTCCTGAGTCTTTGAACACCCTGTCTAGAGTGTTTAGGCCCTGTGGTGCGGAAAAAATCCCTATTAACCGTGTCCCCAGACTAAGTCGAAAAAGAGGCTCTCGCATGAAATATATCCTCTGATCTAGCTTCCTTCATGGAATCAATCTCTACCCTGGCAGTATGTATCCTCTCAACTATCCATCTGCATCCTGGCCGTCTCTCCTCTTCCCTCTGTAAGGCAACCAATGATGCCCTAGCAGCTCTTTTCTTCTCTAGAAGGCTCTGTCTCCTCCTTGTGGCCTGCTCTCTGAAGAGGGAACTAAGTCACTAGGGTCTCATCCAAGTCACTAGCTGCCCGTCCAGCTGAGAAGGGTTTAGATCTCCAACACTGTGTGAGTGTTTCTCTAAGATCATCCTCATAAAACAAGTGCTCTGGAATCCTGACACTGGAATGGGGTCCCACTACTCTCTCAAGAAGAAGTATTTGAATCGATGGGTGGTCCGAGAAGGGTATGCCAGGTATGATACCTATAAGGCCACCTTTGTCGTAGGCCCAGTCATCCACATAAAATTGATCAATCTTGGAGAAAGTCCTGGCTCCTATCGCCCTGTCTCTCCTGGAGAAAAATGATGGGACATCAATTAGAAACGTTTGGAACTGCTTTAATACCTTATGTATGGCCTTTGGCTCTAGGATAAATCATAACAAAACATGTATGAGGAGTCTAATCAAGCTTCTACCCCCTTTCTTGGTTGATCGATCAAGGCTACAAAATCACCACCACCACAACAACAACAACAGTCAACAACCCAAACCACCATCACCAACAACAACCACACAAATAAAAAAGAAAAAAAAAGGAAAAAAAGTTTTTTTTTTTTGGTACGAATTCGTACAGTACGGTACGGTATGAACCGTATAGTACGAACCAGTTCGTACTACGTACGAGTGCAACTATGGATCTGATGGAAGAGCCAGTAGGACGGGCACCTTTTGGTCCATGATCGCTTGAAACTCTGTGTTGGCCTCAGAAGACATCTTCACCTACAATGCGTGCACAAAACACAAAAACAGCCTCCTCTGATTGTGAAAATACAGCTTGCTAGGACTATGGTTCGCTCCTCCCACTCCTTCACCCATCAGAGGCGATGAAAAGGTAAAATCTGCACTTGAAGGCCAAAAACTCGGCCTTCCTCCTCTTGGAACAGTAGCAAACAGCAGTAACTTTACCAAATTTGATCCTTTCCTGCATGCCCACGCTTGCTTCAGCCTTGTTCCAATGTGCAGCCCTCCCGCTTGCCCTCGAATAGTGGAAACACACCCTTGTGTTGCGCTGAAATCTCCTCTTCAGATGGGTTCTTCACTTAGTCAGTCCTTCTTCACCGCTCTCATACCATGTCAGAGTGCAGCGGTGCGGAAGCGTGGGACGAAGACTTAGAGAGTAGGGTGAACTTTGAGAGAGAAAGAAAGAAAGAAAGTTATATTAACGTCTTCTAAAGACCAAAACTGGCCTATGAGACAAACTATGATACAATTGAAGAGGTCCAGCTATCCAAAATAAAAGTGCTGAATGAAAAGCTAAAAACTGGAAACTGAAAATACGGTGCTGTGAGTGTGATAAGTGTCGTATATGTGTATGTGCGTATGTAGCTCTGGTACTCCAGATAATGGCTACAAAAGGGGAACAAATGTCGGTTGTGATAGGGGAACAACTGTCGGCTGTGATAAAAAGAGAGAGAGAGAGAGAGAGAGAGAGAGAGAGAGAGAGAGAGAGAAGAACATGAAGATCTGCTGTATAAAGTATGCTGAATACAAAGGAATGCGGATATGTACACGGGTGCAGTCCGTATGTTTGCATATCTCGACCTTGACAATGTCTCTTTGCTGGACACCTTGAAGTCTGCTGCAATCTGCCCGATCTCTGCCCTGAAATCTGCAACTGCCAGATGAGAGTGTGTGCTGGTGGCAGGCTATTTATAGCTCGAAGAAAAAGCAAAAAAACTGTCAGCTCAGCAGCCAACTGTGCCGAAATCTGGCTTACTGGACCGCACAGTCCGAATGGACTGCCACCTAGCAGTGCGACTGCAACCTGCGTTCTGGCTGCTGACGTGGCACTGACAGATCGAAACACTGCTTTGCACACCAAACCACTCTCGAATGACTGCCTGGCTGGAAAACTGCATATGTACACAGCCTAACTGAGAAAAAAGTCTGTCCAGGGGATGAAAATCTCTAACAAATGTGTGTTCTATTTGAATGAAGAGGCTGCTAATCTTTGTGAGAGAAGTAGTCAATTGGTGTTCATGTTTGGAAAGTAGAATGTAACAATGGTGCTATGCCCTAGAAGGAACAATGCCTCCTATTCGTGTTCCAAAGTTTCCCTCAATTGTGACATCATTGTTAAGTGACCTAGCAAGCTGTAGCTATGAAACATTGCTTGGGAAGACTTGAGTACCCCATGCTTTGGAGCACATCTCCTCCAATATGCATAGTAGAAAGACGTATTGCTTTGATAGAAGAGAATGAAGGGTGCACATGGGAATGATCTCTCTCAATAATGCGCGGTGGGGATTCCCTTCCACTACAATGTCTAGTCTTCAACTATTACTGAAGAGGTTGCCAATCCTTGTGAGCAAAGGGCTCAAGTAGTATCTAGGCTTGGAAAGTAGAATCCAATAGTACTGAAATGCCCCAGGAGGAATGTATACCCTCCCCCATGACATGTCAGTAGATGGAAGGATAGGGTGGGAGGGAGGAAGAGAACAGGAGATGAGGCGGAGAAGAAGGCAGCCAGCGAAGCCTAATAAGAGCGAGAGGAGGAGCAAAGAGGTGGACTAGGCTGCCATTGTTGCAGTGAACAACAACACACATCACATATTATCAAATGTTCTAGTGAGCTATTATTTTTGTCATAGAATGCAGATTTCTATGCTCCCATGCCCCAATGGGTGAAAGCATGTATGTGTGCAAAAAAGGTTTATCTTGGATGCAGCTATCAAGAACAGCTTTACACACCAAATTTAAGCTTGGAACTCGACCATTAATGCTAAAGTCCATGTCATGCTGTATGTCATTGTGTAGGTCTTTTAGAGAAGATTCTATATGTAAGAACTTTGACAAATCGTGGCTTTATTTGCAAAAAATTTTACCATAACCCTTTTTTTTTTTTGCTAGAGAAGAGGAGGATTGTATTATAAATCCCCTTGGGACAAAGTATCCCAGGACAATATACAAAATCAAATCATCCCTGTAAGGGACTTCCATACCAAACATATACAAGGGGAAGTCTATTAGGCAAAACAGCTATTTAAAAGTAGTTTTCAAATTTTTGTACACCTTTTCAACCTTTAACCCCTTTTTCATCTTTCTTTCTAATGGATGCAATTAGAATCCCATTGTTAGGGACACCAAGTGAAGTTTGATGGAAACATTCTTTTTAATTTGAACCCTTGCTAGAATGCTCTTTATCATTTGAGCATTGTAATATTTGTCTCCTATTTCTTTTTATGTCTTTTTAATGTCTGGTCTGTGATCTTTCAACATAGGGATATACCTCAAAATCTTTTTCCCTCTATCTGGGTATCTCTGTAGATTTTCAGTGCACAAACTGGGCCAAACATCGACACTTTGGTCACGTCCGAGATGTTTCATTTAAGCACCCAATCAAGTTCTATTTCGGTGAGTGATATTATGATTGGATTTGTGAGTGAAATGTAACCGTGTACACTAGTAAAAATCTAGAAATTAAACTGTCTAATTTTTGCAATTGGACCAAATGAGGGTAGGTCCCAAAGCAGCTTATTGCCAAGAGGTTCAACGGTTTCATGTTTATCAAAACAGGTAACATTTTTGTGGAGTGTGTTCACTTTCTTGTAAGCATTGCTGCACAAGATATTTGTGGAAAGAGAATTTGTTAGACATTAGTTTTTGCCAAGTTCATGTGATGGATGCACATGGAATTAGGCTTACCGGTTTGACCTGTTTTGCAGCCATTTGATTGTGGAGACATCACAACAAATGAATGATATACCATATGGGGATCATTTCCGTGTTGAGGTATGGATAGTAGAGGAAATTTCAAATCTTGGCCTTAATTCTATAAGATACCTAATGCTGTTAGAGGAAATGTATATGCTAGCTTCTGCCTCTTGTGTCAGCACAAAAATTTGAAACCTTGTTGTTGAAACCGGAAAGGATTTTGATGGAAATGTGTTTAAGCATATGGAGTTTCTCAGTGAGCTAGTCAAAAGAAGAGGTGGCATTCTCCACCTCTTATAAGGAATTCATGAGAATACCACTTGTGAATATGTTTGAAGGGGTGCTAGTTGAAAAACATTTTTAACTGGCATACAAGTAGATACTTAGGGTTCTTGCTGTAATGGTCAGCTTGCCATTAAATAGCAAGACACATTATTGATTAGATTAGTAAACTACAGGCTGGTAGCCTGTACAACCTAATGCATATGGGTTAAGGCCAGTTTAGCAGGCAATAGTGGTATCTATGAACAAAGTTCTTTTCATTGAACTTTGCTATCTCTCTCTTTCCACATCATTGTAAGAAGATGATTAAAGTGTTATTTCTCCTGTCTGTTGACTGAGTCTTTTCATCGTCCAAAAGTTACCACAGTTATGTAAAATAATGGTTTGTAGAAAAGCAAACAGTGCATCTGTGGTGTGTTTGTGGGCTATGTTAGACTTGTTAAGCTATGTCAGATTCAGCCCAATGCTATTCTCAATTTACTAGATAATTTCTCACCTGTCATACAGCCCCAAAACGATTTTTAGATAAAACTGTTTCAAATGCAGATTTGAAGTTCTCAAGTTGCTGAAAAGTCTTTTGAAATGGATCCTATGTCCAACAACTCCTTCCATTCTGAAAAATAAAATACATAGGAAAAGAGAAGGAAGAAATGAGTCTTAGTGATGGGCTTGTAGAGGAGTATGTGAGCAAGTTGTTGGTTTAGAGAACATCTAGTGATGGTCTTCTAGCTGGTCATACCATTCTTGTATATATCCTTGACAGTTAACAACTAAGTGTTATTTAGTCTATACCCTGGCTTAGTGATGGGCTTGTAGAGGAGTATGTGAGCAAGTTGTTGGTTTAGAGAACATCTAGTGATGGTCTTCTAGCTGGTCATACCATTCTTGTATATATCCTTGACAGTTAACAACTAAGTGTTATTTAGTCTATACCCTGGCTTAGTGATGGGCTTGTAGAGGAGTATGTGAGCAAGTTGTTGGTTTAGAGAACATCTAGTGATGGTCTTCTAGCTGGTCATACCATTCTTGTATATATCCTTGACAGTTAACAACTAAGTGTTATTTAGTCTATACCCTTGTGTTTGTCATCAACATCCATCACTCCTACCATCTCAGCCAGCTGCGACCTAATTTCAGCCTTCAGTGCCTGCCCTACTTCATCACTGTCATCATTGCCCTGCTGATAACTTGTTGGTGCTGCTGATGTCTATCATCAGCTGCTGATGACACACATCAGCCTGTTCACTACAGCTTCTCTGGCAACCTGTTCTCAGCTTTCCTGCCATGTGGACAGTGACTTGACAACTGCGTTTTGCTGGTCTACTAAGGCCTTTTTCCCAATGAGCATGAATGCTCTATTGGATTGGGGGTAGTGAACTATGTGAGGATTATTGAGGGCCTAAGCTAAGGATGGGATGGTGTCACCAGATTGGCTACAATAAGTGATAAGTTGCAGCATGACGAGTCTTGTGCCTTTTGGCAAGATAAATCTAGATGGTCTTAGCACTTGGGGTTTCTTATGCTTTTGTAGGGAAGAGTTCCAAGGTTTCTCCTATAACTAGCAGGGTCTTTTCTCAAACCACAATTATGTATACCAAGATTTTGATATGATGCAAGACGATGCTTGATGCAAAGTTTGGAGCTTTAATATCTTGGCAATGGGAGTAGGTGTGTCATTATGGATTGGGATAGCATAAAGGGCCAAATATCATGCCTATGTGGTGACTTGGGACAATGAGAAGCTGGGTGACTCAGTGCAATCTCTTCTTGGTAAAAAGGCACACTAGCCGTTTTAGTATTCATTCATTCATCAGATTTTCTCCTGCTTTTCTGTTTACATCCTTGTCAAAGTTCATTGTTCTTTAGCCTTGTTTTGTACACTCTTAGTGTTTTTCTTTGAAAACCCTAATGTATATTTACAAGCTCTTATAGTTTCCTCTCCTTGTTCTTTCAGCTTGAAATGTTGCAAATCCTTTTAGATGAGACAATTCACAACTTTCTACTTCTCAGGTCATTCAAGATGAAGAGTTGTAGCCGGGGGAGATGGGAGAGACTGCAGGGTGACTGGGGTCGTGGCACCTTCTTTTGTTGTGTTTCACAAGTGATCCAGCACTGTGGCCTGCTGGACTGGTGGTTTTTCAGTCTTTGGATTTCTTATTTACTTTTGTAGTCCTTTTCTGGGATTAATTTTAATGCTGTATTTTACCTTGAGGATATGAAGGCTTTTCCCAAGAGGTTTAAATGAATGGAAAAGGTGAAGAGTTCATTCCTATGAAGTCCCACACATAGGTAGAAGACACTGCTTATAACATAGGCATCTAAAGTCACTCCTGTGGCTTTTTAAGCCTTTTTTACTAGCTATGCATGGATTGCAACCACCAGGAGAGTGGACCTAACATTGTTTTTTCCTGGGCCTAATTTTATTTTACAAGGAGCAAAATCCCATTTAAGCTCATTTGTAAAAAATGAAATCATGTGTGTATGTGTCCAAACTTCAGTACAACTATGGTTTTTTGAACACCTTTGAAAAATTGAAGAGTTGGATAATAAAGTGGAAATCTGCAGATAGTAATTTCAAATCACCCACTCAAGATGAGTACAGTTTCTCTCAAGATGATTGTAAGGTTGTTGCAGACAGTGGTTTCATGGCTGTGAGAACTAACTTCTTTTGCTTGCAGGGACTATGGCAGGTAACTCCATTGACAGGAAGAAGCGGTCCTCATTGTTCAGTTCATGTATTTGTGTACGTATCATTTTCCAAGAAGACAGTGTGGAAAGGTGCGCTAACAATTTGTTTGCTGAACAAAGCATGTGTTTAAGAGCCAAGTGGAGATTCAATGTTAATAAACAATTCAGTCAAAATCAAAGTAAATATTAATGAGTGGAGATGGAACATCACCCACCGATTCTTCTGGGGTAAAGATACGGCCTTAGTGGTCTTTTGGGTTCTGCCTTTGATCATCAAGTTTCTATTACTAGTCTTCTGGCTAGTTCTGATGGTCAAAAATAGTATCAAGGTGGCAGTAAATGTCCAGGAAGTCCACATAGCAGGCAGATGGGCTATAAACCTGGGGGCAAACATTCTGTTGGTGGGTTAGCTTTCTGTTACTTTTCAGTGCTGGAATGAAGCACATATGTGTTGAAGTACCAAGTGGAGATTGAATGTTAATAAACAACCCAGTGAAAAATAAAGGTAAAGACTAATGACTGGAAATGAAACATCATGCAGTGATTCTTTTGGGGTTCAATGAAAAGCAATGATAACGATATGGCCTGGGTCGTGTTCTTGGGTTCTGCCTTGACATTGGTTTTTCTATTAGTGGTCTTATTGCTAGTTCTGATCATCAAAAACAGTATCAAGAAGGGTATTAAAGATCCAGGAAGGGTTATTACTGTGGGGATTAAGTGAGATAATGTCAGTTATCTGGGTAGGTCTGCCCCTTCAAGAAAGCTACGATGAAAGCTTGCCAGTATATCAAACAATATATCTGTTTAAAAGGCTTACAAGTCTTTTTGATTCAGATATATCGTTGTTTAGTTTGGAAGGATAGGTAGTCTTGTATCTAAATGGTTTAACTGACCTGACAACATATTTTCATTGTTGCATAGTACTTTGCATGCCTTTTCGAAAGTTGCCAGGAATGGTGCAAGAGAATATATCAAAGTCTCAGTGCTACCAAGCTGGCAGTTCTAATGACAAAGTTTGCATGGCGAGATGGAAGCTTGTGCTAAGCCACTGAATCTGTCAAGAAAAGGAAGGTGCATGGCTCGTATTTGGGAAAAATGGCTTCTCATATCGTCACTCTGTCCAAATCTGCCTTTAGCTTTCTTAAATGGTTGTATGAAGAGAAAATGAGATGCGACATTGCTGAAATATCTCTACACCTTCCCATGTGTTAAAATAATATACTTTTGTACAGTGTAGACGATACACGTGTCTACAAAAGTGAGTGTTTGAAAAGCTGTCTCAAAGGTATATGTTAGGGTCCCTTTTTTCTTGTTCATGCCTAAACCAACCACCCCTCCCCCTCTCCCTCTCCCTCTCCCTGCCCCTCCCCCTCCCCCTCATGCTGGTGTGACCGAGGTGTGATGCTGGGGTGACTGATGTTGACATGTCTGATTCTGGTTGGGTTGAGGCTGGTATGACTGATTTTGACATTTTTGAAACTGATGTGACAGAGGCTGATGCCTGTGAATAGTGATGTCTGTCAAAGACTGCAACAGACGTGACCTGCAGCAATCATATCTAGGTCTCCTGATGAATGCAGGTGTGATGCAGGTCTGACACAGCAACAGTGTGACGCAGCACGTTATATGAGACTAGTCGTGAGGCAGATTGAACTGTAGTCGTGATACAGGCTGAATAGTGGTCTGACGCAAGACTTAAACTGCATTTTACTGAAACTTGGAAAGTAGTCTGCACTTGACTTGGACAGTGGTCTGATGCAAGTTGCGTGACTGTCATGATGCAGGTTGAACCGTGGTGATGAAGGCAGAACTGTAGCAGTGATGCAGGCTGGACAGCGATCTTAAAGTTGGTGAGGCTGGACAGTTATTACAGGGCATTCTCTCTGTGATGTGATACTGGCACTGAAACAGTGAGATTGACTCTCTCAAAAGTGACAGTGTTAATTGTGACAGTGACAGCAACTGCTGTGTCTTTGGTGCTGTTGTGACCTGGTGCTTTGATGCAATAGGGACTGTATGCAATAGGGAGATCACATGCTGTGTGAAACTCTGCAATAGTGCAACAATTATTGCAAGTTTAAGATTTGCTGAAATTGGATTACTAAGGTACAGCAGTGAGCATTGGTATGTGCAATGCACACGACCCATACGTGTGAATTCAGTCGTAGCAGGGAGAACATACCATCAGCAGCCTCCACACTGAACAGATGCCTGTTCGGGCAGTCACATGTTTCCCTATGAGCTTACACCTTGCATCCTGGAATGTGAATAGCCTCCACTACAGTGGGGCACGTGGTTCCAGGAAATTGATTGTTCGACAGGAGCTGCAGCCTGCCCTTGCCGGATGGATCGACATCTTACTTCTACAGGAGCACAAGCTCACCCTCACGCAGGCCCAGCGGGTAGGGAAGGTACTCCCAGGCAGCTCGCACACTTACTGGGAGCACGCCATAGGTGCCCACGGTAGGAGTGGAGGTGTGTGCACCTCTATTGGTCCGAGTCTTACCGCTTGTGTTTGAGACCATGGGACGATAGTGGTAGGGAGGGTGCTATGCATCAGATTGGCTATTGGGGACTCGTGCCTTGGAGTCCTTAATATCTATGCCCCTAAGGTTAGGGCATGCAGCAGGTTTTGGGTGGAGATTGCAACTGGACTCCCAGAGGTCGACTCCTGGATTGTTGGAGGAGACTTCAACAACCTGGAGGCTTTGGAGGACGAGCAAGGCAGAGGGAGAAACTACCAGGGCATGGCCGGGGAGGAGTAGGAGGCATGGGAGGTGTTTCTATTGACAGTAGCAGCACACGATGCCTGGAGAGACCCTGCCTTCCACAGGAGGGGGAGAGGTCCTTGGACTTGTCTTGAGGATATAGGTGGCTAGGTGGAGTCCTGCTGGAGTGGTTGGACAGGTTTTATGTGGGAGAGTGGGGAGGCTCTCGAGGAGGCCAGATTGGGCAGTTGGCGGGCACCACGTTGTCCGATCATTGCCCGGTTCTCCTGACACTAGATCCCCCAGCATTTGCCCTAGATACACGATCCTATCGGATCCCTGACTTGATCTATAAGAGGAAGGAGGTGACGAGACAGATAGAGCAGATTTGGACCAGAGTGTGGGGCAGGAGGGGCCAGATCGAAGAGGAGGTTGCAGAGGTCCTAGCTGAGTCGAGCGGAATTTGCCAAGAGGCAGCCATACAAGCCAGGCAACAGAATTGGGAGGAGAGAGTACTCCGGCGGGACCTTGTAGCCACGCAGAGATTATTACAGGTGGCACCAGGGGATCCCACTCTCCACGCACAGGAGGTGCATTCGCAAGCAGCCATTGTTGGCCTAGAGGACAGGTGCTTTGAGTTCTCTTTCCTCACCTCAGCAGCTTTTCTGGGCATCGAAGGGGGACACGATGTGCAAGGAGTTTTTTCAGTGCACCAGCCTCGCACCTCAGGAGAGTAGATACGCAGTCTCCGAGATCAGTATGGGAGGACCCGTTCTAGCCTAGACGAGGTGATGGAGATTGCCACCGACTACTATAGTCGCCTCTTCCAGTAGTAGGAGACAGCCTCAGCTAGAGGACAGCGATGTAGATAGCAGGTTTGGGATAACATCCCGTCCCTCGTCACAGAGGAGATGGGACGCGCCCTCCTTGCCCCCTTCATAGAGAAGGAACTAGAGCAGGCTTTCCATACACAGGACGGGCAGAAATGCTCGGGAGAGGATGGCCTCTCTAAGGCTTTCTTCAGTACCTTCTGGTAAGTGGTGAAGGACCCCCAACTGTTGACCTTTCAGGAGATTTTTACTTCAGGACAGATGCTAGGGAGTCTATCGGCAGGCCTTATCAGTCTTGTCCCCAAAGGGGGAGACCGGTTGGAGCTTTCCGAGTGGAGACCGATCACATTATTGCCACTGGCCTATAAGGTACTCGCAAAGGTGATTGGTAGGCGACTACGCCTCTTGCTTCCAGACATCATCCATGACACATAGACAGGCTTTGTCCGGGATAGGAGCATCTTGGACAATGTATTCATCTTCTTTGAGGCGGTAGAGTGGGCCTAGCACAGTGGGCAGAGAGTGGCCGTACTACTCTTGGATTTTGAGAAAGCCTATGACAGGGTGGACTAGGATTTCCTAGAGGGCACCATGGTGAGGTTGAGTTTTCCCCAGGCTTGGATTTCCAGGGTCTGCGCACTTTATAGATCAGCCACCAGCAGGGTTCTCATAGGAGGGAGGCAAGGGGAGGAGTTTCGGCTGGAGAGATTGGTCCGATAGGGCTGCCCCCTGGCCCCGTACTCGTTCCTTCTCTTTGTAGAGGTGATGTCTCACTTCCTCACGTCACGTGTGAGCGGTTTACGTGGCCTCTGACTTCCAGTAAGAGAGAAGACCGAGTTGTTAGACTCAGAGTATGCCGGTGATACAACGCTCTACATAGAGGACGACGAGTTGATGCTGGAGAGAGTGAGGTTGGCTCTTGAGGTGTTCTGTTCTGTAGCGGGAGCGAAAATCAATTGGCAAAAGTCGGTTGGTTTCCTCACAGACCCGGGCTCTAGCACGGAGTGAGCTGTCCACCTGGGATTTAGATGGATGAGCAGAGAATAGACCGTCCAATACCCAGGGTTCCAGGTGGGACTTGACATCACTCCCGCCTAGCAGTTTCTTCCAGTCCTCGATTGTATTCGAAGGAAGCTGACCTACTGGAGCACGGCTCACCTCTCACTAGTCGGCCGAGCCTTGGTAGTTAACCAGGTCCTCTTAGCGACGGCCTGGTATATCGCCTCGTGTTGGTGCTTCTCCTCCTCTTGCGTAATGTAGCTTCGCCGCCTAGTGCAGAATTTCCTTTGGACCGGGTCAGACGGCTCCAGGGATTTCAGGGCCAAGGTGGCATGGGCGACCATTATACGACATCGGTCAGAGGGAGGGCTTGGGATCATAGACCCAGAGTATCAGAGTATGGCCCTCCTGGGCAAAGCTAGTTGTTTGCGGCCTCACACCGGGAGGGCAGACCTAGAAGGTCCTATTGCAGGAGGGTCTTTAGGAGTGTAGACCAAGGCTTGGTGGTGAGTAGAGGCCGTCCTTGAGATGGATCTTCACGTTAGCCTAGATCAACCCCCCCCCACCCCCCCCCCCCCCCCCCCCCCCCCCCCCCCCCCCCGGGGATCACCCTTTCTACGCAGCTTGCTCCGTGTGTGGCAGGGCCTCCGTAAGGCCCTTATCCAGAGCCCCCCAGCTTGCCAGGAGGAGATAGATCGTCAGCCGGTGATTTGAAACCCCCAGGTCAGGGACCGAGAAGGGGCACAGATTGGCGAGCGCCCCCACATCTAGTGGGCTGGTTGGAAGGTATGCCCGGCTTGTACCATCAGGACATGGCAAGAGGTGTATAGGATGGCGGACGAGGAGGTGCTGAAGCAAGCATTAGGCTGCTAGCGAGGAGTGGAGTTGAGAAGGGAGATAGACGCAACGATACCTCAGGAGTGGCTTGCTCCCCCGATCTGAGAGCTGATAGAGCCCAGGAGAGGTATGGGCCACTAGGTTTTCATTAGCAAGCATCCCCCTACATGTGGCAGGAAGAGTGGGTGGCGCTCCACCTGGGACCTTTTTCACAGTGCAGGAGGGGGGGCGTCTGGCTCTTGACAGAGGGTAGCAGGATGAGGGGATAGCTGTCCTTTCATGGAAGAGGATCTGGGTGGTTGGCCTTCAGGGAAAGACATGGCGGTTGGACCCTTGGGTCTTTTGGCAGGAGCTCAAGGAGTGGCGCCTCTGGATCTGGGAAGGAAGGCCGCTTGAGGAGTTGAAGTGGGATCCGGGAGAGTGGGTTTGGTCGGTTATTGGGGTTGCCAAGAAGCCATCGAGGTTCCTAGAGTACACCGCCAGGATTGGCAGACACGTACTGATGCAGGACATGGATTGGGTGCCATCACGTAGCAGGCACTGGGCGGAGCATAGCATCACGGAGCTGTTTTGATGGACCTTCTAGCGCCACCTATGGGACAGCTGGAGGCCGAGGAGGGTATCATACTTTTTATGGCTGGTGGCACATGGTGGCTTGGCGGTGGGAAGCTAACTTGCCCAGATGCATAAGGAGGGAGTTTGTAAGTGCTGCACACAGCAGTCGATGGAAACCCCAAAGCACTGCCTTTGGTTGTGTGAGGCGGCATAACTCGTGTGGAGAGGAGTATGCCGCATCTTGCGCCGCATAGCACCCAGCCTTGGATGTATCTCTTGGGGTGCTTTCTGCTGGCAGGTGGTCAGCCAGGGCCGTGGTACTGGAGCCCACAACAGACCGCTCTGAGGTATGGGAAATCATAGGGAGTCTTACTGGTTGGCATATTTGGAAGGTGTGGTGTCAGGTGGCTTTTAGCGGGGAGAGAGACTTTCAGTACAGGCGACCCTAGCAGAGCTCTGGACCTCCATCATCCACTCCCTTCGAGGCCGATGGGATCAGGTGTAGGGCGAGTCCAGGGCTCGTCAGGAGCTCTGAGGTCATTTCATGCGCACTTGGAGCAGCCACGACATGTTCTTCGTGATGCAGGCAGGCAGCCCCAGATGGCGATACACCCCCCCTCCATGGCTTCTTGCCCCTATTCCCCCCAGACCGGCTTGAGAGGCTTGTATATATGATGTATGTGTGAGTTTCACCAGCTCCAGCTTGGTCTGTTGAGCATGAGCACTTCTTTGTATTCAGGTTTTTTTTTGAAGTAATATAATTAGCCACAGTTTATTTGCAAAAAGCAGGGAGAATATACATTTACAAGTATGGATGAACCGGTATCACCAAGAAAACAAGGCGACATCCTGGTGGAAGAACAATCCTTCCAAGCCCCAACAAAGCTCTCTGGAGATGTGTACGCGATGCACTCAAACCAATGAGCGTTAAGTGATGCTCTAAGGTCGCAACATTGAAGACATTGTGCAGGGGTGTATGGGCGACATGAGGTCTTTCATAAGAGCTGATATCAAAGAAATGTATGCATCAATACATGATAAAGTATTGTAGGAGATGAAAGCACACATTAGTGAGTGGGATAATGGGAAACATAGCTAAATAAGAGCAGCATTACAAGCTGAAATGGCAAATAACATAGTGAAATTGGACACTGCTTGGAAGAATGAAATGGAAATTTCGAGAAAAGAGAGTGATACATTTTTTGCAAATAAAGTGTGGCTAATTATATTACTTCAAAAAAAAACCCCAGAATACAAGGAAGTGCTCATGCTCGATAGAGTAGCTGGAGCTGATATAGAGTCAGATATATCAAGTATACAAGCCTGGCAAGAAGCCATGGAGGGGTGTATCACCATTTGGGGTTGCCTACCTGCATCACGAAAAACAGGTATTGGCCGCCCCATGTGCGCATGAAATGAAAACGGAGCTCCTGCCGAGCTTGAGACTCGCCCTGCACCTGGTCCCATCAGCTGCGGAGGAAGTGGATGATGGAGGTCCAGAGCTCTGCTAATGTCGCCTGTGCTGAAAGTCTCTCCCTGCCAAAAACGTTGTGGCATTGTGCCTTTCGGATATGCTATCTAGTAAGACTCCCTATAACCTCCCATACCTTAGAGCGGTGTGCTATGGGCTCCAGTACTTGGCAGATGGGTAGAGCCTCCAAACCAACCATTGCGCACGACCCTGCCTCAAGAATATATGTTGTGTCCTGCATCATAGCCTCATACAAAAAGTGACGGCCCTGTCTAATTGCCACCTAGTAGAAAGCTTCCCATGAGATATATCCAAGGCTGGGTGTTGTACGGCGGAGGATGCGGCATGCTCCTCTCCTCACGAGCTGTGCCGCCTCACAGGACCAAAGACAGTGCTTTGGGGACTCTAGAGGCTACTGTGTGCAGTGTTTACAACCTCCCTCCTCCTGCATCTAGGCTAACCAGCTCCCCACCGCCAAGCCTCCATGTGCCACCAGCCATAAGAAGTACGATATTGTCCTTGGTCTCTAGCTATCCCATAGGTGGCACCAGAAGGTCCGTTAGAAAGCCTTTGTGATGTTGTGCTCCACCCAATGCCTGCAGCGCGACGGCGCCCAATCCATGTTCTCCTGCATTAGTACGTGTTTGCCAATCCTAGCTGTGTACTCCAGGAACCTTGGTGGCTTCTTGGCGACCGCAGTGGCTAGTCATAGCCACTCTCTCGGATCCCACTCCAGCTCGTCAAGTGGCTTGCCCTCCCAAATCCAGGGGCGCAACTCCTTGAGCTCCTCCCAGAAGACATAAGGGTCCGATTGCCATGTTTTCCCCTAAAGGCCAACCACCGCATCCTCCTCCATGAAATGATAACTATCCCCTCATCTTGTTGCCCTCTGCCAAGGGCGAGACGGCCCCCCTCCTACACGGTGAAGAAAGTCCCATGTGGGGCGCCTCCCACTCTACTTGCCACCTGTAGGGGGATACTTGCTGGTGAAAACCTGGCGGCCCATACCTCCCTGGGCTCTATCGCCTCTCGTCTCCGGGGGGTAAGCCACTCCTGAGGTATTGCTGCGTCAATCTCCCTTCTCCTCAATTTCAACTCCTCTCTAGTAACCTAATGCCCATTGCAACACCTCCTCGTCCACCATCTTGTACACCTCTCGCCATGTCTTCATGGTGTGAGCCGGACTGGCCTCCCAACCAGCTCACTGGATGTGGGGGCGCTGGCCAATTTGTACCCCCTCTCAATCTCTGCGCTCTAGGGGTTCTAGATCACTGGCTGGCAGTCTATCTCCTCCTGGCAACCTGGGGGGCTTTGAATTAGGGCTTCTGGAGGCCCTGTCACACACGAAGTAGATTGCGTAGGAAAGGGGATATGGGGGGGGGGGGTGATCTGGGCTGTCATGAAGATCCATCTTAGGGACAGTCTCCAATCACCGCCAAGCCTCGGTCTGGAGACCCTCCTGCAATAGGATCTTCCAGGTCTGCCCTCCTGGTGTGAGGCCATGAATTACTAGCTTGCCCAAGAGGGCCATACTCTAATACTCTGGGTCGATGATCCCAAGCCCTTCCTTTGATCAATGGCGGATGATGGTCGGCCATGCCACCTTGGCCTGTGAGTCCTTGACTCGGCCCAGAGGAAGTTCCACACTAGGTGGCGAAGTTGAACTAAGGACGTGGAGAAGTACCAACACGAGGCGATGTACCAAGCCGTCGCTAGGCGGACATGGTTAACCACCAGGGCTCAACCTGCTAGGGAAAGGCGAGCGGTGCTCCAATAGGTCATCTTTCTCCAAATAGAATCAAGGATTGGAAGAAACTGCTGGGCGGGAGTGATGTCGAGTTCCACCTAGAACCCTAGGTAAGGGATGGTGCCTTTGCTCACCCATCTAAATCCCAAGTGGTTGCTCCACCCTGTGCTAGAGTCTGGGTCTATAAGGCAACCAACTGACTTTCGCCAGTTGATTTTCGCTCCCGCTGCAATACAGAACACCTCGATGGCTAGTCTCACTCTCTCTAGCATTAACTCATTGTCCTCTACGTAAAGTGTTGTATCATTTGCATACTTTGAGTCTAACAATTCGGTCTCCTGTCTCATTGGAAGTCGGAGGCCGCATAACCCGCTCACACGTGACCTGAGAAAGTGAGACATCGCCTCTGCAAAGAGTAAGAACAGGTACGGGGCCAAGGGACAACCCTGTGTGACCGATCTCTCCAGTCAAAACTCCTCCCCTTGCCTGCCACCTATGAGAACCTTGCTGGTGGCCGATCTGTACAGTGCGGAGACCCCACGGATCCATGCCTTGGGGAAGCCCATCATCACGATAGTGCCCTCTAAGAAGTTCCAATCCACCCTATCGTAGGCTTTCTCGAAATCCAGGAGTAGTACAACCAATCTGTGACCACTGTGCTGGGCTCACTCTGTCGCCTCAAAGAAGGTGAAGACATCGTCTAGGATGCTCCTATCCTGGACAAAGCTTGTCTGTGTCATGAATGATGTCTGGAAGCACATGGCAGAGTCGCCTACCAATCATCTTTGCTCGTGCCTTATAGGCCACTCACAACAAGGTGATTGGTCTCATTGGGATAGCTCCAACGGGTCTTCCCCTTTGGGGAGAAGACTGATAAGACCTGCCGAAAGACTCCTTGGCATTCGTCTAGAAGTGAAAATCTCCTGGAAAGCTAGCAGTATGGGGTCCTTCACCACCTGCCAGTAGGTAGCGAAGGCCTTAGAGGCCATCCTCTCCCAGGCATTTTGGCCCGTCTTGTGTATGGAAAGCCTCCTCTAGTTCCTTCTTTGTGAAGGGGGACTAGGAGGGAGCGTCTCATCTTCTTTGTGACGAGGGATGGGATGTGATCCTAGACGTGCTGTCTACATCGTTGGCCTCTTGCTGTCTACATCGTTGGCCTCTAGCTGAGGCTGTATCCTGGTGGAAAAGTCACTTGTAGTAGTCGGTGGCGATCTCCATCACCTCGTCTGGGCTAGAACGAGTCCTTCCATACTGATCCCGAAGACTGCGTATCTGCTCTCATGAGGTGCGAGGTTGGTGCAATTGGAAAAAGTCGTTGCAGATTGTGTCTCCCTTCCATGCCCAAAATTCTGTTGAGGTACGGAATGAGAACTCCGAGCGCTTGTCCTCTAGGCCGGCGATGGCTACTCGTGCACGTGCATCCTTGTGTGGAGGATGGGATCCCCTGGTGCCTCCTGTAGTAATCTCTGCATGGCTGCTAGGTCCCGCCGGAGTGCTCTCTCCTCCTCCCAGCTCTGCTGCTTGGCTTGTAAGGCTGCCTCCTGGGCAAATATTGCTCGACTTGGCTAGGACCTCTGCAACCTCCTTTGCGATCCGGTCCCTCCTGCTATACTCCGTAATCCAAATCTTCTCAATCTATCTCTTCACCTCCTTCCTCCTATATATCGGGTCAGGGATCCAACAGGATCGTGTGTCTAGGGCAGATGCTAGGGGATCAAGTGTCAAGTGAACCGGGCAGTGATCGAACTGGGCCAACTGCCCTGCGTGGCCTCCACGAGAGCATCCCCACTCCCCCACATAGAACCTGTCTAGCCACTCTAGCAGGCCTCCGCCTAGCCGTGTGTATCCCCAAGAAAAGTCCAACGACCTCTCCCTCCTGTGGAAAGCAAGGTCTCTCCAAGCATCATGTGCTCCTACTGCTAGTAGGAAGTCCTCCCATGCCTCTTGCTCCTCCCCTACCATGCCTTGGTAGTTTCTACCTCTGCCCTGCTGGTCCTCTAAGTTCTCTAGGTTGTTGAAGTTTCCAACAATCTAGGAGTCCACCTCTGGGAGTCTTCTTGCTATCTCCACCTAGAACCTGATGCGTGCCCTAACCTCAGTAGGGGCATAGACATTGAGGACTTCAAGGTATGAGTTTTCAATATGCAATCTGATCCATAGAACCCTCTTTGCCATGATCGTCCCGTGGTCTCGTACACAATTAGTGAGGCTGAGGCCAATAGAGGTACATACGCCTCCACTCCTATCATGGGTACCAATGGCATGCTGCCAATAAGTGTGTGAACTGCTCGGATGTACCTTCCCTACCCGTTGGGCTTGGATAGGAGTGAGCTTGTGTTCGTGCAGAAGTAAGATCTCAATCCGTCTGACAAGGAACAATCAACTTCTTGGAACCACGTGCTCCACTATAGTGGAGGCTATTCACATTCCAGGATGCAAGATGTAAACTCATGGGGAAACTTGTGACTGACCAAACAAACATCTGTTTGGTATGAAAGCTGCTGACGAAGAAGAGGAGCTATGAGGCATGCGGATACACTTCACTGCCGGCGTGAACGGTGAACTAGGGCATGGTGGATACGCTTTGCTCTGCAACTCTTAGGTAAGACCACAACCCACTGCAAAAAATCTCTTGCGGTAGCAATTGCGCCTGTCTCGGGAAAGTGTGACGGGCAGCATGAATGGATGAGCTGGTGGCTGTGTGGGGGGGTTCTTACATTAATGAATGTAACTTATGGGGAAACAACACGAGAGATGACCGTCCGGGGGCCTTGGGCGCCTGTACGGGGTTTAGGGGGCTTAGGAAGCAAGTGGGAGCAAGGCCTTAAGTAAGTGAGTTATAAATTAGTAGAACTCTTTAGAAATCGACTTCTGGCATTATTCTATGCGCGCTTCTTCCTGCATCTTCCTGAGCAAGGTTGGGAGGTGAATTTGAAGGCTCTCGTGCTTGCCTACACCTTTGCTACCGCAAATTAGGGTTCCCTTACACTGGTATTAGAGCAGTTCGATGCCTGTCGGACGTGAGAAGAGCATAAAACAGCAAGTCAATTTTGTCGAGGCGGAAGAATTTTTCAACCGGTTTGCTTGTGGAAGCCTCCTACAGCCTTGAACACCACACTGGTCAGGTTTAGGCTACCAAAATCTGCAAATGAGGGTTTTCCACAGCAAAAAACAGCAGGTCGATTTCAGCCCAGAAGCAAATTTTCCACAATTTGCAACAAATCGACACTCCCTCAGGCAATTTTCAGCAGGGCGATTTCTCTTGCAGGCTGAAATTTGAAAAAATTGACAGTTTTGGGGCAATTTTGGCAATTTTCTGCACCGGGGACAGAATTTCAGACATTTCCAGCGTGCTGAAAACTGAAATTCAGCGTACTCGTCTTCACCCCTTGCCAAGGAATCAGGCGGATGCAATACAGGGAAGTGCCCCACCTTTGTCTGCAAATATCTTACATCTTTTTTCCTGTTCCAGTGTATAGATGGAGGGGAAAGAGAGAGAGGGGGCAAGGGAAGGCTGTAGTTACGGGGACCACACTATGGTGGATCCCCATGAAACTGAAATGCAAGAAGAACACTGGGAAGAATTTTTTGCTATACGAGAGAAATTTGATGATTTAACTGCTCGTGTGCAAGCACAGGGGGTTCAAATGGAGTTGCTAACTCAAGCACTCACCGAAATAAAATCCCAATTATCCTTATTGTTAGAAAGGCCCGAAAGCGGATAAAGGTAAAGTAGAGGCCTTAGATATTCCATCTTCATCGAAAGATGTAGATGTGACTATGCGAGACCCAAGGGAACCCCACCAAAAGCTGAGGGATAACCTAGTGTTAAAAGACATGAAACCCCCTCAGTTTCATGGGGAGGAAAAAGATAGAGACAAAGACACTATCTTTAACTTCCTCAAAAAATGGGAGGATTTGCACAAATTAAAGAATACTCCACCACATCTTCAAGCGCTGGAGGCTAGTTTAACCTTAGGGCCAAAGGTGTATAAATGGTGGAGAACTTTAAAGGAGGCAAATAAAATACCTGAAACTTGGGCTCAATTTGAATCGGTCTTTTTGAAAGAATTCCTTCCTGAGAATGAAATGGAAAGAAATTGGGAAGATTGGGATTTTGTCAGACAAAAGGGAAGACCTTTGCTGACATATCTCGAGGACTATCGTGAGATAATTCTCAAATTGGAAGGAATAGATGAATTTCAAAATACAAGGATTTATAAGGGGACTAGATAAGGCTTGTAAAAAGGAGCTCACCTAAGACGCTTGAAGGGGCAATTAAATTTGCATTAATCAATGAAGATAATACCCATCCAGGTGCACTCACTAGTCCCACCGACACAGAGCCCAAGACTAAGGAATTTGAGGCCTCAAAATTTGTAGGCAAATCCAAAAGGAGAATGCCATTCCTTAAGGATAAGAAACAACCCTTTGAAAAGAGACAAAATGTAGGGCTGAAGCTAAGTCAAGATGACTTTGATAAGGCCAAAAAAGAAAGGCTATGTTTCAATTGCCTATTCCCTAACCATGCTGCTTGCAATTGCCCTCAAAGAAAGAAGGGGGAAGATAAAGGAAAGGATAAGAACAAGGGCAAGGAAAAAGAGAAACAAATCCATGTAGTGCAAACCTTGGAATTGAAGGGGCATGAAAGGTATAAATCTTTAGAGGTCTTGCACAAGGATGTACAACATAGGTGTTGTATGTCAACTTCCATGTGGTAACCTACCTTTGGGCCACATGATTTACTTAGAGTGCCTGGATCGATAGGTGGGAAGAGGGTCAGAGTCATGATTGATGACTCTGCTACCCACAATTTCATAAGTTATGTACTTGTCAAAAAGTTGAAACTTCCCCAATAAAAGAGCGAGCATCAATACATTGTTCGTATGATGCAAGGCCAGGATAACAAAATATGGGATACAATGGTATCCAATTTGGAAATCAAAATCCAAGGATATAAATATAAGCTTGATTTTCAAATTATGAATATGGAAAGGGCCGATATCCCTCTAGGGAGGGAGTGGCTTTGGGGATTGGAACCATCCTTAAAGTGTAGTTATCATCATAATACACTGGAATTTGAAAGGGATGGTAAGAATTTTGTGATTCAAGGTGAACATGAAGTATCTGATAACCCTTTGATGTGTTCCCTTGAAGTACAGAAGTTGATGAAGAAGGAAGCTTGTGAGGTATACATGTTATGGTCCCTTCTTGTACAAGACACTTTTACTTCTTGTAATATAAAGCAACAATTTTCTTATGCTTGTGAGTTGAATGTAAATAATGAATTAAGTGGTTTGTTAGATGAGTTTAAAGATGTGTTTCCATCTGACTTACCTAGTGGCCTTTAACCAGATAGGGGTGATGTAAACCACCCAATTGACATAGATAGGGATACATGCCGTGTTTCTAAACCACCTTACAGGCTAAGTGAAACACATCACCAAGAAGTTGAAAGACAAATCAAGGATTACCTTGATAAGGGGTTTATACAACCCAACAATTCACCTTGGGCTTCTCCAATTTTATTGGTGAAGAAAAAGATGGCTCTATGCGACTTTGTGTTGATTATAGAGCACTTAATAAGATAACGGTGAAGAATAAATTTCCTATGCCCAGAATGGAAGATCTTTTTGATCAATTACAAGGGGCAAAATTCTTCACAAAGATTGACTTAAGATCATGCTATCACCAAGTAAGAATTAAGGCCCAGGATATTCCTAAGACGGCATTTTGTACTAGATATGTGCATTATGACTTTTTGGTGATGCCTTTTGGCCTCAAATGCACCAGCTACATTTATGAAGTTGATGAATAGTGTGTTACGGCCCTATCTAGGATGCTTTATAGTAATCTTCTTGGATGATATCTTGATCTTTAATAAATCAAGAGTAGAACATTTGGAACACTTATGGTTAGTATTCCAATTGTAAAGAACCCATTGCCTTTATGCGAAGGAAACTAAATGTGAATTCCTCGCACAAGAGGTCAAATATTTGGGGCATACTATCTCGAAAGAGGGAATCAAGATGGATCTAGAAAATGTAAGGGAAATTATTGAATGGCCATCTCCAAGGAACCTGAAAAACATGCAGATCTTCCTTGGTTTATCTGGATTTTATCGTAGATTCATTCAAGATTATGCCAAGATAGTTGTTCCAATGACGGACCAACTTAAAGGGAAAGGGAAGAGCTTTAATTGGGGAATAGACCAAAATGAAAGGTTTGAAAAACTTAAAGTTGCTATTGCAACAGCTCCAGTACTATTAATTGTGGATTCGAATAAACCATTCGTAGTTGAAGCTGATGCTAGTGACAGGGCAATAGGCGCAGTCTTATTACAAGAGGGTCGACCGGTTGCTTTTGAAAGCAAGAAATTGGACCTTGTAAAATGGAATTATTCCGTTTATGAGAGGGAGCTGTATGCAATAGTATATGCAATGAAGAAATGGTGGCACTATCTGTACGGTGCCAAACTTTTGATATTGTCGGATCATGAAAGCATTAAGTGGCTTAATGATCAACCGGATCTACAAGGGCCTAAAGCCAGATGGGTTGAACTCCTCCAAGAGTTCGACTATGAGATAAGGTATAGAAAAGGAAAGTACAATAGAGTGGCTGATGCGCTCAACAGAATGCCCATCATAAATGAATTGAGTTTTACTCAATTCTCTTCCGATTTGCTTGAACCCTTAAAAGGGAAATGCCAGGTTGATCTAGCATATTCCAACATATGGGAGGCAATTGATAATGGGGATCCAAATGGAAGGGTCTCCACTAAGGAAGGAACATTTGAGGATGTTCAATAAGGAAATGGAGCATCAGGGGTTGCTCAAATGGGATTCAAGTGGAAGAATTTTACCATTGATAATGGTTATTTACTCTACAAGGGTAGGGTATGTGTCCTGAAAGATGAAGAAATAAGGCGCTGGATACTCTTTGAGTGTCATAATACCCCTAGTGCGGGACATCTAGGAGTTAATAAGACTTATAGTCTTATTAAAAGGCAGTTCTATTGGCCTGGAATGAATAAGGACATCGTTGACTATGTGGTCAAATGTAATAAGTGCCAGGTTAATAAAGCTGAAAGATTGAAAATGGGAGAACTTCTCCACCCATTCGAAATTCCTTTGGGAAAATGGGAGAGTATCTCATGGACTTTATTGTCGGGTTACCCAGGATACAGAGGGTGCACGACTCTGTGTGGGTGATTGTGGATAGGTTAACCAAAATGGCTAGGTTTATTCCAACTTCAATTGATGTTAAAACACCAGAATTGGCTAGATTGTTCATAGAGAACATATACTGATTGTATGGCCTTCCGGAAAATATATTTTCTGATCGGGATAGGAAATTTGATAGTCAATTTTGGCGTGCTGTATTTAGGAAGTTGGATACTAAACTTAGCATGAGCACTGCGGAGCACCTGCAAATTGATGGGCAAACTGAAAGGGTTAACCAAATCCTTGAAGATATGTTGAGAGCATATGTAAGTAAAAGGCAAACTAATTGGGAAGAGTATTTATCGATAGCAGAGTTTGCATATAATAGTGCAAAACACTCTTCCACTGGATATAGTCCATTTATGCTAATGTATGGGTTTCAGCCCAGAGCTCCTCATGCAGTAGGACTGCATAAGGAAAAGGTTCAGGCAACAAATTTTTTTTGGAGGATATGAATAGTATGTTGAAATTTACTCAAGAAAATATCAAGAAAGCTCAAGACTGAGCTAGAGTTTATGCAGATCCTCTTCGAAGAGACATCTCCTTTGAAGAAGGAGAATTGGTTTATCTTAAAGTGCCTGGACAAACTGAAACCATGAAAACGGGACGATGTCCAAAGCTTTCACCGAAGTATTGTGGTCCTTTCATAATACTTAACAAGGTGGGGGAATAGGCTTACAAGCTCCAACTACCTGCTGGTATTAAAACACATTCAGTTTTCCATGTAAGCAAGCTAAGAAAGAAGCCGGGTGATATGGATAATCTAGTCTTAAATGATAAGATTGAGGAGCTATTCAGTGACCAATCTATTCCACATGAACCAGAAAGAATTCTAAATGTTCATAATAGACGAACAAGGCATACTATTTCTCAAGAATGTTTGGTAAAATGGAGAGATTGTTCAGAAGAAAGCTCAACATGGGAGCGAGTAAGCACTTTAAGAAAAAGGTTTTCCAATTTACAATTAGACCTTCCAAGTATCGTTTTCGAGGACGAAACTGATTCTTAAGGGGGAGGCAAATGTTACATTAATGAATGTAACTTATGGGGAAACAGCTCGAGAGATGACCGTCCGCGGGCCTTGGGCGCCTGTATGGGTTTCGGGGGCCTTAGGAAGTAAGTGGGAACAAGGCCTTAAGTAAGTGAGGTATAAATTAGTATAACTCTTTAGCAATCGACTTCTGGCATTATTCTATGCGCACTTCTTCCTGCATCTTCCTGAGCAAGGCTGGGAGGTGAATCTGAAGGCTCTAGTGCGTGCTTACACCTTTGCTACCGTAAATTAGGGCTTCCTTATAAGGGGGAAGGAGAGCTCAACTGTCGGTGAGTGGAGAATGTCGGCGTATGGGGCTCCTCCCCTCCTGTGGGGGGTTGGAGGGGGGGAGGGATGGGTCACCTGTATTGGGTGGGGATAAGGGGGGGTGGTCGGCAGGGGTGATGGTGGGGAGGGGGGGAATCGAGGTGTGGTGGGGTGGTCAAGGGCACCCGGCGGGTGTGGGGGGGGCTGTGGACCAGGGTCGGGTTGGGGGCCGGGATGTGGGCCCTCGGGGGAGGTGGCCTGTGATGCCTCCGTGGGGGGTGGATGCGTAGGCTTGTGGTCCTGTCGGGTGGGGCGAGGAGAAGGGGGGGGGGGACGCTCGCCCTCCTACTCCCCTGTTGCTGTTGTGGCTGTGTTTGAGGGGCTGTTGCGGCTCCCCTTGCCGTCTCCCCCTCTGTCATCTCTGGATCGGTGTGAAGTCGTGTGCGTCCACCTGTGGGCCTGTCGGCGAAGCCATCTTGGCGGAATCACGTACAGTCTATTGCTTGATGCCCAAACTCATGGCAACGCAGGCACTGCCTTGGCTGCCCAGTCATAATAACCTGCTACCTGAAGGAGTGTCCACCTACCTCAATCTCCAGAAACTGTGGTATATTCTCTCTCTTTCATTGCCACCTGTACCTTTAGGACTTGTGCTGCTGTTATTGTGTCCGCGAAGGAGGTGGGAAGGATAGTGCCGAAGAGCCGTCCGAAGTCCTCCACTAGCTGGCGAAAGTCTACCGCCAATCTAGGGAAGAGTAGGGTGACGCGATGTCTCGGGAACCTGTTGTGGAACGCGAATGCCTCCATTGTGAAGCCACTATACCAGGAAAAAAGTAGATGCCCCCCTTTGTGGAAGCATAGGGTGAACTGGCCACTAGCTCATGGGCTGCGTCTACCGAGGTGAGTCGTACCATGAAGATTCCTTGCCCCATGAGAACCGCCTCCATGATCTGCGCAATGCCAATGCGCAGTGTGGAGTGAAGCCAATCCCGAAGCTGAGCCCTGGATGGGGAGTGCCCTACGACCTGACCGAAGATTGTTGTTTCTTTTAGCTCTAGCTCTGTGGCACGGGCTGCTAAGAGGTGTTCCTCGGAGAGGACGACGCGTAAGGGGTTTGACTGAGGGGCACTCGCAGAATGTGCCGGCGTCTGACGAAAGGTTTCCATTGCGCATCCCTACTGTGAGAAATGTGCCGATCACACTGCTGAATTGCGCGAGGGGAGGTGCGACGTCAATGAAAAGGGGGGGGGTTTGTTTTTTGATGATGATGGAGGCACCGCGCGCCATGACAGATGTTTCAGATTGGAGCTGCGCGGGTGAGGGGACCTGGGGCTGTTGGTTGAATGGGACGGGGGCGGGAGTGGGGGGGATTGGGGCATCAGATTGGGGAAGCGTAGAGGGGTCAGATTGGGGGGACAAAATAAAATGTCAGATTGAGGGACAATGCGGGCTGGGGGAGGCTGGGCGTTAGATTGGGGGGCAGTGTGGGAGTGGTGAGCTTGGAGCGGTAGATAGAGGCCACATGCTGGGGGAAGATAGTGCAGGGGCGGAGCCACGGTGGGGGGGTGGGGGGACAGTGCAAAGGGGTGTCGTTGGTGGACCCAGAGCGGAGCTAGGGCAAGGGGGTTGACAAGCGTGGGGCAACGCTGGGGGGAGGCAGCTCGATGGTGCGACTGTTTGGCGGGGGGAGAGGTACAACGCGTCGCAAGAGGGGACAAGCGGGCGAAATGGGTTGGTCATGGGGGGCGCTGTGGCAGGTCAACGGGAGAGATGGGGGGGGGGGGTAGCGGGGGCGCGGTGGCGCAGTGGTAGGTCAATGGTGACGGGCAATGGAGCAACATTGGAGTTGTGTAAAGAGACTGATATATATATATATATATTTTGCAAGTAAAATGTGGCTGATTATATTACTCAAAAAAGTGATTACAACAAAGTGCTCATGCTCAACAAACTAGCTGGAGCTGATACAAAGTCACCAATACATCATGTATACAAGCCTCTTAAGGTGGTCTGGGGGGGATGGGGGCAAGAAGCCATGGGGTGGGGGGGGGGGGGGGGGTATATCGCCAATTCAGGCTGCTTACCTCCATCACGAAGAACAGACCCTGGCCGCCCCAAGTACGCATGAAGTGACCACAGAGCTCCTGACGAGGCCTGGAGTCGCCCTGCACCTGATCCCATCGGTCGTGGAGGGAGTGGATGATGGAGGTCTAGAGCTCTTCTAAGGTCACATGTGGTGAAAGTCTCTCTTCGCCGAAAGCCTCCTGATACCGTGCCTTCCATATATGCCATCTAGTAAGACTCCCTATGATCTCCCATACCTCTGAGAGGTGTGTTGTGGGCTCCAGTACCCGGCAGATGGGTAGAGCCTCTAGACCGACCACTGCGCACGACCCTGCCTCGATCATGAATATCGTGTGCTGCATCCCGGCCTCATACAAAAGGTGATGGCCCTGGCTGACTGGCTGCCAATAGAAGGCTCCCCATGAGATACACCCAAGGCTGGGTGCTATGCGGCAAAGGATGCGGCATGCTTCTCTCCACACGAGCTGCTCCTCCTCACATGACCAAAGGCAGTGCTTTGGGGTTTCCAAAGGTGGTTGTGTGCAGCGCTTACAACCTCCCTCCTTTTGCATCTGGGCAAGTCAACTTCCCACCGTCAAGCCTCCACGTGCCACTAGCCATAAAAAGTACGACACCCTCCTCTGCCTCCAGCTATCCCATAGGTGGCCCCAGAAGGTCTGTCGGAAGGGATCCGTGATGCTGTGCTCCGCCCAGTGCGTGTTACTTGATGGTTCCTAGTCCATATCCTCCTGCATTAGTACATGTTTGCTAATCGTGGCAGTGTACTCTAGGAACCTGGGTGGCTTCTTGGCGACCGCAAGGGCCAGCCATAGCCACTCTGCTAGATCCCACTCCAGCTCATCAAGTGGTCTGCCCTCCCAGATCCAATGGCGCCACTCCCTGCTCTTCTTCCAGAAAACATAGGGGTCCAGTCGCCATGTCTTCCCCTGAAGGCCCATCACCATAATCCTTCTCCACGAAAGGGTGACAATCCCCTCATCTTCCTACCCTCTATCAAGGGTTAGACGTCCCCCTTCTTGAACGGCGAAGAAAGTTCCCTGCGGGGCACCACCCACTCTACCTACCACCTGAAGGGGGATGCATGCTGGTGAAAACCTAGCTGCGCGTACCTCCTTGGGCTCTATCGGCTCTCATATTGGGGGAGCAAACCACTCCGGAGGTATTGCTGCATCCATCTCTCTTCTTCTCAACTCCACTCCTGTCTGGCAGCTTGATACTCGCTGCAACACCTCCTCATCCGCCATCTTGTACACCTCCCGCCATGTCTTGATGGTACGAGCCGGACCGGCCTTCCACCCAGCCCACTGGATATGGGGGCGCTCACCTATTTGTGCCCCTTCCCGATCTTTGACTAGCTGCGCGTACCTCCTTGGGCTCTATCGGCTCTCATATTGGGGGAGCAAACCACTCCGGAGGTATTGCTGCATCCATCTCTCTTCTTCTCAACTCCACTCCTGTCTGGCAGCCTGATACTCGCTGCAACACCTCCTCATCCGCCATCTTGTACACCTCCCGCCATGTCTTGATGGTACGAGCCGGACCGGCCTTCCACCCAGCCCACTGGATATGGGGGCGCTCACCTATTTGTGCCCCTTCCTGATCTTTGACTTGGGGGTTCTAGATCACCGACTGACGGTCTATTTCCTCCTGGTAGCCTAGGGGGCTCTGGATTAGGGCCTTGCGGAGGCCCTGCCACACGCAGAGTAAGCTGCGAAGGAAAGGTGATGTGGGGGGGGGGGGGGTGATCTGGGCTAACGTGAAGATCCATCTCAGGAACGGTGTGACCTTAATGTAACATTAAGGTCACAGACGGCCTCGACTCACTGCCAAGCCTCGGTCTACAATCCTAAAGGCCCTCTTGCAATAAGACCTTCTAGGTTTGCCCGCTTGGTGTGAGACTGCGGACAACTAGCTTGCCTAAGAGGGCCATACTTTGATACTCTGGGTCTATGATCCCAAGCCCTCCCTCTGACCTATGTCGTATGATGGTCCCCCATGCCACCTTGGTCCTTGAATCCCTGGCACCATTAGACCTTGACCAAAGGAAATTCCGCACTAGGCAGCGAAGCTGCACTATGCACAATGAGGAGAAGCACCAACACGAGGCGATGTACCAGGCCGTCGCTGGGAGGACTTGGTTAACTAGCAGGGCTTGTCTGGCTAGTGAGATGCGAACCGTGCTCCAGTAGGTCAGTTTCCTTTGAATAGAATCAAGGACACAAGAAGAAACTGCTGGGCAGAAGTAATGTCGAGTTCCACCTGGAACCCTAGGTATTGGACGGTTTGCCCTCGGCTCACCCATCTAAATCCCAGGTGGACATCCCACTCTGTGCTAGAGTTCGGGTCTGTAAGGAAACCGACTTTCGCCAGTTGATTTTCGCTTCCGCTGCAAAGCAGAAAACGTCAAGAGCCAGCCTCACTCTCTCTAGCATCAACTCATTGTCCTCTATGTAGAGGGCTGTATTATCTGCGTCCTCTGAGCCTAACAACTCAGTCTCCTCTCTCACTCATCATCCTCTATGTAGAGGGCTGTATCATCTGCGCACTCTGAGCCTAACAACTCACTCTCCTCTCTCACTCGAAGTCGGAGGCTATATAATCCGCTCACACGTGAATTGAGGAAGTGAGACATCGCCTCTGCGAAGAGTAGGAACAGGTATGGAGCAAGGGGGCAGCCCTATCGAACCGATCTCTCCAGTTGAAACTTCTCCCCTCTAGAGTGCTCTCTTCTCCTCCCAACAGTGCTCTCTTCTCCTCCCAACACTGCTGCCTAGCCCATATGGCTGCCTCTTGGCACATTCTCCTCGACTCGGCTAGGACCTCTGCAACCTCCTCTTCTAGCCGGTGCCTCCTATCCCACTCTTTGGTCCAAATCTGCTCTATTTGTCTCGTCATCTCCTCCCTCCTATAGATTGAGTCAAGGATCCAACAGGATCATGTGTCTAGGGCAGATGCTGGGGGGTCAAGTGTCGGGAGAACCGGGCAATGATCGGACAGCGTGGTGCTTGCCAACTACTCCAATCTGGCCTTCATGACAGCCTCCCCACTCTCCCACATAAAACCTATCCAACCGCTCTAGTAGGACTCCACCTAGCCGCCTGTATTCCCAAGAGAAGTCCAACGAACTCTTCCTCCTGTGGAAGGAAGGGTCTTTCCAGGCATCACGTGCTCCAACTACAAGCAAAAAGACCTCCTATGTCTCTTCCTCCTCCCTAGCCATGCCTTGGTAGTTTTTGCCTCTGCTCTGCTGGTCCTCCAAGGCTTCCAGGTTGTTGAAATCTCCTCTAACAATCCAGGAGTCTATCTCTGGGAGTCCATCTGCGATCTCCACCCAGAACTCGTTGCGTGCCCTAATCTCCATAGGGACATAGACATTGAGGACTCCAATATACGAGTCCCCAATATCCAATCTGATCCATAGAACCCTTCCTGCCACTATCATCCTATGGTCTCGTACACAGGCGGTGAGACTCGAGCCAATAGACGTGCATACGTCTCCACTCTTGCCGTGGGCACCTACGGCGTGCTCCTATTAAGTGTGCGAGTTGCCCGGAAGTACCTTCCCAACCTGCTGGGCTTGGGTGAGGGTGAGCTTGTACTCTTGCAGAAGCAAGATGTCGATCCGTCCAGCAAGGGCAAGCTGCAACTCGTGCCGAACAATCAACTTCCTGGAACCATGTGCCCCACTGTAGTGGAGAGTATTCACATTCCAGGATGCAAGATGTAAGCTCATGGGGAAGCCTGTGACTGAACGAATAGGCATCTGTTCGGTGTGGATGCTGCTGATGAGGAGGAGAGACTATGGGGCATGTTAGTACACGCTTTGCCGCAGGTCTAGACGGTGAACTCCAATCCCCCATGGTGGCCCTCGGCCGGGGACCATAGGGGTGATAGATGCTCTAGGTGGTACTATCAATGCATCCATTAGCCATGCTGAGAGTTGTGACTTCTGTATACTGGTAGAAGCGGGCCGCTTGTGCCATGGGCCACTTGATCACATCCCGCTGAGCTCTCCATTGTGGAGGGGCTCGAAAGATAATGCTCAAGTGTGGGACCTCGGCACCAGCCCACCACTTAATGTCCATCATGTAGCCAGGCCACTGTTGTGCAAAAAGTGCTAGTCCTTCTTCTCCCATCCACTGGGAGATGTGGTTGTCCACGTGACTCTTCAAACCCTCCTGTATTTGTGTCGTCATCCAATCCCCTGATTGAGAGGATTGAAAGAAAGCGTAGATTGATCCTTCTGGTGGTTCTAGTAGATGGACCTTGCCCCTCCTGGACTTACGAACCACGAAGATCCCTACCTCTAGAGGTAGTGGGAACTCTCCCGCTCCGCGACTCTGAGGTAGGACCATGGGCCACTGCGGAAGAACTCTTGTGGCAACAGTTGTGCCTGCCTCGGGAAAGTGTGATGGGCGGCATGGGTAGATGAGCTGATGGCTGTGGGAGGGGGAGAACTCCTGTTGGGAGGAGGATGTGGGCGTGAGTGGCTCATCACCTCTTGTGGGAGGATGGGGGGGGGGGGGGGTGGGTCTGGGGGGGATCACCTGAACCGGGGATGGATCGAGGGGGAGGGATGTGCGCGACAGGGGAGGTGATGGTGGGCGCAGAAGACTGAGGGATGGTGGGGGGGTCAGAGGTGCGTGGCGGGTGTGGGGGGGGGACTGGTGGCCCTGATAGGGGGCGGGGGGTTGTGGGCCTGGGTCAGTGGGGGGGGGGGTGGGTGTGGGGGCTTTGGAATCTCAGGTGGATTAGCTTGTGGCGCGGGTGCTGGATGTGGGGGGGTGAGGTCTGGCCGGGTGGGGTGGGTAGGGTGGGGGGGCTGCGGAGTGCTCTATCGAGGGGGCGTTGCTCGCCCTCCTGCTCCCTGCTGTCAAGGCTGTATTGGAGGAGTTGGCTGTGGCTCCCCCTGCCGTCTCCCTCTTTGTCGTCTCTGGACCCGTGTGAAGCCGTCAGCGTCCATCTGCGGGCCTATCGGCGAAGCTGCCTTGACTCCGAAGCGCGTACAATCTGCTGCTTGATGCCCAAAGTCATGGCAGCGCAAGCACTGCCCTGGTTGCCCGGTCACAGTGACCTGATGCCTAAAGGAGTGACCTCCTGCCTCAATCTCCAAGAACTTGGGTATACTCTTTATGTCTTTCACGGCCACTTGTACCTTGGGGACTGCTGCAGCTGTCACTGCATCCGTGAAGGAGGCATGAAGAACTGTGTCGAAGAGCCTTCCAAAGTCCTTCACTAACCGGCGGACCGTGGTACTCCGGGGAAAAGTAAGGTGACTGGGTGTCTGAGAAATCTGCTATGGAGCTCAAATGATTCCACTATGAAGCCGCTGTACCAGGGAACCATGTGAATGATCCCCTTTGTGGAGACATAGGGCGAGCTCTCCACTAACTCATGAGGTGCGTCCACAAAAGTGAGACGAAGCATGAATATCCCTCGGCCCATGAGAACTGCCTCCATGATCTGCGCTATGCCAATGCGCAATGTAGAGTGAAGCCAATCTCGGAGCTGGGCCTTGGATGGAGAGTGTTCTATTACTTCACCAAAAATCGTTGTTTCTTTAAGCTCCAGCTTTGTGGTACGAACGGCGAAGAGCTGTTCCTCAGAGATGACAATGCACAAGGTGTTTGACTGGGGGGCACTCACAGAATGCACCTGTGTCTGACTAGGGGTTTCCATTGCACAACCCTGTTGAGGACCTACCGATCCTGCTAGTGTGCTGCGGAAAGGGGGGAGGTGTTGCTACAAGTGGAGGGAGCAACAATCTGGGGGGGGGGTAAAACGAGAGGAGAAGGATTTGATCCGGGGGGGGGGGATAAACGAGAGGAGAAGGATTTGATCGGGGGGGGGGGGGGGGGTTTGCAGAGTAGGGGGGAGCTGATGAGCACTGGCGAGAGAGGCGTGGGCATAATGCACCTATTGTGAAGCAGCGCAGGCGGAGGGAAAGGGACAATTGGGTGGCGGGAGGAGGGGACGGATGTTGCAGAAGGCGGGATATGGGTGAGCGTGATGGAGGGGGGGTAGAGGGGATGTTTGCGCATGAGGGGGGAGCTTACGAGAGCTGGCCCGAAGGGGTGGGCGCAGGGCGTCTTCTGTGAAGCGGCGTAGGGTGGAGGGAGAGAAACGGCCGGTGGCGGGAGGAGGAGGGGACGAATGTTGAGGAAGGTTGTCACAAGACTGTGACAACTATTACCTTTTTTGCTGATTTCTTTACTACATATTTTATTTGGTTTTTCTTTTTGGAAGGATTCCTTTTGAAATCTAAACGCCTGAGTTGCATGGCTAGTATGTGAAACGGACAGGAATGTCTAGTGAGTCAAGACTGGACAGTTAAGGTCCAGTACAAGTCTGGAAGAGACTGATGGCACTGTAGATTGACAAGCCTGGAAGAGACTTGTGAAAGTGTATATGGACAAGTGTGTTGAAGAACTAGCCTGGAAGAGACTAGTTCAAAGTGAAGATGGTCAAATCTCTAAGAGATTAATCCATGTGTGGTCATTAGTGGAAATTCACTTTCAGTTGAACTACATTACAAATTTGATGTAGCCATAGTCTGCAAAGATGGTCAGAAGACTAGTGGGGATGCAATGGAAGCAACTCCTAAAATTTAGGGAGTTACTATTTTTGGACCTCAGAATTTGTTCGCTTCATTATCTTCGTTTTTGTATGAGGATCAATCCTTTGGTCTTTGCCGAGGTCAACTTCAGCACCGAGCATGGAGAATTTTAGACCGGAAGGGTGGAACGGAAAATAACCTCCAGTGCTGCCACTTGGCACAAATTGGTGCACTTACCTCTTTAAAGAGGGGCTGGTGTGCAGTTTTTGGGTGGAAGGGGCTCATTTTGTGAAGGGGGAGAAGGATTGCTGGAGATGGAGAGCTCTTGAGAGCTGGTCTACCCTGTCTATGATGCACAGAGGGCTGAGCTTGCTTCCTACTCTCTCTCTCTCCCTGATAGTATGGTTATGTTGCAGAATCAAGGGCCTTTCTTCTGATTCAGGTACAACTGTGTGGAATATGCTGTTTTTGCATGAGGCAAGAGCCTCCTTTCTCCAAGAACAGGAGCAGTTGTATGCTGTCCCAGCAGGGACAGGTGAGGGTGGTAATTTCACAAAGTAAGTGTCTGAAACAACACTGAATCAGTACGGTTTTTGACTGTTCAGAGGTTATTTCAGAGCCCAATTGATGTCAGAATCAAGGGGCACTTGGCACAGATGATGCAGGACAGTGCAGGGAACAATATGAGCTGAGAACAGGTGTCAGAACAGGTCTGAACCAGTAATTATAGTAAAAAACAGTACAGGGAACAGTATGAGTTGTAAACAGGTTTCAGAACAGGTCAGAACCAGTAATTACAGCAGGATGAAATGGTCAATTCTGCACTCCAACCAGAAGATTCAGACTTGGGCACAGTTTCCCCTCATGGTCAATTCTGCACTCCAACTAGAAGATTCACACTTGGGCAGAGTTTCCCCTCATGGTCGGCTTGTTTTGGGTCAGTAATTGTACTGTTATGCTGCCAAATTTCACCCAAAATAGGTGAAAGACAGCCCATTGTACTCTCTCTCTTTTTAAAAATAAAGAAATACAGCAAGGGGCGCCTAACTTAGGGGCCAACAGGGTGTCTGTGTGGCAACAGGAGCATTTTAGCTTCCTGTTTTTCTTCTTGATTTTGTGTCTTTAAGTCCAGGTAAAGTGGACGACTGTAAATTGGGTGAAAGCATTTATGTATTTTGGTTGTACACTACCGCCGTTTCCAGTGAACAAGCCGGTTACATGGTTCCGTTGTCGTGACTGAATCACTTTTTCCTTAAAGAGTGGGCCAGGGTTTGTTTGGGTGTAAGACATAGAATTGTGCATTATGGCTGATAGAAAGGAAGACACGAGAGGGGAAGCGTCTACATCACAGGAGATCCCTGTTGTTCATGAGGTGGGAGAGTCTTCTAGACCTCCACAATTTGTTACTCCTGCTGTTATGGTTGAGCCACAAGTTCTTACGGCTTCTTCTATGGATGAAGACACTTTCAAGACTCAGTTAGTTGCTGCTATGAGCATGTTTACTCAAGTGATGCAGAATCCAAGGTTTTTGGCATTTTTGCAGCCTTCCCTTCCTTTATAGCAGGTTGGGCAATCTGCAATGATTTCGGATCCAGTAGAGGTCCAGGATAAGGGTAAGCATGCTGCAGATTCAGTGGAAACACCAAGGCAACTTGCGGAGTCAATGGAGACTCCAAGATTGGTTCCGACTGTCCAGGAACAGGTAGCGGAAACGCTAGTTACACAGGCATTGCCAGTTCAGCCTGCCACTTTACAACAGCCAAATGTTGGCCTAAATGAACAGAGAAATAGTTTTCTGGCTTTACCACAGGTTTTCCCACCGACCTCTGTACATCCTCGGTACTTTGGAGGTGGATCTGTATTTCAGAGTATGGCTGGTTATGCGCCTGGAAACCAAATTTATGTACCAGGAATAGTGTTTGGGGGTACACAGGGTTTTATACCAAACCCCATGTATGGCAATATAGGCATGCAGCCTGGATTTCAGAGTGTTCAGGGCAGTTTTGGCATGCCATAGGGAACTTTTGGTATGGCTGGTTATCAAAATTAGCAAGCAAGTATTGTGTCTACAGGCCCTGTAGTCAGTGGTCCGGCAACTCCCATGCCACATGTTAGTGTTCCTATGTTTTAGGCATATCCTATGGATCCTTTGATGGCTCTTGAGAAGCCGAAGCCATACGAGGAAGGTGGTGCAGCCGTACAGTTTGACATCTTTCGAGGATTTGAAGATAGGACTAAGGTTCTCACTTTTTTACAGCAATTTAATGCTGCATTTGCAGGGGGGAACTTTACAGAGCCCTCTAAGGTTCGAAAAGCTGCCACTTTTCTTAAGGACAATGCTAGTCAGTGGTGGAGTACACTGTTGATGCAAGGAGAGGCTCCTGCCACTTGGACTTACTTTAAGCAAGTATTTGCTTCTGCTTGGTTGACCAATGAATTCGAGATTGATGTTATGTCAGCTTGGCACAATTTGGATGCATCTAAATGCAAGGATCTGGAAGATTATAACATGACATTTTGGGAGGCTTTGCTTCTAGTCACTTCTTACAGGGTTGTGCCATTGACCGAGCAGATAGAGAAATATTGCTGTGGGCTGCCCAAGGAACTTCGGAATTATTGTACAAAGACAAAGGTCACCACTTTGACTCAGTTAATTGAGAATGCCACTACAGGAAATGCATTATTGTTGGGACAGTCAAGTGGTTTTGGCGGCAGCATTAAACAAGACAAATCTGAAATTTTTTTAGCAAAGAAGCCATTTGGTAAACAAGTTTATCAGAATTCTCAAAGCACCGGTAAATCTTGGCAGTTCAAGAAGAAGCCAGCCAAGTTCTTTGGACAGCAGCCAAAGGACCAGAAGAAACTTTTTGTGCGCAAGTCTCTTGAAGAGAGAAAGGCTTTAATGGCTGAGAGGAAGTGCTTTATGAGTAGACTGGTCATATTGCGTCTAACTGTCCGGACAAGAATAAGAGATTAGCTGATGATGATTAAGAGGACAGGAAAGGAAAGAAGCCCAAAACTTCAGCAGGTTTAGAGCCAGATATGCTGGGAGACAAGCCACACTCGGATGCTAATGAGCTCTGCAGAGTTTAGGGTAAAGTTAGGGATCAACATGTACTCATTTTCTTTGATCCAGGAGCTAAGGCAAACTTTATCTCACCAGAGTTGGCTTCTACTTTGGGCATTAGAGCAGATGAGATGGGCTACACAGCAGAGGCAGGGTTGGCATGTCCTGGCCACTAAGAGTCTGTGACACCCATTCTTGGAAAGCTGCCTCTTCATGTACAGTCTTATGTTGATGCAGAAGAATTTTATATCATGCCACTTGAAGGCTGTGATGTCTTGTTGGGAATGCCATGGATGTTCACAAAGCATGGTGTGTTGGATGCCTTTAACAAGACATTGACTTTGGAACATAGGGGAAAGACTCGTGTGCTTGATGTGAAGCTTAAAGGAGAGTCTGTACCTGTTGTATCGGCTTCTGCCATTACATCTGTAATAAAGAATCATCTTTCTGCGTACTTGATTTTTGCACGTGATGTCAAGGATAATGATGAGTCAAATTTCTGTATGTTAAATAGAGATAGGTCTGCTTTTTTGTCTCAGTTTAGTGATTGTTTTCTGACTCATTACTATCACAGTTGCCACCAGAGAGGTCTGAGGATCATGCAATAGATTTGGTGCCAGGCAGTACGCCACCAAATAGACCTCCGTATAGGGTTTGGTGCAGCCCAACAGAAAGAGATATTGAGCTAGGTGAATGAGCTCTTAGAAAAAGGGTTGATTCAGCCAAGTTCATCCCCTTTTTGCTCACCAGTGCTTTTAGTGCAAAAGAAGGATGGCTCTTGGCGCATGTGCATAGATTATCGAGCGTTGAACAAGAGTACCATCAGGAACAGGTTCCCCATTCCAAGAATTGACGACATCCTTGACCGTTTGGAAGGAGCGTCAATTTTCAGCAGGATAGATTTGAAGAGTGGATACCATTAGATCAGGATTAAGCAAGAGGATGTGCATAAGACTGCATTTAGGACCACGTTTGGTCTCTATGAGTTCTTGGTAATGCCATTTGGACTTACTAATGCTCCTGCTACATTTAATCGAATGATGGACATGATTTTTCGTCCATACAGGCAGTTTGTTGGTACATTCTTTGATGACATGATTGTCTTTTCAAAGAATGAACAGGAGCATAGAGAATACTTGAAAGCAGTCTTTGATGAGCTTTGCAGTAATAGGTTGCTTATCAATGGCAAGAAGAGTGAGTTCTTTTTGGAAGAAATCCAATTTTTGGGGCACATAGTGTCAAAGGATGGTGTCCGAATGGATCCTGCTAAGGTTGAAGCAATTAGAACATGGCCAGATTTGAAGACTGTCCATGATGTTAGAAGCTTCTTGGGTTTGTGTTCTTACTACAAGAGGTTCATTCGCAATTTTGCAGAGATTGCTTCACCTTTACATGCTTTACAGAAGAAAGGAGTCTCTTTCCAGTGGACACAGAAAGAGATTTCAGCTTTTAATCTTCTTAAAGAAAATATGACTTCTAGTCTAGTGATCATTCTGCCAGATCTTAGGAAGTCATTTGTTGTCCAATGTGATGCCTGTGGCAATAGTATTAGTGCAGTGTTAATGCAAGATGGTCGGGTAGTGGCTTATGAAAGCAGAATCTTGCGAGGGCCAGAGAAGACTATGCAGGTCTATGAGAAAGAATTGCTGGCCGTGATTCATGCGCTTTCTAGTTGGAAACACTACCTACTTGGGGAAGATTTTGTTGTCCAGACAGATCATGAGACATTGCGTTATTTCTTAACTTAGACTAAGCTGTCAGAAAAGCATATGCGTTGGGCAAACTTTTTGTCAATGTATTATTTTCAGATTGTGCATGTGGAAGGCAAAAAGAATGTTGTGGTTGATGCTTTGTTAAGGAAACCACAAATTTCAGCTGTGTCAATTCCTTATCATCATGAGCTTGATGATATGAAGGAACAGTATGCTGATGATGAAGATTTTGCAAGGATCTTTGATCAGCTTGTTAATGGACAACATCATGAGCATTATCTTCTCAAGGATGGTTTCATGTTGATGCATGGTAGACTATGTGTGACTATGCCATTGAGACGGAAAGTTACGACAGAGAGTCATTCTCCACCGTATGCAGGGCATCATGGTATTGATGCAACAGTCAAAGCAGTAGAGACATTCTTTTATTGGCCTACTTTGAGAAGAGACGTAGATGCTTTTGTGCGACAGTGTTTGATTTGCCAGAAAGTCAAGTTTGACAGGCAAAAAGCACCAGGGCTTTTACAGCCATTGCCTATTCCAGATAAACCATGGGAAAGCATAGCTATGGATTTTATCTTTGATCTTCCAAGGACACAGACAGGAAATGATGGGATATGGACTATTATTTGCAGGTTTAGCAAAGAGGTTCATTTCATTCCTGTGAGGAAGAAGATAAAACCAGATCAGATGGCACGTTTGTTTATGTGCAATGTCTTCAAGTATCATGGTATGCCATAGTCTATTGTCAGTGACCGTGATCCACGGATGACAAGTCTATTCTGGAGAGGCATATTTGAGAACATGGGCACAACGCTTAAGTTCTCATCATCATTTCATCCACAGACTGATGGATAGTCAGAAGAGGCAAATTCTACTGTCTTGGATCTGCTTAAGTGCTATGTGTCAGAGCATAAGTCAAAGTGGGAGCAGTATTTGCCTTTAGTCGAGTATGCATACAATAATATTGTGCATTCGTCAACAAGCAAAGCCCCTTTTGAAATTGTTGAAGGTGGTAAAAAGGTTCCTCCCATTTTGCATACAAAGGATAAGATCTTTCAGGCAGATCAGTATGTGCAGAGTATGGGTGAAATGTATCAGAAAGTTAAGCATGCCCTTGAAAGGACTCAGGCAAAGCAAAAGAAAGCTGCTGATCATCACCGTCGTGAATTGATATTTTCACTTGGTGATTGGGTATTGTTGCGGTTTGAAAAGGCACGTTTAAAGAAGCGGAAAGGCAAGGAAAGTCTTTTCACTAAGCTTAGTATGCGATACTATGGGCCTTTTCAAGTAACAGAGAAGATTAGTGATGTCAGCTATAGGCTGAAATTGCCTGACAATTGGAAGATTCATAATGCTTTCCATGTAAGTTTTCTTAGACCATATGTGGGTGATGTGCCAGAAGATATGCCAGCTGAGGAACAGCCCGAAGTCGAGGAACTTGATGAAATTCTTGTTCCAGAACAGGTATTGGCACACAAAGAAACGAAAGTGAAAGGCAAAGTTGCTAGAAGGTATTTGGTTAAGTTCAAGAACTATCCAGCTATAGATGCTAAGTGGATGGACGAAGGTGAACTTGCAGAGTCACCTAATGTGTTGGAACTTTACCTTGAAGCATTTTGCTTGCAACCTACCTTGACCCCTTGTATCTCTAAGCTGAAATAGATTGTCAAAGTGACAATTGCTTAAGAAAGAAATTATGTACAGAAACAAATTTTGTACAAGTTAACACTTATTGTGTCCATATGGTTTTCTCACTGCTAAAGAAGTAAGTATTGCTTGCAAGAATACAGTTTTTACTTCTATTGAATTGAATACATGTTGTAACAATGGTTACTTGATCGGGCATGTGTTCTGTGAATTGACTCGGTGGGGATATCATTTTGATGTACCGGCCACTAGATCTCTAGTCAGGGTGATGTGGAGTCATCAAATGAGAATCTGCCACTATGGGGATATCATTGTGGTGTAGCGGCCACTATATCTGGAAACAGTGATGTGGAGTTACATGATGATAGTCTGCCTTGTTTCACAGTTAGAACATACATGTGTTAACAGTGTGTTCAGTTCACAATGTTGATTGATAGCATGTATGTGTTATACATGTGTTGCCAAGTGTAAGTTCACTGGGTTAGCTGGAAGCATGCATGACATTCATGCAAACAAGGACGTTTGCGATTTCGAGAGGGAGGTATGTCACAAGACCGTGACAACTATTACCTTTTTTGCTGACTTCTTTATTACATATTTTATTTGGTTTTTCTTTTTGGAAGGATCCCTTTTGAAATCTAAACGCCTGAGTTGCATGGCCAGTATGTGAAACGGACAGGAATGTCTAGTGAGTCAAGACTGGACAGTTAAGGTCCAGTACAAGTCTGGAAGAGATTGATGGCACTGTAGATTGACAAGCCTGGAAGAGACTTGTGAAAGTGTATATGGACAAGTGTGTTGAAGAACTAGCCTGGAAGAGACTAGTTCAAAGTGAAGATGGTCAAATCTCTAAGAGATTAGTCCATGTGGGGTTATCAGTGGAAATTCACTTTCAATTGAGCTACATTACAAATTTGGATGTAGCCATAGTCTGCAAAGATGGTCAGAAGACTAGTGGGGATGCAATGGAAGCAACTCCTAAAATTTAGGGAGTTACTATTTTTGGACCTCAGAATCTATTTGCATCATTATCTTCGTTTTTGTAGGAGGATCAATCCTCTGGTGTATGTCGAGGTCAAATTCTGCACCGAGCATGGAGAATTTTAGACCGGATGGCTAGAACGGGAAATAACCTCCAGTGCTGCCACTTGGCACAAATTGGTGCACTTACCTCTTTAAAGAGGGGTTGGCGTGCAGTTTTTGGGTGGAAGGGGCTCATTTTGTGAAGGGGGAGAAGGATTGCTGGAGATGGAGAGCTCTTGAGAGCTGGTCTACCCTGTATATGATGCACAGAGGGCTGAGCTTGCTTCCTACTCTCTCTCTCTCCCTGACAGTATGGTTATGTTGCAGAATCAAGGGCCTTTCTTCTGATTCAGGTACAACTGTGTGGAATATGCTGTTTTTGCATGAGGCAAGAGCCTCCTTTCTCCAGGAACAGGAGCAGTTGTATGCTGTCCCAGCAGGGACAGGTGAGGGTGGTAATCTCACAAAGTAAGTGTCTGAAACAGCACTGAATCAGTATGGTTTTTGACTGTTCAGAGGTTATTTCAGAGCCCAATTGATGTCAGAATCAAGGGGCACTTGGCACAGACGATGCAGGACATTGCAAGGAACAATATGAGCTGAGAACAGGTGTCAGAACAGGTCTGAACCAGTAATTACAGTGGGCTGAACAGTACAGGGAACAGTATGAGTTGTAAACAGGTTTCAGAACAGGTCAGAACCAGTAATTACAGCAGGCTGAAATGGTCAATTTTGCACTCCAACCAGAAGATTCAGACTTGGGCAGAGTTTCCCCTCCTGGTGGGCTTGTTTTGGGTCAGTAATTGTACTGTTATGCTGCCAAATTTCACCTAGAATAGGTGAAAGACAGCCCATTGTACTCTCTCTCTTTTTAAAAATAAAGAAATACCGCAAGGGGCGCCTAACTTAGGGGCCAACAAGGTGTCTGTGTGGCAACAATAGCATTTTAGCTTCCTATTTTTCTTCTTGATTTTGTGTCTTTAAGTCCAGGTAAAGTGGATGATTGTAAATTGGGTGAAAGCATTTATGTATTTTGGCTGTACACTACCGCCCTTTCTAGTGAACAGGCCGGTTACAAAGGCTTGGGGGGGACTTGGGTGAGAGCGATGGAAGCGTTGGGTGGGCACGATGGCAACGGAGGCGTGACGCGGGGTCACGTTTATGACGCGACGGACAGGAGCCATTTTTTTAAAATGAAAATTATTAGAATGGCTAGCAAGAGACTGATACATGCATAGCAGCCAAAGACAATGAAATTGCTGAGCTAAGATCCTGGCTAGATGCTTGCAAGAAAGACATAGCAGCATATAAGGAAAAACTTGATATACAGAAGTCATCACCAGTGGCACTTGAATCAGAAAAAGAGATGGAATGCCTTAAGAAGTCCATGCATGCATGGGTTGATGTAGTTGAAGGGGCAAGAAAAGATGGAAGAATGGAGAAATGAAAAGGCAGCTATGATGATGGAAATTCAACAACTAGGAGAAGAGATTGCAACATTGAACAACACTGGGCAAGAAGAAGGGGAGATTGAAAAAGACACCATTACTGCCATCAAAGAAGAAATGAGCAAAGCAATGGATGTCAAGCTTGAGGCAATACAACAAGGATGGACCGAGGTTGTCAAGAAGATCAGGATGGAGGTGTTAAAGGAACATCATAAAGAAAGGGGTACACATCATCAATACCACCCTTGAAGAGGAGAAAACGTGGCAAGCAAGGAAACTCAATGTACGGGTGAATGGTATCCCCATGAAAGAAGATTGAATGCCCAAAGAAGATGGTAAAAACCTATGCATATGCTTGGCATACAAAGATGGAGACCTGCTCCCCTTCAAAGCTTAGAGAGTGAAGAAGGAACCACAAATGTATACACTCGTACTCGGGCTTTGAGATGAGACAACAAAGATGGATTTCATGAAGAAAAAGACGGTACTTCATAGCTTCTAAGGGGATCCCATTCACCTAGATGTAATTTCACTAGGATGCACGTAGAACATAGGCATGCAAATATGGACTGTAAGGGGATCTTATTTGCCAAGATGATGATTTGACCAAGATGCAGGTAGAAGTCAAATAGGGATAGGCAGCCGATGAGATGGATATCTTAGAGATATGCATGAGTGTGGAATTCTAATGGTGCACTTTGGATACATCCAGGGAGGATGGAGGTAATGATAGACCACAACTTGATTATCATTACAGAGACACACCACAGCCTTGAGAGAGGGGTGCCTAGAGTGTAGGGGCATGTCTGGGAATTTGCATATAGGAGGTGCATGAGGCACCAAGGTACCACCCAAGGATCAAGAGTAGCAGTATTGATTAGACAGGAGTTGTAGGACAACGTTAACATCATGGCATGGGATTCCGAGGCATGATACATGTGGCTCAAAGTGGAGATCTCAGGAGATTAGATGTTATACATTGTCCTCTAGTACTTCCCCCCTTAATATGCCATTGGGGAGTCGCAATAGCAAGAGGGAGGGAGATGGATGAGCAGATGGAGAGTCAGTCCCCCTTCATAGATCTATCAGAGGAGATCTTAAATTACTCTGGGCTAGGTGAGATTCTCTTAGTGTGGGATTATAATGCCAAGACATAGAGCAGGCAATGTGACATGACTTTGAGGATCCAGGACTACTACAGATGATGGATATTGAGGAAGCCAAACATGAACCGAGTATCATCTGACATTGGTGGAGATTGCACTTGATATGCTGAATAGCTCTATACCAAGAATTTGTAAAACACGATAAAGATATGGCCCGGATCACAGGCATACACTTGCTTCCGGCCCACTGGCTTCAACACAGAGGACCATGTGCTAGGTTCCATTAAGATGATGGAGTTAATTAGATCCTTCTCTGTCCCCCCTTGCTGGATGGGAGTGAATCACACTTACTTGTCCTATTTCCTACTTCCACACTCCAACCACTACCTACACACAGTCCGCTACCTTCTATTTCATGCGTGAGATATCCTATATATATAGCCACCATGTATATGTACTTCGAGGATCCTTGCACATGGAGGTGGCTATTTGATACATTAGTCTCACTAGCCATGCTGTGTGGTGTATTGGTTTGAATAGCTAGCTTGGCTACATATCTATGGACATAGGTTGTGAGACCAGAGGTCATGATGCTCTTAGGGATGATTCGCTAGTAAGCCATCAATACCACATGATATCAATACCCTTGCTTGCTATGCATCTGGACAGACGATCTAGGAGAGCATTAGAGCTTGTGACAGTTGTCAGAACTACCTTACACTTGGTTTCATGTGGTTTTTTTGTATTTAATAGAACTACCTTACATGTAGTTTTGCAGTACATTACAAGCCATTAGGAGCTCCTCAAAGTTGTGAGGACTACCTTACTGATAGTTTCTATGTTCCACAGAACCATTTTATAGGTGGTTTTTGGTATTCCATAGAACTACCTTACTTGTAGTTTCTAATGCATTACATGTAGTTCTAGAGTGTGTGACTGCAATCATAGTACTTTTTATACATGAAAAATAGCTTCATAAATACAAGTTCCTTGTGCCTCATTTGAGCAATCCCTCATGTCATTGTATGCTAGTTCATTTTGAGTTGTTTGAACTTACTTCCATATATTTATTTTCCTAGAGTCATGGGCTTCCTAGCATCAGCCTAGGTGGGATACGAGACTTCATGGTATGCACAGGTTGAGCAGTGGCTCATAGGATATGGGATTGGCTTGTACCATCTCCCCCCTTCTAGTAGGACCTTGACTTCCCCTCCATACACCTCTCCCACTCAAAGAGGAACTTGGCCATGTGACGGGATCTCTGTTAGCTACACATACAACACACATGAATCTCACCTGAGAAGGGCCTTCCCACGAAGATGTCCTACTACAGAGGTCACTTGATGAGGACCACAGTAGGTGGTTTGATTGCGAGAGTTGGATACTTGGATGTCTACATGCCACATCAGATGTGGGCAGCCATTGGTCAGCTCAGCGTTACATCTGATTAGCTTGAGATTGAGGTAGGGAGATCAGCTCATATTCCTCAAGTCGAGCAGATATGTAGACTGTTTCGGGAGGAGATGGATAGTGAGGAGCACTACATATGTATATACAGAGTCTACAGTATGGTGCGGGCCAGATACGCCATACTCTTCAGGGAGGACATCTCCTTTCTTTGAGTCATGGATTCACCAGCCAGTGTTGCTTAAATCAGTTCCCAGTTGAGATATTAAGACACTCTGCACATTATTACTATAGGATGGTAATACACAAAGGGGAGGCATGCAGTCATAATTCACTGATTTCTTTCAGACAATGACCATGCACACAGTACTCAAACAGGGAGGGATGACGGTCCAGGGGGCCAAGCAGATTAGAGTAGCACATTGACCATGGAGACAGAGGTACCAGACAGTGTTACACCATAGAGAGATGAAGGAGATTCACCAACGCTATGACAAATACCGGGCAGAGCTGGGAGATCAAATCGTATTGCCCCTCTTTTATCTCCTTAGGGATGTATGACATACTCTACCCATTCATTTCGATGAGGTGGAGCTAGTGATTATTGTATCTTCATACCCGGCTACAGAGCTAGAGGTATGCAACTACATATATCCCCCCATTATCCCTCTATTGTATCCCCCATATCATCTCCTGTATACCACTTTTGTCTCTATATCACCATCACCCATCATGGGGTGACACTGAACAACTTCTAGGATCCTGTTGTTTTGACTTCAGTGTCTAAATTTTTGTGTGGAGGCCATATGAGAGCCAAAGAAATTGGCGAGTAATTATGTGACTAATTTAGTATGTATTAAGAGGACACCGGGACTTTTCAAATAGGGATGGATCTCTTTTCTAGAGGGACATTCTTCTCAAGGGGATATCCTTCTCAGGATGATTATTATTTATGGCAAAGACAGGGTCTTCACCTTCATTGTGCAGGAGGATGGCGTGCTCTAGAGTGAGGATCGGGATTTACTGGGTATGCAGGATGCTCCTGTTGAAGGATTAGAATGGTTGCTCAACGTGGTAGAAGATGGTACGTAGATCCTTATTTAGTTACTTGTGTGATGGAGGGGAGACATTGTGCTTATAAAAGGAGACCCTTTAATGGACCAGTGAGTGAGGAGGGCCTCTTGATGTCTCTGGTTTGGGCTATCCTACTATGCTAGGAAGAAGAATTTGGATGAATATGATCACAATGACTCAAATAGCCTTTCAACATGGGCATAGATAGATGCCGGCTAGGAAGATTCCCCTTTTCATTTGGCTCTTGGAGAGCTCTTAGCTTGCTCTTTCAAAGTATACACAGCATCATGATAATGACATGGGGAGCTATAGCCTTGATCATACATAGACGTCTACCTTTTGGTTATGAAGATATTTTAAGAGGGCTCTTAGTTTTTATTACTCAGAAGCATTTGAGAGTCATCCCTACATGACCTTCTTAGAGGCAGAGCTGGGAGCTGATTGGTAGCATCATAGCTTGCTACAACTAGTTAACAAGATACAATGATGCATTGAGCAATATGATATATTTGATAGCATAAATTCACTTGAAGATTTGGATGAAGGCTATTGACACTTTGATGGAGATGCGAGAGTATTCAAGGAGACTTGGACCAGACGAGGAGTGATGGATTTCTTGCTACTTGGGATAAGGGCTCCTCCTTTCACATGGAAGGTCGTACAATTTGGCATTACATGACACTAGATGGATTTTTACACAAGCATTGTATGAGACTCTCTCTCCTATGAGAAGATATCCTTGAGATTGCTACTTTGGATGCTATACTATGATGTTCCACAACTTGATCTATCATGGTGCTTTGGGCTTCACTTGAAATTTCTCTATACTAAATTTCTTTGGGAACAGGAATCTTTAATCCCTGGGGTTTTACAAAAGTATAAAAGCAAAATAGCTACACTTTGATAAACCTCCTTTAAAATGAGCACTTGATTTATGGAACTAATTTAGAAGGGAGTATTCCTTAGAGGATTGCAACTAGAGGTTCGGAATTTTGTGGAATTGAGAAGATCAACAACTCTGCATGCTGCGGTGGAATTGTGGAAGGAGCTAGACCATATGATGAGGTAGAGGCTAGATTAGCCATGAATCAAGGAAGAGGAGTCTTGCCTCCCTCAGTGCTAGGGCCAATTTATCGGCCTATTCTCATCCCAAGGACTGTATTCTACCCTTATCCACCGATGCATATTTCTGCACTGTTCTATGTTCTTTGAATTCTAAATGTTTAGAACCACTTTTGGGTGGCTCTGCACCACTTTTGAGTGGTGTCATTGCACCTCAAAAGCATTTTATTTCTTTTAACCACTTTGAAGTGATACAACACTACTTTTCATGGTGCAACATTAATTCTAAATGGTGCTGCACCTCTTAAAAGCTATATCACTACACTTTTGAGTACTTTTAGTGACTCAGAACTAATTTTTGGTGTTGTAGAGCCACTTTTAGTGGTTCAGCACAATTTTAAGATGGTGCAACACTATAAGCTGTTAAACTAGATGTTGCAAAGTCAAGAATTAGTTTTAGGCTTTAAAGTTGGGTAAGTTTTACAAAGATATGGTCCATTGAACGATGCAAAATCACTTTTCAATGACTCAACACCACTTTTTAGTGATGCAAAATCACTTTTTAGTGGTCTAACACAAATCCTGGATGGTGCAGCAATATTAGTTGTTAGAAGAGTGCCCCAGTCTGGTGCTTATGTTTTGTAATGTGGGTTCTATGAACAATGACTTGTAGGGCGGAATTTTAAATATAAGTGTGGAAACACCTTTTTAGTATGTGTCACCATCTCAATATACTTTTTCTTTTCAAAGAGAAAATAACTCCACTAAAGGGAATCCTCGGAACAAAATATCCTATGGTAAAATTCAAAGTGCAAAGCAGCCCTATAAGGGACTTGCATATGTAACAAGGAGAAGCCTATTAGAAAGCTTGAATGAATAACTATTCAAGAGGTCTATAATGCTAGACCATGTCGGTCTGGGAAGGAAGAAATTGCCAAAATACCATGTCCTGAGACGAGCATCTCTCCTTATAGTCTCCAAACTGTCTTGTATCCTCTCCCATCTCGCGCAGAGAGTGTGCACAATCTCTGTCCAAAACTTGGAGAGAGTCTGCAGTAGATATGTCCAGAAACTCAGTCTGGTTACATCTGGCTGTCCATATGTACTAAGCAATAATGCTAGCTATGATCATTTCAACATACTTTAGATGCGCCAAATAAGGTCAAGCTAGTTACTGTGCACCTTGGCTTATAAGATTTGGACCTTGTCTCTTGTAATGCTTTCTTAATCCAATGAAACATGGTTGTGTTCCCCGCCCTTTGAGAGTCACTATTGTTGAGTGATTCCTCTCTCCTGTTTCCTGGCAGCTAGATATGTTGAAAGTTCATACGTTTACTTACTTGTATGAAGGTTGGTAGGTTTTAGAAGAGGTAGAGGACAAAGAGCAAGCAACAAATTCATGTAACTCCAAAAGTTGGTAGATTGGAATTTTAGCAAGCATGAGTTATTATTTCAATCCTCTTAGAGATGGAGGGACAACATAGCAAAGGGTTAGGATCATGTGACATCACGAGAGGGGTGGTTTGTAGATCCCATCCCATTACCAAATTTGCTTTGATGAGTGCTAATCTTTTGTTATTCCCCTCCAAAGACTCCAAGGAAACCCAAGAGTGTGGTTCTGGGATGATCCCTTTTTTTGACTAGATACATTTTGCATGCCTTTTATCTGTCGCTTTGGTGTTTTGGGGGATTGCATTAGTCCTTGTGGTCTTTAAGTCCAATTTCAAGACCAACAGCTGCTGCTGCTTTCACAGCTTTAAACAGTAATTCTAAGGATAAGCAATACATTTGAGGATGATTTCCACTCCTTGTGTGAATGTGGCAATACAGGTTTTAGCACTAGATTGTACTAGTTCTTGTAGTCTAGAGGTCCAATTTCAAGCTCAGCAGCAGTAGCCGCTTTCACAAGTTTAAGCAATAGTTCTTAGGATTAATAATGCATTCAAGGACGATTTGCAGTCCTTGTGTGGATGTGGCAACTCTGCTACATGGCAAACTTTCTGATTTGCAAGTGACAAGTTTTAATTCAGAGCATATTCTTACAGAGTACTTGGAAATTGCTTCCAGGATGATAAGCATGAACAAATGGTTGTTCCACAGATCTCACTGCACTGGTACACAGGTTTCAGTACTATGTTGCATCAGTTCCTGTAGCCTTTAAACTGAATTTCAAGCTCAGAAGCAGCAGCACGTCACACAGTTTTGACCGATAGGTCTTAGAGTATGCAATGCATTTTAGGATGAATGACAGCAATAGATTGCACTAGTTCTTGTACTTTTTAAGTGCAATTTCATGCTCAGCATCGGCAGCCACTCTCATAGTTTTAAGCAATAGTTCTTAGGCTAAACAATGCATTCACAGAGTACTTGGTCACTGTTTTTCTGGTGATAAGCAGATAATCCTTCCACAATCTCGCTCACTAGCCATAATGAATTCCCTCCATTCATCTCAAAAATATTACATTTACTATCGAGTAGGCAATTGAGAAATCACAAAAAATGCAAAAGGCAACTGTGAAAAGTATAGGACTTGGGAAGTACATCATAAAGGACAGTGAGTTCTCAAATTTTGAGAAAGCTAGGCTGTAGAAACAAAAAGGGAAGGAGAATCCAGTTGTCGAACTCTCCAAGTGATATTCCTGGCCTTCTAGAGCTGAACAGAAGGTCAATGAACTTTGTATATACAACGTTGCTGGCATATTCTTGATGCTTGTCATGCGATTTACTGGAGACTTTTCAAGTCAATTTAGATTTGCTAGGGGTTGCTCTGCTAGAAGATCCCTTGAAACGGGATCAAACTATAGAGGCTTTGTTTAACTTCACAATTAGGGCAGGTTGTCTTCCACAAGGAAGAAATGCTACATTTGATGAAACTTTACAATAACCCTGTAATTTTGCAGTGCTCACTCTGTTCTTGGTTGCATAAAGATTTGGCGTCATGCAGAGACTTAGAGTTCTCACATTTAGGCTTTCCCTTTGTTCATGAGATTTTGGATCGTTGGTTTCAAACTGGGTTGATAGTCACTTGGTGAGAGGGGGCATGGTCCTGTTTACACAAGCCCTGGTATATGAGTGAGTACGATCTAGGGCTATCAAAGTTTCCAGACCCTTGAAAATAGTATCCCCAATTCAGAGTTCTTCCAGAGAAATTGATACACTAGCCAAAGACGGGATATGGCAGCAGGATAGGTTCTTAGCATGTTTGGAAGGCAAATTGAGGTGTGTATTGAGTGGGAGAGAGGTCTCCAGCTGCTGAACGTGTTCAGCTAGAAGAATAAGAACAAACATTGGTTGGGGAGTTCTTGAGATTCTATCATTATGCAAATACACGTCTTATTCAATCAAGAAAGGAGCTGGTAATTGTGGGTCTTTTGGAGAGATTGAGGATTGTCGCAAGGGGAGCACTATGACAGATAGAAGCCGAACAGCAGTTCATGAGCTGATGTCAAAGAATTACAGGTACATATTGCCATATAAGTAGAACGGATCCAACCCTTTTCAACAGATGATATGTAATAGACATCAGTCATATTGGGGCTCTTCATGATTGGTACTCTGATGTGCAAAGAGGTTATCCTGCATTGGGGAAGGACACTGCGTAGGATACCTCCGGAGCCTACACACTCAAGGTTCTCTATAGGGATCACCATGGAGCAGCCTGCCCTCCATGGACCCTTAACAACAGAACAAAAACCTGGTTCTGGAGGCATGTGGAACTGGTACATTTTCTAGTCCTGACTAGCATAGAAGGCAGCTACACATCCAGAAAAGATGAACTTGAGACCTTTTGGGGACAGGCGAAGGAAACCCAGCTAGGGATACTCACAAGATTTTCTTTTTTTCTGTGTTTCGTATGTCTTTAAGTGATGGATCTCATTCTCATCTTATGAAGATTTCAAGCTGAGTTTCATTACCTTGTATTTGCTGTGTGTTGGTTCTTGAACAAAAATACAGTACTTGTATGTTGAAAACAGGAAAAATAGAGCAAGGTACATATGATGAATGCAAGGAGGTCTTTTCTGCATGGCTAGCAGAGGTTTCCATTTTTGTTGCTTTTGACAACTCTTATCTTCTATTAAGCTCTATAAGAGTTCTGGTTTCTGTACCTCCAACATCAAACTTGTATACCAATCCAATTCGTTTTTCATGCATCTAGGCTTCGAAAGCTCTACAAGAGAGAGGCATGACTGGTGATAAACCTGCAAAGCTTGAGAGTACAAGTCAAGTTTCTCCGGGCCACCCACACTCAGGTGGTTGCCAAAAAACACATCTCATGGAATGTTTAGCACATACTTTACTGTAAAAATGTAATGACAGTCTCTCTGAAAGTTCTCTTTATCAGTTTCATCACAGTTCCAGAAGCTCAAAAGAAAACTTGAGGCCGGGTATAGACATAGTCAAGCTCATACTCAGATGCACAAGCTTTCCAAGGGCAAAAGCAATTCCACAGAAGGTCAAACTTTTAAAAGTGCGGAAAAGGTTGACCAGATTTCTAATGCTGAGAATGCCCCAAAGCACCAGCAGCAGCAGGAGGTCAGAGGTGATGGCCCCCGTCACACAAAGCTGATTGTTGCATTGTGTGTGATGGCTATAATTCTTTTCATCCAGGTAATTTTTCCTGATACTTGCTCACTTTTAGATTCGTTACGGAAACTTTCAGTAATGCACACCATTGTGAAATAAAAATGAAGAAAAACAATTCACTTTACTGTGCAAGTGCAACCATTTAATTTTGTGGCTTTAATCATGGTGACATGGTTGTTTAGGAACTGCCTGACACTGTAACTCAGGACGCTTCATGTAATTCTAATTGTGCTTGATGAGAAAAATACATGTTTTACTTGGAGACATTACTGAAGCTTTTCTTGTGCACCATACTCTTCACCATGTGTATTGGCCACACTCTAATCCTAGTGCTTTTAAGAAGGAACTTTCATCCCAAAAAAGCAACAGCTCTATGTAGATGTAGGCACACTTATCCTGGGGGGCATTTTCTACACAGGTTGCTGCCTTAGTGGGAGATTGGTTTGCTTTTCAGGAGTTACTTTAGGAGTTCAGACGCAGAGTCTAGAGCACCCCAGGGGCGCCAGAGCTATGATTCAGATTGTGACAGAGGGAGTAACTGCTGACTGGAGGACAGATACAGTCACTTCTGCCTTTAGCTAGAGGACTTGGATTAGAAAGGTTCACAGCATGTTCTAGAGAAAGGATCAGTGTAGTGGCACACTGTGAGAGAAAGTGGTACATTGACCTGGACTGAGCCACCTGTTTCTTAGATGCATGGAGACACTGGGCTTATCAGAAGAGGTCCCTTTAGAGATTACAGTGGGCTCCAGGAGAGTAGGTGTGGAGGGATCAATTTGTCAATAAGCCATGTGATGTGTCTGTCTTGGGCTACACTATTAGGCTGGGGAGGAGGATTCAAATCAGCAGGATGAGAGCACGACCGGGAGCCACTTCCCATAGACATAGATAGGGCATTTTAGACAAATTTTCATCAAACTTTGAGGAGGCTACATGACAACTTTAGGCCTAGGAAGATACCCCTATTCTAATAGTTATTAGCTCACAAGAGCTTAGCAGTTGGTACATGGCAGACCTAATGGCATGTGCGAGATGTGGTGAGCAAGGGGAGACACACTAACACTTACCTATGGGATTGTCCCAAAGCTGAGGAGGTATGGAGGAGAGCCTTAAGGATGGTGACTGGTCTTCGTTGACATAGCAAGAACCATGGTTGCAACTGGGGGGCGGGGGGCGCGGGGCGGGGCGCATAGATAGGGTCACAAACAGTGGCCCAGCATGTGGATTTTCAATTACCCACTTCTCTTGCTCCAGATTACCTGCAGGCACAATGGACCTAGGGATATTGTCATGCGTAGGACCTACTTGCTTGTATTATTGCATGATAGATTTGGACTGGGAGATGCAACCATGCTATAGACATCCAAGATGTCTCCACTGTAGAGCCTGTTTTGAGGATTTGGACAGAGATCATCCATACTCTCCACAGGAGATGGAAGAGGATGCATGGTGGCTTTGAGGGGATGAGGAGGAGAGATGTCTTCTTGCGGACCTAGGACTTCCATGCTTTCTTTTCACACAGCCCCTTAGATGGTCCGGCACTATAGCCCACCATATTGGTTGTTCACACAACCGTCCTATTTGTGATGTACGTAGCTACTTCCTTTGCAGGGTTCTTTGAACTTCATGTTTTAGCTCAGGGTTATCTTCTTTGAAGTGTTATTAAGAGAATTTTCTTTTCTTTGGGAAGAAACAGGTGCAAACACTAGTGAATTGCAGGTGATGGATTGTATTTGATGCCTGAGGATGGACGTAAACTCATCAGCTATTTATGGAGTTATCAATAAGACGCACAATCCTTTCAGTCTTAATTGGATACGAATGTTCTACTTACTTGCCTTTCACCCTCTCCTATCATATAGTTAACCCAAAAATGAGTTTCAGACCCTCTTTCAGAAACACTGTTTTGGAAACTTTTTCAAAACTTTGGGTGGGAGAGGCCTTGAACTGTACCCACGTGTTCTGGTTTTTGGCTAACTGGCAATGTGTTTTAGTTCTTACCTTTCCATTCCAGCCTTCAAATTTCACTATCAGTCCATGTGTTTGCATCCCTGTTTCTCTTCAGTAAAGCCATCTATAGTGAGAAGATGGAAGCAGTCACACAAAGAATTGCATAGCTAAGAAGGTAGTGCTAACTTTGAACTCTTGCTAGTAACCTGTAGCCACTAAATTGTGACACAGAGGCTTGAAACCCTCAACGTCACAATTCTTTTGGTATAAGAGATGGAGACAGGATGAAGAAAAGTTCATGTGACATGAAGGCTTGGAGTTTAATGTAAAATTTAAGTGGTGTTATGTGCACTATATTAAAATACCTATGTATGGATTTAATGCTAAAATCTTGAATCCCTCCCCCTATTTCCAAAAGTGGCTGAAACTCCGAAACTCCGTTTTATGCCATTTCCCTTTCCCCCGAAACTCCATTTTATGCCATTTCCCTTTCCTCCATTTTGGAAGCTCCACCTTACTATGCTCCTATGCTGTACCACACTTGTGTATGTGGCCTAGGCACACCATCTTTAGTCTTAATTGGATACAAATGTTTTTCTAACCTGCTTGCCACTCTCTCCTTTGCTATGCCACACTTGCCCATTTGGCTCTGCCACCCTCTCCTCTACATGCTGCACTTGCCTATGTGTCCCCCTTTACCCCCGCTCACCATCACATGCTGCACTTGCCTATGTGTCCCCCTTTACCCCTGCTCACCATCACTGCCACTAGAGCAGTGATCAGCAAGTAAAACTGTCAACTAGATGCCTCCATTTCACTCTTCCATAATTCTGCCCTGTTACTACTTTTCCTTCAGTTTGTTACCAAGGTTGTGCATCATCCTCCTTCCCACTGCCTTTGTTTGAAACAGTGTTTCCTCTTCACTTTCAGACTAAATCACACCACAACACTTTTATACTAAAATTAGCACAATGGAAACCTGTATTCCGATATCCAAACAGCCCACAGTTGTTCCAGACTGATCTAGCTTGCATGTTGTCTTTAGAAAGGGTCAGCTGAAATGTGAGTGAGTCTCATGAAAGTAGCACTTTGAGGTTGTGGACTTGGCAAGATTGTGGAACACTTCTCTCTTGCTTGGTGACTGGATCCAGACATGCTATCACATATCACTGAGGCTATGTTTACCCATCAGAAGAAGATTATTCATTGTGTAACTCCATTGGTATAATTGAATGTTATAGGCCATGATGGTTTCCAGTTCCTCAAGAACAGTACAGGTATATGAACTTTAGAAGAGAGAATAGAAGCAAAGGAGCTGCATCATGTATTTATGTTTCTTGGAATTTATATTCTTCTTTAAATGGTCATTTCTTTGCTGCATCTCACTTTAAAATCTCAACATCACCACCCTTCTCCTCTAGGTGCATCTCACTTTCAAATCACACCATTACCACCCCCTTCAAATTCCTTAACTTTACATCTAGATATCTTAGCTGCACTTATAGATCCCTTAGCCACTCATGAAGTAGGACTCCTAGGTAGATATTTAGTAGAATCCTTAGCTCATTCCACCTATCTATCTTTTGGGTAATTTAGCTACACCTATAGGTCCCTTAGCCACTCAGGAAGTAGGGCTTCTAGGTAGATATTTAGTAGAATCCTTAGCTCATTCCACCTATTTGTACTTTGGAGTCTTACCTCCTTTTGGCATGTATCCATCTCATGTGCCAAGTGCTGCTACTATGTGCACAATAATGGGTGATGATAAAAAAACTAGATTCTATGTATGAAAGCATGAGTACTTGTTGTGGGAGCCTTCGCTCAACCGCCAAGACCCACGGACCGCTTATTGTTTCAAGCGTTCCAAGCTGAGCACTAATGGCTACCTCTCACATAGCCGACGCGCCATCCATATCTACGGGTGTAGTGAGCTTACCTCCATGCCGTTCGAGTTATCTCCTCTCCCGCGCACTCGGGTAGCTCCATGATCCAAGTGTAAGCTTCAAGCAAGCTACATCCTCAAGCTCCACGCTCCAAGCTCCATCACCGCGAGCAAGAGAAGAGAAGAGAAGATAAGAGAAGAAGAGAGGAGAAGATGGAGAGCTTCTCCACTCCACGGTCCCTCACCCTCACATGCTCACTCTCTCACACTCTCACACTCCCTCTCTCAAGCACAAGCTCAAGCAAGCAAGAACAAGAAGAAGAAGAAGAAGAAGAGGAGAGTCACTTTTTGCCACACACAAGAATGAGCTTTCCATTCACTTTTCAACTTTATATACAAAACCCTAAATCCCTTTTGGGCAGTCATCCCCTTTTCCCCTTTTTTACATGGCTGGCTGTAGCCTAGGCCCTTTTTCCTATTGTTATTCTATCTTCCTAGCTTCCTTTTCACCGCCCGTTTACATTTACAAATTGCACGGGTGAGAGCCCGGCGCTCCCTGAATTAAACCATGATGCGCTTGCGCTCTTTTACAAAAGTTTTGACTTGCGCTTTTCCTTGTGCGCCTTTGTCTTTCATTTCTCTTGCCTTGGCCTTTGTCTTTGTCTTCTATTTTAGCCTTCCGGATTTTCCACCGCCTGGCACTCTTCTTCAAGATTTCAGGATGCACCTTTGTATTTTAAAATGCACATTTTCCCTTTTGCATTTGCCTTGGGCTTTTTAAGGTTGCCCCTGCGCTTTTGGCATTTTCTTTTCTTTTTTCTTCTGTCGGGCTACCTTTTTTTCGCCTTTGCTCTGCGTCTTTTTTATTTGCTTTTGCTTTCTTCGTGTTGGGGTTCCTAGACGAGTGCCAGTCCCATGGCACTCTTCGTCGAAGGTAGCATATGGAGCTTGCATCAAAGACGTGGGTGGAAGGGAGTGTTGTGGTTTGCTTTGGGGGAGTTTTGATGTTGGTGGGGATGAAGGTCGTTGGTGGCACTGTGTTGTTCCAATTGGCTGGTGATATGATGGCGATAGGGCTACTCTTTGTTGGGAATGGCCACTCATAGCTAGCACGGGGGTTGGTGTTCGTGGGATGCTCATGGTGGATTTTGCTCGCGATGATGCTCTGGTGGTTTGCATGATGAAGTAAAGGACAAGAGGTCAGAGTGGAGTGTTGATGTAGAGCTGACGGCGCGTTCATTGGAGTTTTTAATACCTGCAATTGGAAAACCTCCCGTGTGGTCTCTTCCTAAGGGGTGGTGCTAGTCGTCTTATTATGCACAAGACAGATTTTGATTAGTTTGGGAGACAGGTCGAACTCGAAGCAAGCCTAGAGTATTGTCCTACACTTGAGGACCCAAATTGTGTGTATACTTTGGTGCAGATATTATGTGAGTGGCCGTGCATACTTAGATATTATGTAGGTAGAAGACCGCGGACTGGTTTCGCCTAATGACGTGTGGATTAATTGAAGTCGTCCCGGATGGGAAGAAGTACACGTGGAGACGGAGGTGACATCGTGTACATTGTGTTTGCACAACCTAACATAATAGAACACAGGGGTATTGCACTATTAGTAGCTTGTGGACATTGGGCCTGTGTGATGAGGACGGTGGACGTTTCATGGCCATTCGTGCAGGGTTTACCACAAGTGATTGTAATGGTATTAAGGCAAAGTGCAAGGGGGGATTGTGTGAGTGGGTCATGGTGACAAGTCTAACCATAGGCGGGATAGGCTCCCTAGGTACATCCTGCCCTTGAGGTGCCCTGAACGATTGTGGGGGATGCTAGGGGGCTAAGGGACTAGGGGCGGAGCCTGCCGACCAAGTCCTAGTCCAGCCGACCAAGGGCACTGGACGCACCTAATTTGAGGGCCCCTAGGTGCGGTGCTGTGATCATGGGTGCTTTTTATTTTTTTGTCTTTTTGTTTTTTTTTGTTTTTGTTTTTTTTTTGGGCCATTGTACAACCTTTGCAATATGCAGAGGCTATGAGCCGTTTAATGGGTTGGGACCTGTTAAGTCTCGGAGGCTCAGGAAATGGATAGGACCGTGATGATTTTGCCCTAGCCTCGTTGTTAGGGAAGTCGATGTTGCGATATTGGTGCGATTGCGGTGACACCCGTCGTGAGCTCACTGTAGGGCTTGGCCCAAGAAGAGAGTGTAGCCCCATGACTACGCTTTGGTTCATGCGATGTGGGTAGCAAGTGGTGATTTTTCGTATTCCGCTGCGTGGCTTTGTTGCGGTCTTTGTGCGGTTGGTGGCCTGGCCGTTGAACACGTTTGCACGAAGACGTGTCTCATCCTGCATCCACTTATCACCTTGTGAGAGTATATGCTTGCTTACGTTAAGTACGTCGAGCAATTGCAATCATGTTAAGATATAATTTTTCAGAATGCGATGATGTCTATTACGATGCCGATTCCATTGCTTGTTAAGGTCGCATACATTAACGAGAGGTAAGGGAAGTGTGTACAAGTGGGGATCTTGCCCCTTTAAAAAGACAAAGTTATGGCATGATAACTTATCAAGCTACTTGTACATCATAGGGGCTTAGTCGATTTGTACTAGGCGGGGTGAGTCTGGTTGGTTAGGCGACTAGGGCGGTGGTGGTGCGGGACTCCTGTGAGGCTGGGCAGGGAACATGTCGGCCGGGAAATGAATGGTGTAGTCCCGGGCTGCCACCGTTTCCAAAATGCCTTTAAACAATTCATTGAATTCTTCCTTGTCTCGGGCCGTCTTTTCTCTCTGTGAGCATCTGGTGCCCGAGTGTACGTTGGGGGTCTGTGCAACTGGCGTTGCCACCTACTGCGCGTTTCTTTGAGTCTTGACTTTCTTGGCCCGGGGATTCTTCGGCCTTCGTTCGGGACGGTGTTGCTTAGGCCCTCGTTTCTTCGCATATCTTTTGAGAGTGGGCACGTAGCACACCGGCGGAGGGGCATGTGCCACATGTTCCCATCGTCCGCGGAGAGCGTCTCTGCAAGCCAGCTGCCCTAGGTTTTCCATGTTTTTCTTGTGGGGGAACCTGCAATATGCAAACCAAGGGTTAGGCCTTGATACGAAATAAGACCGTTTGCATGGGAGGGATTATAGTGTGGGTTATCAAACGCATATGACTAGAAGAGGCGGAGTGGGACGGGTTGTGCTCGTTGTAGCGGGATGGTCCCCATGATGATGTTGACTTAGCCTCCCGCCATTAGCAGATCTTGGCTCCCACCGAGTTATATCGGCAGGTGATAATGGATTTGGGCAGGGCTCATCCTCGGAAGGACGAACCGGAAAGGGAAAGGTGTATAGGAAGGGACTGCACCCTGCTTACGTCATCAGAGATGTTGATCAGGGCTTTCCACGGTGGCAATGCAGGGTGCATATCCTTCGCCCGGAGGTGGAAATGGTCATGTGAGAGGGGGACCAGACGAGCCTAGCCTGTTGGCCCCAACTCTTCTGTCTGCGCTTGATCATTATTACTTGTGTGTGTTGATAGTGTCTATACAGGGTGACACAAAAATCATTGTTTATATCTATACATATTTACGAATCCATGTCACTTCACGAGGATAGAAACCAATTGTAGAACTCGGGATTGTACTGGAGCGTGGCACACGCATCTAGTACTGGTGGCAGCTTACTCAATACCGATAGATATTGTGCCACATCGAGTAGCATGGAACCTTGCCCGAGTCTACTGGCAACATGTAACTCCTCCTCAGTGAGAACCTTATCAAACAGAAAGTTTTCTTGGCTAGGTTCAGCCAAGTCCATACCCCGAATGGCAGTCAACAGTTGAAGGGAAGTTGGTGCCACATAGGTTGGGTCTCTTTGAGATCGCCATTTGGCCAATCGCTCCTCAGAGACTGTCATGATCTGAGCTCCTAGTTCGGCCATTGCAACGCGGTTTTCACACCAACGCTGTTCAAATTGACTTCGGCCCTTTGGTAGTCGCTTTAGTTGCTCTCTCTCTAAGAGATTTAGTTGGCAGAGCGTATCATTAAACATGACAGTTAAGCGCAGTTCGTCGGCTTTCTCGCTGGAGATGAGTCACATGCGTTCACACAGGAGCCTGTTATAGTGCTTGTCAAGATGTTCTTGCTCTTCCCAAGATAAGGGAAATGGCAAGAATTCTGCGAGCTGCTCTTTAGGGAATGCGCGCATGTCTGCCAGGACATAGACACGTGTGAATACTTTGAGCTTAGCATCCAACTCGGTGAAGCACTCTGTGACACTTCTATGTTCAACGAGGGCTTGCTCGGTTGCTATCTCATGCAAGGTTCTAGGGGTTTGCCTGGGCTTTAGCGTAGCTGGGGGCTCAGGCCTAGATGAGCAGGATCGGTCAACGCTAGGCTGTCTGACGCTCTTGGGGTTTCCATGTTTCTCCTAAGGCTTCGTTATTGCGTCATGGTTTTCCTTGGATATGACGGGTATAGGTTTGTCACCCTGTTGTGACAGCGTTATATCCACTCTTGACTGGTCAATGCAAGTTCTATTGTCGGTGGATTGAGTGTTGCAAGCAGCCATTGATGGTAACGACTGCTTTGATTTTTCAGAGCACACGGATATATCACCCTCACACGCTCACTCCCTCACACTCTTACACCCCCTCTCTCAAGCACAAGCTCAAGCAAGCAAGCAAGAAGAAGAAGAAGAATAAGAAGAAGAAGAAGAGGAGAGCCACTTTTTGCCACACATAAGAATGAGCTTTCCATTTACTTTTCAACTTTATATACAAAACCCTAAATTCCTTTTGGGCGGTCATTTCCTTTTCCCCTTTTTTACATGGTTGGTCGTAGCCTAGGCCCTTTTTCCTATTGTTATTCTATCTTCCTAGCTTCCTTTCCACTGCCCATTTACATTTACAAATTGCACGGGTGAGAGCCCGGCGCTCCTTGAATTAAACCATGATGCGCTTGCGCTCTTTTACAAAAGTTTTGACTTGCGCTTTTCCTTGTGCGCCTTTGTCTTCCATTTCTCTTGCCTTGGCCTTTGTCTATGTCTTCTATTTTAGCCTTCCGGATTTTCCACCGTGTGGCACTCTTCTTCAAGATTTCAGGGTGCACCTTTGTATTTTAAAATGCACCTTTTCCCTTTTGCATTTGCCTTGGGCTTTTTAAGGTTGCCCCTGCGCTTTTGGCCTTTTCTTTTCTTCTTTCTTCTATTGGGATACCTTTTTTCCGCCTTTGCCCTGTATCTTTTTTATTTCCTTTTGCTTTCTTCGTGTTGGGGTTAACACTTGTCAATGCACTGAGTATCAATAAGTTGATTTCTTGGTCGGTGAATGAAGCCAAATCAGAGACAAGTTTCATGTGGAAAGATTCCTTGTGGATTAAAGCTCGAGATGGGGTTAACAGAGATTATTTTAATAGCACGAGGCCACGATCCTCTGTATAGGGTTACAAAGACTCAAAAGAGGAGATGATCCCTTGCGCAAGTTCCCTTGCTTTAGATATGCCCCATGCTTGACAAGTGCCACCGATCCATGGTGCTTAAAGTTAAGGCTTTCATTATAAAGACAACCCTTGTTTGATCTCGGATATTGGTAGGGTCTTGCCTTGTATGTTTTGTTGGTTCTTTTATTTATACTTTCTCTACATGTCTCTTTCTGGGTCATTTTTATGCCTTATTATTTACGATACTTCTTGCTATAAAGAGATTGGGCTTTGTGTAGTCGAGAGAGGTCATATACATCATTGAGTTTTTCTCAGATTATCTATGCTAATATATCACTAAAATTGATCACCGAGGTATATGTGACTGGATGGCAAACAGTGACCTTTGTGCGTGTAGCCTTGGATTTAGATTGTGTAGTGTTGGTAGTAGCTCAAGGCACACTACATGCTCGTTAGGCCAAACCTAGAATGATAACCTATCCCCAACCCATCAAATTTAAGTTTAATGATTGCTTCAATTGTTGATCTTCTATGGGCTTGGAAACAAAGAAAAGTAGATGCAATGGGTATCTTAGTTACATGCACTTCTAACAATGTTTTGACCTTGATTCAACATACAATCAAGTCATTAGAGGCTTGGAATGTACTAAGGAGTAAGTATCAAATGCGAAATCAAATAAGGATCGAGATTCTAGAGAATCACATGGCAACCAAGAAGTCTATCGAAGGAGAAATAGTACAAACATTCATCACTCACAATAAGAATTAGCATGACTAGATGGTTGGCATAGGGATAGAAAAGTCTAGTGCGAAGCTAGCTCGACGGTATCTTTAGATTTGTCCACAAAGTTTGGTTGATTGGCCACAACTATTAACACTGAAGTGAGAGATCAAGCTTTGATAGTTGAGGAACTTTGTGTATTAGTAATGGAGATGTTGCATTCTCCGTCAATGCAAAAGGCAAAGATGGTTCCACCACCAAAAGTGACGGTGACAAAAATAAGAAGAGTGTAATAAGAAGTTTAAAGGAGATTGTTTCTATTGTACGAAGAAAGGATATATGATTGCAAAATTTTTTGTCAATAAGGCAGATGAAAAGAATAGCACCTTGAAAAGTAAAGGAAAGGAGATGGCTAGTATAGTTGAAGTTATTTAAGGCCCCTATTGAGGATGTTCCTCAATGCAAGAAGCATCTATTGTTGACTTGGGTATTGGATAGTGGTGCCTCCTATTACATGACCAGCAAAAAATGTCTATATAGTTCTATGGAACCTCTAGAAGAGTCCATTAGTATGATGGTATGCAACACTGTAAGATGTCTCGTCAAGGGTATATGTACTATTTCCTTTGTCGCTATAAATGGTGAAGTCAAAAAGCTTTCAAATTTGTTGTATGCTTTAGAGATTAAGAGGAGTCTATTGTGAGTATTCTCCATGTCCACAAAGTGGGATTTACTAAGACAGGTGTAGAAATTGTCGACAGTGCTAGCAAAGTTTTGAGTATAAGAGAAGGAAGGAACAACTTGTATGAGCTAAGTGCCCCACAGTTGGAGTTGGTATAAGTAAGCTTTGGCATGGAAGATTTGGTCATTGGGTGTACAATGTTAAAGAGATGCACAAGCAAGGTATGGTTACTTACCTATCTACAATGATTGAAATGAAGGAAGTATATGAAGGTTATATGAAAGGTAAATAACAAAGAAAGGAATTTCCACAAGAAAACAAGAATAGAGTAAAGATCCTTGGGAGTTGGTGTATGTTGCCTTACGCAGTAAAATGCCTACACAAGCCCTGGGGGGGATCTTATTTCATGTTGAAATCTACAATTATAGCAGGAAGATATGGATCTATTTTCTTCATAATACGCTTCAAGCTTTGAAAATGAACCTGTGAGAAATTCTAAACAAATGGTGGTGGTGAGTTTGACTCAAAGGAATTTGAAGACTTTTGCAAGAGCAAGGGGATCTTACGTTAGTTTGAAGACATGCCATACACCTTAGCAGAATGGTGTGTTGTGAAATGTCAAAGTTACACCATTGTTGAAATGGATGTAAAATATTACACAGCGTAGCGAACAGAATCTGAGAAAGAGATAGAGAGTACACAACAGATAAGAGAAGAATCAGTAAATTCTTTAACTCCAAACAACTGATACAAAGATGGCTCTGTCCACCTATGCGCTTTCACTGTGTGAAGCTTAGATGGCAATCTAGACAGAAGATAGGTGAAGAGCTTAAGGCTAGCTGGAACAACAACTCTGACTGGGTGAAAGATGAGTGAGTGATGGCTACGAAGGGGTTTAGCTTTTATAACCTGCGAAGGTCGTTAGGTTGGCCTACTGACCGACCTACCATATGAGTCTCCACTAGTCGGACAAGGAATATTCCAGGGAATATTCCCTTTACCACGCAATGCAATGCAATGCAATGTGCCTCGAGTTGCTACCAACTTAACCTCTCCATCTAACCCAAAGATTAGATCCACAATGGTCACCTTTTTGCCATCCAGTCACATAGACCTCATCTGATATACAAGTTAGGACTCCACCAATGTCCGGGCTCACACTTGGCTTCTCCTCATAATGGGGGCCTTACAACTTTGAGGACCATGGATCATTGGTAGCACCTAATGAGGGTGGGGCATTGATCATATCTAACAATGGAAAGATGCATGCTTAAGGGAAAGGGAATGTCTAACCATTTTTGGGCTGAAGCTTTTAATATTGTAGTTTTTCTCAATTGGATCTATATGAAAGCATTGAAGGAAAAATCACCGCATGATGTCTACACTGGTAAGAAATCATTTGTCTCGCATTTCAACAACTTGTGGATGTGAACGTTATGCATATGTTCTAGATGAGAAGCAAAACATGTTGAGAATAGAAAAACACCAAATGTATCTTCTTGGGTTACAGTGACGAGTAAAAGGCTTTGAAATTTCATGACCAAGACGCAAAATAGATCATAGTGAGTTGTGATGTGGTGTTCAGGGAGCAACCACATACAGTGGAAGCAAAGGAAAGTCCTTTCATTTTAGCATCAAGCAAAAAAGTAACCGACTATGAACTTGTTCCAAGAGCTACTCGTATCCTTGAGGAGAAGGAAACATCATCTTCGGATGATGAAGAGAAAGTTCATTAATGTCCACTATGAACTTGTCCCAAGAGCTATTTCTATTCTTAAGGAGGAATCTTCTTCTTCGGATGATGAGCAAAAAATTCACCAATGTACCATCATGCTAGTGTAAAAGCTATTGTCAGGGTGGATAGAGCAATCATATTTACATGATGAAGAGAGAGTTCATCAGCATACCATTACACCACTAGCAGAGCTATTGTCATGATGGGTGAAGGAACTCTATGATCAAAATAATCCTATGCCTACATCTTTGGAGGAAGAGGCAAATGGAGCAAGGCCTTAGAGTTTTGCTCACACAGTGATTATGGATTTGATGGATGAGGTTATGAGAGAAATGAGCCATCTTATTTGGAAGAAGCATTTGCAAATCCAACTTGGAGATTAGCTATGCAAGTGGAGTATAACAATATAATGAAAAATGACACTTGGAAGTTGGTGCATTGGGTAACCAAGAGGAAGGCTATTGGTTCCAAGTGGGTCTAGAAGGTAAAGTATAAGGTTGATGGAACCTTAGAAAACCACAAAGATAGATTCATTGCATAATGATTTTCACAGCTTGAAGGGTTTTCTTTCTAAGAATCATTTGCTTCAATTGCTAGAATGATCATTATTTGCATGATACTTACAATGGTTGCTCACAAAAGTGGTTGGTTTACCAAATGGATGTTAAATTGACATTCTTGAATGGTGACCTCAAGTAGGAGTGGCTTAGCCACCAAGGTTTGAGGCTCCTATTGAGTTTGTGTTCCATAAGCCAAACCCTAACCTCCATGGTAGATACCCTTGTTTGTGTTGTTGATCAATCTTGCTATAGCTCTTGGCTATTAGTCTACAACTTTTAGATCCTTGCATTTGCATCTAGCGGTAGTTTGAGGTTGTCTAAGCTGATTGGCCAGCCATTGCCATCAACATCCAAGTCTTTAGAAACTTGAGTTTACTACTACGAGCACCTTTCTAGCCCGCATTGGTAGTATTCAGCAATTGCCTTCCATTTAGGCGTAGCTTAACTCTTGTGTTTTGCAGTGTACAACTTACTGGTTTGAGTTGCCATTGTTGTGCTCAACCTAGTCTAGACATAGAATTACATTAACAAGTGCTGATCACATTTAGAGGCTACTTGCTGTGTTGTGGATAAAAGGTGGAGCAAGAGTGAAAGTAGAAGTAGAAGTAAGAGCTATGGAAGTTCAAGCACTAGAGAGCAAGATAGTATGTGGGAACTCCAACACTCATAATGTGTGGCATGACTTCCCTTATTCTATTGTCATGTACAGAATAAGGAATAAAGTGAGAGCGACGGGCAGTTGCCACCTATAGTGTACAAGTGTATAGACAGTAAGTATAAGTAAATGTAGGTGGCCTTTAATCCCCAACCTCCTCTTGCTAAAAGATGAATGTATTTGAGTGTGGAGAAAACAAGAAAAAAATGACAAATTGAGTGTTTCACAAATTTGCGATAATAAAGTGTATATATAAGTATAACAAGATGAAAATTGACGTCATCTCATCCTATGCCCATTATCTTCCTAAGGAAGGGACACTAGGAAATTTTTAGTGAGCAGATCAACAGGATTTTCATCAATCAAGATCTTGACAAACTCTATCTAGTTGTCCTTAGCCACCTCTTTGATGAAGTGATAAAAAACCTCAATGTACTTGGTCCTTGCATGAAAGATTGAGTTATGTACAACAGGGGCTCTACTCTCAATGAGGAGATTAGAAGAAAGTGAGCAAGAAAGGGAGAGACTAGAAATGGGAACTCCAACAGTCACAATGTGTGATCGGGTCTTCCTTTATTCAAACTGTCACTAAAAGAATAAAGAATAAAGTGATGGTGACGGGCGCCCGCCACCTGCAATGTGCAGTGGCGGTGACTGTCAGTGTAGTAATACACAGGTGGCTAGGCAGAGGCGCCTTTACCCCCAACAACCTTCCACTTAAAGGCGAATCTGCCTCCAGTGAGGAGTGAAAAGAAAAAGAGAAAAAGACAGTACAACATGTACACATGTACAACAGGATGAGGAAAGACGTCATCTCATCCCACGCCCATCAATCTCCTAAGGAAGCCAAAGCGCTCTGTAGAGAGGCTTTTCGTGAGCAGATCTGCAGGATTCTAGTCAGTCGAGATCTTGACAAGATCAACAGACTTGTCCTCAACAACCCCACGTATGAAGTGATATCTCACCTCAATGTATTTCGTCTTTGCATGGGAGACCGGATTCTTGGCTAACTGAATAGCACTCATAGAATCCGAATGCACTGTAGGGATAGCATCAATACCAAGGTCAACAACTAAATGACCCAACCAAATGGCCTCCTTATAAGCCTCAGTGGCTGCAACATACACGGCCTCTGTAGTAGAAAGGGTTGTGCATTTCTGCACCCTGGACATCCAAGAAACAGCACCTCCAGCATAGGTGAATACATAGCCGGAAGTGGACTTCCTACTATCTGCATGTCCTGCATAATCAGAGTCAGTGTACCCCACGACTCCTGTATCCTGGCTCCCATAGCATATGCACATATCTGCAGTGCCCTTCAGGTACCTCATGATACCCTTCACGGTATCCCAATGCTTCTTGCCAGATGTAGCCATACAGTGTGCCACAACACCAACTGCAAAGGCAATATCTGGACGAGTGGCTATCATGGCATACATACTTTCCACTGCGGATGCATAGGGAATCTTGGCCATCTCGGCCCTCTGCTCATGTGTCTGCGGACAATCAGCTTGTGATACCTTCACATAAGAAGGCAATGGACAGCCAATAGACTTTACGTCCTGCATGCGGAAGCCCTCAAGGACTTTATGAATGTACTCCCTTTGTGACAAGTAGAGGAGTCCCTGATGCCTGTCGCGTGTAATGGGCATACCAAGTATGTGAGCAGCCTGTCCCAGATCTTTCATCTCAAAGCTCTTCTTGAGCTGAGCCTTAAGAGCATCTAGCTCATCATGAGCTTTCCCTGCTATCAACATATCATCCACATAGAGTACCAAAATCAATAAAGAACCATCACGAGCTTTCTTCGTGTAAAGACACGGATTCATAGCACTCCTGCTGTAGCCATGTGATTGCATAAAGGTATCAAACTTATGATACCACTCTCTAGGTGTTTGTTTCAAGCCATAAAGACTTTTCTTCAATTTGCATACTAGGTGTTCTCTGCCAGGTTCTGCAAAGCCCTTAGGTTGCTCCATATAAATCTCATCATGCAAGTCTCCATATAAGAAAGCCGTCTTGACATCCATCTGGTATAAATCCAAGTCAAGCTGAGCAACCAAAGCCAAGACTAAGCACAGGGTGGTCATCTTAACCACAGGAGAAAAGACCTTGTCAAAGTCCACACCATGCTCCTGCTTAAAACCCTTTGCTACCAATCTAGCCTTGTATGCTGGCTTGGGGTGTTCAGGGGTACTTTTTAGCTTGTACACCCACTTGTATGGTAAAGCCTTCTTGCCCATAGGCAAGGAAACCAAATCCCAGGTGTCATTCTTATGTAGGGAGTCTATCTCAGATTGCATAGTCCTCTCCCAGGAGTGACTGTCATCCCTGCGCATAGCTTTATCATAGGTGAAAGGCTCTCCTACATCTGTAACCAAGACATAATGCATCGAGGGCTGAAATCTATCAGGTGGACGTCTGTCTCTAGTAGATCGTCTCACGGCAGGCTTTACTGCGTGCCCAACTGCCTGTCCAACACCCTGACCATGAGCATCTGCTGCAGGTGTAGGCTGTCCAACTGGCTGTGCGGGAGTTCTCGGCTTCTCTTGAAATATGACCCTGCAGATCTCAACAACTCTCTCAGGCTGCCTATGTATTTTGTCTTCATGGAAGACTACATCAGGACTGCGGATGACTTTCCGCGCCTGCGGATCCCAAAGACGGTAACCCATCTCGCCTGTATCCCCATAGCCAAGGAAAATGCATTTGAAACTCTTGGGATTCAACTTACTTTTCTTGTCCCTGGGCATATGGCAAAATGCCTCACATCCAAAGACACGGAGATGCGCATAACAGGGAGGTTTTTCAGTCCATACCTCCCCTGCAACCTGGAAATCCAAACCACTAGAGGGTGATCTGTTTATGACATGCACAGCTGTACTAACTGCCTCAGTCCAAAAGCTCTGTGGTAGGCCTATATGGCTAAGCATACTGCGTACACGCTCCTAGATGGTTCTATTCATCCGCTCAGCCAAACCATTTTGGGAGGGGGGATGTAGGGGGCGGTTAACTGATGCTTAATACCCCTCTCATCACATAACTGCTCAAAAGCACGTGAGACATACTCACCCCCATTATCTGTCCTTAGGCATTTTAGCCTATACCCAGACTGGTTCTCAACCAATGCAAGCTATCTCTGAAACACAGCCAAGACATCAGATTTCAGCTTAATGGGATAAGCCCAAACCTTCTGTGAAACATCATCTATGAACGTAACAAAATACTTTGCACCACCCAGAGACTGGCAAGGCATTGGCCCACAGACATCCGAATGTACCATTGCCAAGGGCTCACTCATCCATGGCCTACCAAACTTCTTATGCGTAGACCTAGTCTACCTGCCATAAAGACAATGCTCACATGAATCAAAACATGCATAATCAAGGGGCGGTAAGTACTACAAACTAGAAAGCATTTTCATTTCCTTCAAAGACATATGGCCGAAACGGGCATGCCAAAGAGATACATGTGGCATAGAGCCCACAGATAAAGCATGATGAAGGGAAGAAGGTGATACAATCAAGGTGTAGAGAGTGCCAACCTTGGCACCTCTCGCAATCACAAGTCTGCCACGAGTGATCTTCCATGCAGAGTCTCCAAAACATACATGATATCCTGCATTATCAAGCTGTCCAGCTAACATGAGACTGCGTGTCAAAGCAGGTACATGACGTACATCCTGCATAACAAAACTGTTGCCAGAAGGAAATTGCAGCCTAACATCACCAATGCCCACAATATCAAGAGAGCTGTCATCACCCAAGCGCACAGAATCCGAAACAGTACGGTATGAATGAAGCCACTCTCGGCAAGGTGTCACATGAAAGGACGCACCTGAGTCCAAGAGCCAACACTGTGCATACATGGAGTGTATCTCTGTCATCTGCGAAGCACTAGAAGAAGCTGCTAGGATATAATCATCATCATCAACATTCTCAGGCTGCATAACATTGATCTCTTCAATTTTAGCACTGGACTTTGCAGGTACTATGCTGCGATCAGAAAACTTATCCTGCACTTTGTCTTTCCCCTTATCTTTGCACCTTCCATTGCACAATTCATGGCATTGTGGCCCAATATGGCCCTTTTTCCCACAATGGTGACAAGTAACATGTGCATTCCTGCCATGGGATTTGCTACGTGACTTCTCACGAGACTTGGACCGAGATTTCTGAGAATCCCGTCCATGGCCACTACCAGTGCCATGCTTTTCATATCCATCATTCCTACCTCTAACTGTCATAGCATGAGACACGCGAGAGACATCCAAATTCTTACGGTTAACCTCTTCCTGCAGAAGAGCACACTCAACAGCAGATAATTTCAAGGTAGCAGTAGATGCACATAATGCAGTGCGGAATACATCCCATGACTCATTAAGAGTACCAAGCAAGAAAAGAGGAGTGACATCCTATGCAAAAGTGATGTTGTGTGAAGTCAAGTTCTTGAGTATAGTATAGAACTAGCTCAAGTGAGCAGACATAGTCACATTCTTCTTTATGTGCAGATCCATAAGCTGCTTCAGCCAATACATTTGACTCGCTGGACTTTTCTTGTCATAGAGATTCTTGATTTTATCCCACAACTGCCATGCACTTTGTTCTTCCTCAAATACATTGTAGTGAACCTGTTCTGTGAGAGACAACACAATGGTGGACTTGCATAACTCATCAAGCTCAAGCCATTCCTCATCTGGCATAGTTGCAGGTGGATGCCCGCTTAACCTCAAAGGTTTGATCTGCGATTTCTGTACCAACACCTGCAAAATCTGGCTCTTCGGATAAGAGTAATTCGTACCATCAAGCTTAGTGATGTTGAAAATAGCATGATCAGTGGACGAACTCGACATAATGCAGGCTGTAAGACTGTAGACAGTTCAAAACTGCTTGCTGTTTACTACAGGAAATGACAAAAAAATCACCAAAATTGAGGGAAAATGGCGAGGAAAGTGGAACCAAAGCTGCTGCCCACCAAGTACTAGTGAAAATACATCATTTTAGAGTGTTTCAGCATGAAAAATCCATGTCAGTCCATACATATATGCTTGCTGTAATAAATTTCAGATTTCAGTAAAAGAGAGCTAACAGTGCCAAATCCGGATCCCAAGGCAATCAGATACTGCCAAGACCAAAGCCGGCATCATGCGGGCATAGCATAAGCATATGACGGTCTATAAGCATGAATCCAACATCCAAGTATGTCATACAAACATCTGCCAGTGAGTAGGCACACCCCCCCAGGCAATGGGGCAAAGTGTTCCTACCACTACCAAAACTTGATACAAGTAGGTGTCAGTTCACAAAGATACGGATCCAAAACTGAGACTTAGCTCATAAGCATACAGTGAACTAAGACATGATGTATCATCCCAAAAGTTAAGAAGTCCCAAAGTCTCAAGTGTCTGTAACTGCTCAATGGCATGTAATGGCTCAATGCATAAAAGTACCACTTGCTCGATGTTTGATAAGCATTCAAGAATTCTCTCACTGGCACAAAAGTCGTATGTACGAGCTCAAGAGCTTAAGCCAAGGCAAGACATAGTGCCAATGACATAAGTCCAAGACAATACATCAATAGTACATCCCGAACATGTAGGCGGTAGAGCATCTGTATGTAGCATCCGTAAGCATGTAAGACATCAAATACATTCCAATTCAAACTCTGACAAGCCAAGTAACATCCAAGACTACTCCAGATAATCCAAAATGCATCCGAGGTGGAGCTTCAATGAGCACTCAAGCTCAACGTATGCATAGGGTAATCAACCGTGACATGAGCATCAAGCCGTAGGCAACGGGTATGCATAAACCCAAGAAGCATCACTGTCAAAGCATATACCAATGTCAATAAGTGTGGGCTGAAATAAGCTCAAGCTTCCAAAAGCATCCAGATTCAATGACAAGCTCAAAGTCGTTCCTCGATGATCAATACGTCATAGCATAACCCAAGACATACATCCAGAACGAATAGGCATATGTCAAAGCATGAAAGATAGCTTTAGCCCAAGAGTATTCAGCATGCATTTACTGTTATAAACTTTGTGTTTCCAGCCCTAAAATCAGGCCAAAATCATAGCATTACATGTAGCTTCAATCCCCCAATCAATCGGGATGCAATAGACATCAAACCGGTTATGTAGTCATGCCCAAACAAGCATAGGCATACAAATACATGCTGTCTCAGACCTAAAATCTGTTGCAGAAGATTCTGCCATTAGAATTTGGCAAATCCGACATCACCATTGCGTCTGGAGCATGCCAAAACCCCAACTTAGACTCTTACCTTGCTTGATTCGGGTTTCGAATGCCGGAGATATGACAAAAAGAGTGATTTTTTTTTGGGTCAGATTTTGAAACATGTGTAAAAAAAACGTGAGCTGGCTGGGGAGGTCTGCTGTTCCACGTGTCAACAATGTGGACCAAAGGGAGCACAAATTAGGGCCAAAGAAGGCCTACACCAAGCCTCACCAAGCCTTGATAGGCTAGAAGCAAGATCCAAGTGAAGGAAGCTCCAAGAGGTGTGAGCTATGGCTGCCCACAACTTGTTTACAGCCTGTGAGACCTGAGAGCTGAAGTAAACCCTAAAGAAAATGATCAAATACCTCTGATGTAATGCCCTAAAGGTGCCCAACAATGACGGGAAGGTGCTCGGGAAGCCGAGGAGTGACGGGAGCTCGAAGGAGTCGGATATGGCTGCCGAGAAGGAGACCCAATGCAAGTAGGGAGTCGATGGGATGCTGAGAATGCCACGAACCAAGCTCAAGAGTCGGAAAGCAAAGCTCTGATACCAATTGAAAGGGAGCGACAGATCGAAGGTTGGACTCAAGAGCTATGGCGGGAGAGCAAGAGCAAGAAAGGGAGAGACTAGAAATGGGAACTCCAACAGTCACAATGTGTGATCGGGCCTTCCTTTATTCAAACTGTCACTAAAAGAATAAAGAGTAAAGTGACGGTGACGGCCGCCCGCCACCTGCAATGTGCAGTGGCGGTGACTGTCAGTGTAGTAATACACGGGCGGCTAGGCAGAGGCGCCTTTACCCCCAACAACACTCATAGAGCTTGAATGCAATGTAGGAGTCATAGTCATACCAAGGCTTGAACATAGGGCCTTTTTGCAAGCCGCAATGGTTGCAATGTATGCAACCTTGGTAGTAGATAATGTTGTGCATTTTTGCATCCTGGACATCCAAGAAATAACACCTCTAGCAAAGGTGAAGAGATAGCTAGAGATAGACCCCTTAGTATATGCATGTCTAGCGTAATCAAAGACTGTATAGCCCACGACTCTAGTATCCTGGCTACCATAGCAAATATGTGTATTTGCAGTGCTCTTAAGGTATCTCATGATACCCTTCACAATGTCCCAATGTCGCCTTCCAAGTGTCCCCATATAATGCATCACAACTTCCACTACAAATGTTGTGAAGTCTAGTTGCTATCATGGTATACATTAAGCTGCCCATTATAGATATATACAGGAACTTGGCCATCTCTGCCTTCTTATAATCTAATTGGGAATAATCTACTTGGCTGACCTTCACATGAGAAGATAATGGGTAGTCAATAGAGTCACCACCCTACATATCAAACCGTTCAAGGACTTTATGAATATACTCCTTTTGTGACAAGTAGAGAAGTCCCTTAGAGTGATTGTGCGTAATACGTATCCCAAGTATATGAAAGGTATATTCCATGTTTTTCATCTCAAAGCTCTTCTTGAGGTGAGTATTTAAAGCATCTAACTCATCATGAGTACTTCGTGCAATTAGCATGTCATCAATATATAGCACGAGAATGATAATGCTACCATCATGTGCCTTCTTTGTGTAAAGACTTTGATTCATATCACTATGGAAGCAACCTTGTGAATGCATAAAGGCATCAAACTTATTATACCATTCCACCTTCTCAAAGGGATCTTGGCTATCTTCGCATAAAAGCATAAAGAGATCTTGGATGTCTCTGCCTTCTCAACTTGCATACTGGGTATTTCTTACTCTTTTCCTCAAAGGCCTTAGGTTATTACACATAGATATCCTTATGTAAGTTCACATATAAATTTTATGACTAAAGAAAATGCCACATTAAAACATTAAACATTTTACAATAAAACATTAATGATGCTTAAAGAACATGACAATTAAAAAGCGTAAACATGAGATTAATAACGCTGTAAATGCTACGTTTAAAATGTAAAGAACATGATGATTAATAATGCTACATTTAACAAGCGGAAAGAACATGATGATTAATAAACCTACATTTAAAGCGTAAATAATATATTATATATTATGTTTTGCTAAAACTGTTTCGAGCTTGTTGGGAAACGGGGCGAAGTGAAACATTTTCCCAAGGGGAAAGGCCACATGGTGGTCGTTTTTCCAAAGGGGAAATGTTTAGGACAAGGCAACGTGTTGTGGATTTTCCACACGTTTTGACATTTTGGGGAGTTTTCCGCTTCCACGACTCCAGTCCTGCCCACATCACCGATCAGGGTTGCCTGCATCAGAGCTATACTATAGGGATCATGTCAGAGTGGGAAACCCAGTGTCAGCTACAGGATCATCAAATCACACTTTCGGCTTTGGTAAACCAAAACAGCCATGTTTTCAGTCTTTTTGGGCATCTAGTTACTTGTCTTTTCCATCAAAGTGCGATGTTGAAATGTGACTACTTTCTTCCACGACGTGACATCTGGTGATCCAAATATGCCAAGCAATGATGCTACCTATCTGCTCCCATTCAGGACAATGCCCCCATGTCATTCTGTAAACTCTAGTGTGTCAATCCTGCTCGAGATAACCCAAGATGAGTGGGTTTAGAGAGATCCCTTTGTAGATACAGCCAGATATGTTCCCTTTTCTCGATATACCTCCAGATTAGGGAGGGGGACCCAAATGGGTAGGATTACAGTGGCGTCAATGCCAACACAGTTGTAATGACTCCTCCCATTATCTTCTGACATGCCTTGCTCCAATAGCTTGTTGACAAGCAAAAGGTGTTTATGTCCAGTGTTGTCTGTTCTTTAGGCGTGTGATGTATTATATTACCATCCACATAGGGTAATGTGATCCAAATGCTTGAAAACATTTTTCAATTCACACTCTGGAGAGTAAATGTAGTTGTGGTTTCACATGGCTTAATGTAAGCTTAAAAAGAGGTCATTGATTAAAGATTGACCATGAGAAGGTATGAGCTGATCAAATGAAACTACTACACCAGGCACTAAAGTTTTGGTAACTCTTATCATTTCTGAAATGTATGTGATGCAAGTCATTGGGATTTATTTATTTCTTCTTCTTTTCAAGAAACAAAAGCTCTATTAATGACAGATTGGAAGAAAACCGGTAAAAATGTAAAATACACAAAGCCCTGAAAGGCACTGCTGAGTGCATACACACAATGGACTGTACTTTTAGACCTTCTGTAGTTCATGGTGAAAGAAGTTGCCAGAGTCCCATGTCTGCATGAAAGCATCTCTCCTAATCCCTTTAGAGGTTTCCCTATAGTGTCTCCCATTTCCCGTGAACAGTAGAAATGTATATGTTCAAATCCTAGAGTTTTTGCAGTGAAGACATCCTGAAGGTCAATAGCATGATTATCTCTTACAATCCAAATGAACCAAGCCATGATGCTGGCAATTGACTTCCCATTTGTGACAGTGCACCCAAGTCCATAGGTCTTATTTCAGTTCTCTATCATAATAAGTTGGATATTTTGTGAACATGCAAATGTATGATGTCCCCAACTTGTTTATTATCTTGACAATGTGGATGAACAACTTTACACATCTGTTGCACAAATATTCATACCCATGCAACTTATGGCACTTTTTTAAAAACCTAGATTATTATTGGTAAAGCATTTCAGATGTGCATTGCACAAATATTCATACAGATGTTCTCTGCTTTTTTGTGACACATGGCATGATTCAGTCCCACATGTACAAATAGTAGTGATTAACCAAAGGTCTGTCTGCTGTACAGGCATGGGTGATAATAGCTTTGACAAAGCCTCAACGATTACATTATATCATCCCTGGTATGGCAAGAGATGAAGAGCACTGTAAAAACCAAGTTAGGCACTGTTTAAGACGAGGCCAAGTATGGATAGAAGAAAACCATGTCCAATTTCTGGAGGAGGAAATCAGTATAGCGGAAGCTCGACTGCAAATCATGCAGGATACTCTTGAGCATCTCAAATCTAGTTTGAAATCAGTGAAGACAAGCTCCGAAACCAGTTTTGGAGATGCATGATCAGTTAAATCTGCTCTTTTGTACATGAGCTTTGTAGTCAATCCTATATAATAGTTATATCAGATTAATAGTTATCTATAATTTAACTTATATATCTCTATTAATATGATATCATAGATATAATATAACCGAGTATAGTTACACGAGCATCTCTTTTGTACATCATGAGGCAACCATATCAGATTAATGTTGACTATCTCTTTTGTACCATAACTATACACGAGCTCTGTCCAAGAGCATCTCCTTTGTACATGAGTGTTTTGAGTCATTTTGTACTACTGAACCTTGACTACAGTATATGGAACAATTTTGTCACAAGCTATGAAGTTTTTGGAGAACATGAGCTTTGTTTTGCAGCTTTGGTGGAGGACATGCTCACAAATGAATATACTTGATCACATCAGTACAAAGAGAATGCTATGAAAAGGAACACTCTAGGCAATGATCACCTGGACCATGTGAGGAAGAATTGTTGCACGTCAAACTGTAAAGAGTTTTCTGATGACGAAGCATAATCATTAGTCAATATTTCTGTGTGAGAGTTTGGTTTACGATTAATCAGCTTTACAGAAGACAACTCATAAACTTCAATGTTAAGGGTAGGTGTGACATCAAGTAGACCTCAATCCCCAAAACGTGTCAATTATCATTTTTACAACCAAACATAGCATCCTTCAAAAAGTGGAAGTGACATTGGAAACACAACACCAAAATGTCCCTTTTGCATTCACAAAAAAAATCATGATGTATACAAGTGACAAGCGCCCCAAATGCGCATACTTCAATGCCAAGTCACTAGGAACACCTAGAGGATCAACCAATGACAATTAGTGACATTGTGGAATTTGTTTGGTCTTAATCCAAGTTCTTTTAGATAGAGTGAGGGATGCCCTCCAAAGGAAGGTCTAGTTTCAAGGCATAGGAGATCAACTTACCATGGGATACCTTCAATCCCTTATGAGATCCACATTCCTATTTTATGTCTAGAAAGGTGCATGATAAGATAAGCCTCCAATATACCCTCACAAACTCACCATTCTACGTGTCATCATATAGATGTCTTTCATGACACTTGTCCAATCTCATGTGCATCTCTTGCATGCCTATCCAACCTATAGCTGTAAATACACTTCTTTTTTTTAAAATGTGGCTGATTATATTACTCAAAGAAACTGATTACAACGTAGTGCCCATGCTTGACAGAGTAGCTGGAGCTGAAACACAAATACATCATGATTACAAGCCTCTTAGGGCGGTCTGGGGGGGATGGGGGCAAGAAGCCATGGAGGGGGGGTATTTCACCATCTGGGGCTGCCTGCCTGCATCATGAAAAACAGGTCCTAGCCGCCCCAGGTATGCATAAAGTGGCCATGGAGCTCCTGACGAGCCCTAGACTCGCTCTGCACCTGATCCCAACAGCCGCGGAGGGAGTGGATGATGGAGGTCCATAGCTCAGCTAGGGTCGCCTATGCTGAAAGTCTCTCTCCGCCGAAAGTCTCCTGACACTGCGCCTTCCAAATATGCCATCTAGTAAGACTCCCTATGATCTCCCATACCTCAGAGCGGTCTACTGTGTGCTCCAATACCTGGTGGATGGGTAGAGTTTCCAACCCGACCACTATGCACGATCCTGCCTCAATGATGAATATCGTGTCTTGCATCCTGGCCTCATACAGAAGGTGACGGCCTTGGCTGACTGCCTACCAACAGAAGGCTCTCCATGAGATATATCCAAGGTTGGGTGTTGCCCGGCGGAGGATGCGGCATGCTCCTCTCCACATGAGTTGCGCCTCCTCACATGACCAAAGGCAGTGCTTTGGGGTTTCCAGAGGCTGTTGTGCGCAACGCTTACAACCTCCCCTCCTTTTGCATCTGGGCAAGCCAGCTTCTCACCGCCAAGCCTCCATGTACCACCAGCCATAAGAAGTACGATATCCTCCTCGGCCTCCAGCTATCCCATAGGCGCCGCCAAAAGGTCCGTTGGAAGGGCTCCATGATGCTATGCTTCGCCCAGTGCCTGCTACATGACCGTGCCCAATCCATATCCTCCTACAGCAGTACGTGTTTGACAATCCTGGCAGTGTACTCTAGGAACCTGGGTGGCTTCATGGCGACTGCAGTGATTGGCCATAGCCACTCTTTTGGATCCCACTCCAGCTCATCAAGTGGTCTGTCCTCCCAAATCCAAAGGCACCACTCCCTGAGCTCCTTTCAAAAAACATAGGGGTCCAATCGCCATGTCTTCCCTTGAAGGCTCGCCACCCGAATCCTCCTTTAGGAAAGAGCAGCTATCCCTACTGCCCTCTGTCAAAGGGCCAGACGCCCCCCCTCCTGAACGGTGAAGAAAGTCCCTCGCGGGGCGCTGCCCACTCTACCTCCTACCTGTAGGGGGATGCTTGTTGGTGAAAACCTGGCGGCCCATACCTCTCCAGGCTCTATCAGCACTCGTATCGCGGGAGCAAGCCACTCCTGAGGTATTGCTGCATCTATCTCCCTTCGTTTCAACTGCACTCCTCTCTGGCAGCCTGAAACTCGCTGCAGCATCTCCTCATCCGCCATTCTGTCCACCTCCTGATGTTACGGGTCGGGCCAACCTCCCAACCAGCCCAGTGGATGTGGGGGCGCTCACCAATGTGTGCCCCTTTCGAATCTTTGACTTCGGGGTTCCAGATCACCGGTTGACGGTCTATCTCCTCCTGGCAGCCTGGGGAGCTCTGGATTAGAGCATTGCGGAAGCCCTGCCACACGTGGTGTAAGTTGCATAGAAAAGGTGATTTGGGAGGGGGGGCTGATTTGGGCTGAAGTGAAGATCCATCTCAAGGATGGCCTCCACTCACCGCCAAGCCTTGGTCTACAATCCTGCAGACCCTCCTGCAATAGGACCTTCTAGGTTTGCCTTCCCGGTGTGAGGCCACGAACAACTAGCTTGCCCAAGAGGGCCTTGCTTTGAAACTCTGGGTTTATGATCCCAAGCCCTCCCTCTGACCGATGCCGTATGTTGGTCGCCCACGTCGCCTTGGCCCCAGAATCCCTGGAGCCATCTGACTTGGACCAAAGGAAATTTCGCACTAGGCGGCGAAGCTGCACTACGCAAGATGAGGAAAAGCACCAACACGAGGCGATGTACCAGGCCGTTGCTAGGAGGACTTGGTTAACCACCAGGGCTTAGTCGACTAGTAAGAGGTGAGCCCTGCTCCAGTAAGTCAGCTTCCTTTGAATAGAATCGAGGACTGGAAGAAACTGCTGGGCGGGAGTGATGTGGAGTCCCACTTGGAACATTAGGTGTCGAACAGTCTGCCCTCTGCTCACCCATCTAAATCCTAGGTGGACATCCCAATCCGTGCTAGAGTCCGGGTCTGTGAGGAAACCAACCGACTTTCACCAGTTGATTTTCGCTCTCGCTGTAGTACAGAACACCTCAAGAGCCAGCCTCACTCTCTCCAACACCAACTCATCGTCCTCTTTGTAGAGTGTTGTATCATTTGCATACTTTGAGTCTAGCAACTCAGTCTTCTCGCTCACAGGATGTCGGAGACCGTGTAATCCGCTCACATGGGACCTGAGGAAGTGAGACATCGCCTATGCAAAGAGTAGGAACAGGTACGCGGCCAGGGAGCAGCCCTGCCGGACCAATGTCTCCAGCTGAAGCTCCTCCCCTCGCCTACCACCTATGAGAATCCTGTTGGTGGGCGATCTATAAAGTGCGGGGACCCCACAAATCCAAGCCTGGGGGTCTGCCCACTGTGCTGAGCCCACTCAGTCGCCTCAAAGGTGAATACATTGTCTAGGATACTTCTATCCTGGACAAAGCCTGTCTGTGTATCATGGATGATGTCTGGCAGCATGGGGCGTAGTCGCCTACCAATCATCTTTGCCAGTGCCTTATAGGCCACTGACAATAAGGTGATCGGTCTCCATTGGGAAAGCTCCAATCGATCTCCCCCTTTTGGGAGAAGACTGATGAGGCTTGCCAAAAGGCTCCGTGGCATCTATCTTGAAGTGAAGATCTCTCGGAAGGCCATCAGTAGGGGGTCCTTCACCACTTCCCAGTAGGAGGTAAAGAAGACCTTAGAGAGGCCATCCTCTCCTGGGCATTTCTGCCCCTCCTGTGCATGGAAAGCCTCCTCTAGTTCCTTCTTTGTGAAGGGGGCTTGGAGGGGGCGTCCCATCTCCTCTGTGACAAGGGACGAGATGTGATCCCAGACCTGTTGCCTACATCGCTGTCCTCTAGCTGAGGCTGTTTCCTGTTGAAAAAGGCACCTGTAGTAATTAGTGGCAATCTCCATCACCTCATCTAGGCTTGAACGAATTTTTCCATAATGATCTTGAAGGCTGCGTATCTGCACTCTTGAGGTATGAGGCTGGTGCACTTGGAAAAGCTCCCTACACATCGTGGTCCCCTTCCGCGCCCAAAAGCTGCTGAGGTGCTGTGGGAGCTTTCGCTCAACTGCCAAGACCCACGGACTGCTTATTGTTTTAAGCGTTCCAAGTGAGCTCTAATGACTACCTCTCACATAGCCGACGCGCCCTCAATCCTAAGAGTGTCATGAGCTTACGTTGATGCCGATATGAGTTGCTTTCTCCCTTCCACACTCCGGTAGCTCCACGATCCTAGATGCTAGCTTAAGTATGCTTAAGCCTCCTCCTTCTCCAAGCTCCAACCTCCATAGCCGTGCGCGCAAAAGAAGAAAAGGGAAGAGAAGAGAAGAGAAGATGATGAAGAGCTTCACCCCCTTGATCCCTCACCCCCTCTCACTCCCTCCCTCCCTCTCAAGGGCATACACACAAGTAAGGAGAGGAGAAGAAGAGGAAAGAGAAGAGCTCTTGTTGGGCACACACCAAAGAATGAGCTTCCATTCACTTTTTGAACTTTATATATACAAATCCTAAAACCCCATGGGCACCCATCCTTTTTTACATGATCGGCCATTGTGGCAAGGTCCCTTTTTCTAATTCCCTCTTATTGCTTTGTGCCCTAGGCCTATATTCGGCTATTCTTTTACAGTGGCACAGGAGGGAGCTTGGCGCTCTTTTACAAAAGTTCTTTGGAGTTTTTGAGGCGCCTTTTATTTAAAACTACGCTTTTGGCCCCGGCTTAGCTTTGGACCTGCGTGTCCTTGCTCCTTTTCCATCTTTTTTTTGCTTTTTCATTCGTCTTTCCTTCTTTTCGGCTTGGGGTTAACATTACCCCCCTCCGAGATGGGTGCTAGTCCCGTGGCACTCTTGTCGACTGTTGGTGGTTAAAGAGGCAATCGGCAGAGCAGTGATGTGGGGGCAAGGCAGCATGTAGACTCGGGTGCTCGTAGAAGCGTGGGAGGAAGGTTGGGTGGAGAAGTAACGGATATTGACGGGGGCCTCCGAAGTCAATGGGTGGGTGCGGTGGTGGTGCTTGGAAGAACAGGGGGTGGTGCGCCCTGTAAGGAGGGGGATGTTTATCTTAGTGTGCAATGCGAGTGGCTGAGGGTGATAGGTCTAATCATAGGCAAGTGGTCTCCCTAGATATGTCCTGCCCTTGTTGGGCCCTAAGCATACAGTGGGGGGGGGGGGCAAAAAAGGGCTAGGGGGTTAGGAGCGGAGCCGGCCGACCGAAGCCGCCGAGCATGCCTAACTTGAGGATCCCTAGGTGCGGTGATTGTGCTTTATGTGGTGCTTAGTGGTTGTGAAAGTGAGTTGTTCGGCTTATTCCATGCCTAGGGATACACATGTATTTCATGTGTAGGGAGAGTTTTTTTTTTTTTTTTTGGCAATACTAGGAGAATGACGGCTAGTATCTAATCTTCCTTGTCTGATGGAGACGGAGAAGGGGGTCAGATGGATTTGCTCAAAAATTGGTGGCTTTGCATGTACGCTTTGAGGTTCATGCAGACGTGGAGAGAGGTGGTAGAAAGAAAGGGGTAGTTGCACCTAGTAAATTGGCTATCATTCATGTCTTCTAGGAGAGCTAGGCAAAAGGAGGGAAGTAGGCTAGCTCTCATCATTAGGCGTGCCATAGCATAGCTATCAATAGCATTGGGGTCAAAAAAGAGGGGGGGGCAAACCACTCTCTTGTGGTGTCGGATCTTGCTTGAGTAATAGCTTAAGAAGCCTAGGGTAATTACATGTAGTTATAAAGGCGGGATTTGGACAGGAGGAGAAGTCTGCGGGAAAGTGTGTCATGGAATCACTTAGGCTTCCTAAATCAAAAAGGAGGGTATGCTCGAAGGAGGTAGCGTTGGAGTTGTAGATGATGGGGAAGTCATGCCGCCCATGGAGAGTGACAATAAAATCGATGCCTACCCTACGAGGATATGCCATGAATGTGGGGTCGTTTCTCTCGTAGGGTAGGGTGTTGCAAAACGCCATCCAGGCGAGCATGTTAATATCGCATACTCGCCTTCTCCAGAGAGGTTGGCAGTTGTAGCCCCTTAGAGTGTGTGGTACCTCGAACACCTTGTCTTGCCAAAACTCTGCTTCCTCCGTGTCCCACAGAGTGGGGGTCTTTGCCCTGTCTTCCAATCATTTTTGGCCCAATTAGCTGCCAACCGTGATCACCTCCTCTATTACCTTAATTGGCAGGACCCTTCTCAGGCTATTAGGCATGAGGAAACTGAAAGTAAAAGGGTCATTTTCATTTTCCTGTTGTTTCCAAATTACCAGCTCCGCGTGGAATTGCGTTGGGAGGTCATCGGGGTATGGTGGGAGGGATGTGGATGGCCGCACGACTGGTTTGGCTTGCAACTGCCTTCTGGTTTCTTCCACTAATTTTTTACGTCGCTCCTTGAGCGTGGTTTGTCTATCCGGGGGCGGGTTGAGTAGTTGTTCCTAATCGTGCGGTGAGGGGGTTTGTGGGATTATTTCTTCGCTGGTTCTTCTTATGACATATTCAATGTCAGTGTCCTCCCCCTGCCAGTTGTCTAGCTGTGCTCCTTCCTCAAATCCGAGTGCATCCGCCTCCTGGGAGGTTAGGCCGGCCAATAGCAGGTACTTTCGTTGTTCTTCTAAGCCCAGCCTAACCTTTGTAGGTTGGGGTGGCATCTGTAGCCCCGCATGCAGGGCTCTGCGTGCGATGCTCAGTTTCTTTTGCACCACCTCCAACGACTCCTTTCCCTCTGGCCGGGTTGTGTCCAGTAATGTGTTGAGGAAGGCCTGTTGTTGGGCAGTGAAGCTATCTAGGAGACGTTTGCTTTGCTTTCTGCCAAGATTTTTTCTTTTTCCACCAAATCGAGGTACCGTGCCAATGCCTTCATTTGTTTCTCGTTCTGCTTGGCCCATTTCTCAGCCCTTCTGTTCATTCCTTCCATGCTCTCCCCATGCTTTTGTGCTAGGGTTACGAGCTTCTACTCTTGGGCTCTGAGTTCTTTGCTCGTACTCTCGTGCTCTTTCCTTCTGAGGTGTAGTTGATCGGTCATGGACTCGATTTCTTTTCGCTGTTGCTTCTTCTCCTGTCTTCTCTCCTCTTCTTTGGCGTTTAGTTCTTCCATCATCTGCTCAATGTTGGCGGTTTTCGCCTCTAGTTCCCCATGTTGCATCAGGAGGAGCTTGTATTCTCGCTGCATCTGCACAAGTTCTTGATTTTCGTCCTCAAGCTGCTGTTTGTAGCTTTCTTTCATGTCTTCTTTTGCTTTCAATTCTTGCTTGGGGTCAAGTATTTGACGTTGTTGCATGGCTATGATGCGGGTTTTGTCCAGTTGGAAGGCGGCTACTGACTCTTTCTCTACTTCCAACTCAGCCACCGCCATTCTCTTTTCCTTCTTAGCCCTCTCCAATTGGGAGAGCAGCTTGGCGACGTATTCGTTGTAATTGGCTGGTGGCGTCATTGTTACGTGGGTGGGGGTAGTTGAGGCCTCCACACGCGGACACTTCTGGTCCTGCCTCGATTCTGCATCCGCGGTTGGCCTTTTTTGCCCTGTGGCCGTGGTTTCTGTGCTCTTCGCTTGGGCCATTTATTTACTGATGAAGTATTGCATCCATGCCACAAAGTTTGAAACCTCCATGCTGGTGGGGATGCTAGGGGTGAGCATAGTGGGTTCAGTGGAGGGTGCCATGAGGGTGGGGATAGGATGGAGGGGTGCTTTGCCTTTGCCTTCCGGGACTACGGGTGACACGACTTTTGGTGCCTGCTCTCTAGAGCTAGGCCCTTCTCCCCGTAGCTGGCTCCAGGCTCCTGGATCATCTACCCTGCATTGTTGCTCGATGAACCGGCGTGTGGCCTCGGCTAAGTCCTCCTCTTCCTTTCTTCTTAATTCCTCTTCTTTCTCTGCAGCTCTTCTTTGCCTTTCTTTTTCGGCCTTTCTGTATTCTTCCTCTAGTTTCTCATTTTCTTCCTACTCCTCTCATTTTCTCTTTTCAGCCTCCTGCTTCGACGCCTTTTTAGCTCGCTTGACTTGCTCTGTTGCTTCTTCTTCTTCCTGCTTTCTCTTCTTCTCCCTGCTTTCTCTTTTTCTCCCTCTTCTCGGCCTTCCTGAGGGATTATCTTTTTGCTTTTTCCAAATGTTCATTTTCCTTCCTGCGGCCTTCATCAGGTTTCTTTTTCTTCTGCATTGTCTTCTTCTTGGTTTCCTTGACCTGCTTTTTGCATGATTGCTCTTCTTGCCCTTGTCCTTCCTTATCGGTCTGTCCTTTCCCTGGACCTCTCCTGGTACTGCTGGGGGGGTGACCTATCGGGTGTTTCCCCTTTCCCCTCTTCTGCATCCTGCGTCTCTTTCATGGCCTCCTGAATGATTGCTATTAAGATGCTTCCATAGGAGATGAACGAGGCCTTTTTTCTTTCTGCGGCCTTAGACGCCGGGGACTCTCCTCCTGCAACCATGCTTCCTAAAGCTAGTGCCTTAGCCACCTAGTCGATAGTTTTGCACACATAGCCGTTTCAATCGACTTTACGCAGGGTATGAGCCGCCACATTCTCCAATACTGGCACACTAATTCGATGCATCAATGCGTTGTAGCACTGGCTGGAAAAGAGCACGTGTATCAGTTTTGCCTACAATTTGGTTTCTATATCAGGGATATCTTGAATGCTGATACTGTCGTTTGTCAGCATGTCCTCCTTTCTCATCCCTAGCATGGCGTACACATCTCTCTTCTGCTTCTTTTCTATTTTCAGTTCTAGTCCCAGCGGCCTACATGCTTAGCGTTTTGGTTGACTTCCGCGAATTTTGATTGATCTCTTGATTCTGATTTTAATTGATCTTTTGATGTACCTTACTTCCCTTTCCCTCTCAGCTTGAGAAGAATCCTTACTAGGATTGAAGGTGTGGGGGGTTGAGGACTTTGGAATGGGTCTTAGGAGTCATCGGTGTAGGAACCAAGTGTAAAAGTTGGGATTGTACTCTAGCTGAGCTGTGCGATCGAGATCAACCGGGTGAGTGCCCACGTGCGTTATGTAAGTGAGAACATCTGTTAGGAAGTCACCGGAGGCATTGCGGCTAGCAATGTCTAGCTCCTCCTCAGTCAGTAGGCGATCAAGGTAAGGATGTCCCTTGATGTGCTTCTCTAAGGGGCGATTGCGAAGAGTGGTCAACACTCTGTACGAGGTTGGCGCGATATAAGTGGGGTCGTACTCCGCTCTTTTGATTGCACGGCGCTGCTCCGCATTGGTCATAACTCGGCAGCTCTCTACTTCCCATTGCAACCTAAAAGTGTACCAATGCCGTAAAAATGGGGAATATGTCCCAGCAAGTTGGGATAATTCTGCGATTTCTTGGTTGGTGATGGCAGAAGTGGTTCTCTAATCGTATGATGTCATGAGACGTTGTTTGAGTGCTTGCTCTTTGAAGACCTCGCTGTCAAGTAATACAACCGCGGAGTTTGCTGCCTTTGCAAAGGCAAGTTCAAATGTCTCCCAAGAACAAGGCATCGCGCGAATTTCGGTTGCGAAAGGTTCGGGCAACAAGCCTAAGTCCAAGCGGTCATAGCTCAGAGCCAGGTCTCTGAAGGTGGCATCGAGCCGTCTAATGCAATCAACCACGTCATCCCCTGTATCTACGGCTAGACCTGAGGTCAGTGTCAAAAATGACTTTCGCTCATAGGAGGGCTTAAGATCTGCCGGTGGTTGAGGTTTGATGGCCCAAGAGCCTTTGTCAGCGCGGATAGTTGTGGTTGCGGGTGTACCAGAGGTTGCGGATGGGCGTCCTGGCTTCGAGCTGGTGGAGCGGCAGCTACTTCTGATGGATTACTGCAGCGTGGATCATTGCCATCGGATAGACTCTAGTGCGTGATGGGTTATGCGATGGTGCTTGTCGTTCGGGTCGGTAGACTTGTTGGAGTCTCTCGGGCATATGTGTAGATGGGCTTGTTGGACGTGGTCCTTGGGAGCACTGCGGCTCGTTGTGTTGAGGTTTGATGGGACTGGGGGTGATCAATCTCAGGGGTAGCATACGAATGGTGGTCTTGGCCAGGTGGGCTTTAGGGATATACAACCAGGTGTTTCCCTCATAGTAGCCTTACGCGAGCAAGAGAGCTTTGGGGACCCACCTGCGCCGAATCATGCCCTAATTTTTGTAACTGCACCTTGGTGTCCTAGTGTTAGCGCCATGGGTCTTATGCGGTCATACGTGGTGACTCCTAGGCGGTAGTTGTGGTTGTTTAGGCTTCCATTGGAAACTAGGCTGTTGAGCCTTAGCTTTTGTCACCACAAGTAGTGGTTCTTGAGTAGTGGTGGGGGGCGGCCGGGCACTACCCTTCTCCTTAGATTTGGATGCTAATAGTTTTACCGGTGGTCGTGTGGATTGTTCCATTGCGCTACCCTTGCTGAAAGGTGCATCAATGCGGATGTTGCCTATGGTGAGGTGAATGCATTGTGACTCATAATCGACGTGGCAATAAGTGTGCTTCTTGAAGGTTCACCCTAGCAACGTCTCCGTGCCTGCACCCTTGGTGCTTGGCAGCACGTAGAAGATCATTGGTACAATTTCTGTCTCAATAGAAACGGCGGCCCTGCACTTGCCAAGGAGTGCATAGGAGCGGTCCCCATATGGGTTCAACTTGGTGTTAGTGGATTGTAGTGGTGGTTTGCCAAGTTGGGTCCAATGATCATGAGATAGGACATTGAAGTCCGCTCCCTCATCAATTAAGGCATTGAGGATGCACGTCTGCTTAGTAGTGACCGTGATGTGCAGGTACGTAAGTTTCACGACCTCCTCCTCCGCGTTGTCGATTTCGGTGATGGTGGCTACACGGACATTGACTGGTGGTTCCAACATTGGTGGTTCATGCAAAGGATGCGCAGGGGGATAGTATTTCTTAACACGGTTGCCATTGCAGAAGCCAATTCCATCGCTGGCTAAAGTTTCAAGCTCAACGTTGCCTGTTCAGCTGATTGCACGGACCGTGAAAGGTCCAAGACTCCGAAACTTCATTTTTTGCTTGTGTCCCTTGACTGAGTATAGGAGCACTAGGTCGCCTTGTTCAAAGTCGCGTTGCTTGACATGTTTGTCAAACGAGATCTTGCGGCGTGCCTTCTCGCATATGAGTTCGTGAGTGGGTAGGAGACGGGTCTCCGAGAGGTGTTTGAGTTCTACTAGTCGTTGCATCCATGCTTCATTTCCTTCCCATCGCTCCTGAAGCGCAATTCGTAGGCTAGGCACGAAGAATTCTACGAGGAGAATTGCTTCGGTTTCGTAGGTGAGCCTAAAGGGGGTCTGTCCGACGGCTGTTTTGTAAGTTGTGCAGTAAGGCCACAAGGCCGCCATTAGCTTGTTATCCCAGTCACTGCGTGAGGCCGAGACTACCTTGGTTAGGACGTTGACAAGAATCTTATTTGTGGATTCTGCTTGGCCGTTTGCTTGAGGGTAGTATGGTGAGGATTTTTTATGGATAATCAGGAAGGTGGATAGGAGATGAGTTATCACTTCATTGATGAGTGTGTCCCCTGGTCACTAACTAGTTCGATGGGGCATCCAAATCGTGAGATCACATGCTCCCATAAGAACTTAGCAGTCGTTCGAGCATCGTTCTTTCGGATCGCTCTCGCTTCTGCCCACTTTGTTAGGTAGTCTGTGGCCACAATGATGTATTTGGCCTAAGAATACTATGCAACAGGGCTGATGGGTCCTATGAAATCGATTCTCCATTTTTCGAAGGGTTGTCATGCAATGACTAGGGTTAACTCCATCTGATCCTTGTGAATCAGAACCTTTGTCCGCTGACATTCGTCACAATGCTTAACAAATCGTGCGGCATCATGGAACAACGTCGGCCACCATAGTTGAGATTGCAACACCTTGCGGGCTGTTGTGTCTCCGCAAAAGTGTCCTCTTGCAATCCCACTGTGTGCCTCTGAGAGTATGTCGTGCATCTCATGCTCACACACGCATCTGCGCATCAATCCATCTTGCCCTAAGCGATACAGCTGGCCTGCTATCAACTGGTAGGGTTGGATTTTGAGAATAAGTCGCCTTACTCTTGCCTTTTCCATTGGTTATTTTGGTAGTCCGTGCTCCAGCAGTTGGACTATGTCATTTACCCGATACGGTGTTAAATCGGCTTTGAATAAATCCCTCCCGTCAGAGAGGTTAAAGAGGTAGACGTCTGGCAATTCATCTGTGATGCCTTCTCCAGCGGGTTTCCTTGTGAAGATGCGTGACATATAATCAGCCATATAGTGTTGTTTCCCTTTCCGTACAACCACCGAGAAGTCAAACTCCAAGAGCAAAAGGAGCCACCGAGCGATGCGTCCCGTAGCGCACGGTTTGTTCACTAGGTATAGCAAGGCTTGGTGGTCTACAAAGAAGGTAAAGGGTGTAGCCAATAGATAATGCCAGAACTTCTTCACAGCAAACACCATGGCCAAGCCCTCTCTTTCGGTGGTTGAGTAATTCATTTCCGTCTTCGTTAGTTGTCGGCTTGTAAAGCTTACTGGATAGTCTAGGTTGTGCTTGCCAGGTTGGCACAACACTGCCCCCACCATGATTTTAGAAGCATCGATATGCACGTGGAAGGTTATGGTCCGGGGCTCGTAGAATTGGTGTTGTGGTTAGAGCCTTTTTTAGGTCTTCATATGCGCGGTGGCAAGCTTCAGTCCATTCGAAGACAATCAGCAGTTTGTACAAAGGTCTTGCTATCAATGCATAATTCAACACAAACCGTCGATAGTATCTCGTATGGCCTAAGCAGCATTGAACTCCCTTGTAGTTGGTTGGTGGTGGAAGGTCGACAATAGCCCTGACCTTTGAGAAGTCAGTGGCAATGCCGTTCTTTGACACCACATGGCCCAAGGATGCATCCATGTTTCACCCAAAACTGGCATTTCAAGGGGTTCAGGGAGAGACGATATAGGCGACACCGATCAAAGACTACTTGGAGTTTGTTCAAGTGTTCCATCCAGTTCGAGTGAACGCAGAGGTCGTCAACAAAGACTTCTAACTCCTTGCGAAGCATGTCTTTAAATATGGTGCACATGAGATGTTGGAAGGTGGCAGGGGCATTGGTCAACCCGAAGGGCATGACTATGTGCGCAAAGACGCCCCACTCGGTGGCGAAGGCAGTCTTATGCCTGTCGGCAGGATGCACTTGCACATGGTTGTATCCTGAGAAACCGTCGAGGAAACTGTAGGCCTCTTTGCCTGCCACTCTTTCAAGCATGTGCTCGGTGTATGGTAATGGATAGTTATCCCTCTCAGTAGCAGCGTTTACCTTTTTATAATTCACGCACACTCTAATTTTTCCGTTTTTCTTCATCACAATGACTATGGGTGATACCCAGTCCGTGTGCTCAATTTTGTAAATGAATCCTGCTTTCATCATCTTATCAATTTCTTTCTTGACAGCGTGAGCGTACTTAGGATTCATTGGGTACGGTCGCTGCTTTACTGGTACTGTGTCTAGTGTCATGGGTATGTTATGAGTCACCACACTCGGATCTATCCCTTTAAGCTCTTTCAAGGACCATGCGAACACGTCCACATACTCTCGCAAGAGGGCGACCAAACTCGCCTCCTTGTCCTCGGCCAAGTCATCGGCAACGAAGACTGGTCAGGGTGTCCCCCCTTCCCGGGCTAAGTTCACCTCTTTGACTGTGGCTGGTCCTTCGATTGGTTCGCTCATTTGTCCCTGCTGTTTGGCACCCATCAAGATCACTACCCTGTCGCCTTTCTTGAATTTCGTAAGTCGTTTCGGAAGGTTCCGTGGTTTTTTTTGCTCATCTATTTGGGTGTCCCTGGGTTGTTTCGCCTTTTTTTGCTTCAATCGTTTGTTCCTCAGATGGACAGATAAGTCCCTGACGGTGCGTCGGGTCTTGGGCGGCCTAGGTATCTCTGGGTCGCTATCCGAGCTCACTTCTGACTCAGAGTCGAACTTGCCATCTTCGCTAGAGGAGGGGGCCTCCCCAGGTGGTCGCAGTTCAGATGGTGATTCTGCTCTAGGCACTTGTGTCATCCCTGGTTGAGCTAGGCATGCTTGCTCAAGGTCTATGGCTGCTATGTGTTCTAACTAGACACAGTCACAATTCACGTGCATGAGACCTCGCTTTGTCTGGTAGGCACTTCTTTTTTGCTGCTTGGAATCTGCCGGTATTTGTTCTATTACATGTCCCTCTGTGTCATACTCTATCGAATCCACCTCCCCTTCACTCTCATCCTCGAAGGGTTGGCAGTCTTCGTACTCGTCGTCAGAGTCCTCTGCACTAACCAGTTCGACGTCCCATAGGGCTTGGTATTTCTCTTGTCGTTGCTCCGGGACCAAGGCTCAGTTGTATATAAGGTTCAAGTCATGCACTCTGGTCCATTGCCACTCGGATTCGCCTAAGAGGTCCTAGAGAGGCATGATATTTGCTGCTGAGTTGTTAGCCAGCTTATCTGTTAAGTATTCTAGGGCCTCTTGGAGTTTTCTTGTTGCTTGGCACTTGGAGGATGATGGGCTTAGGTCTCCCAAGATGGGTTCCTTCCATCATGCACACTGGTATAGTGGGCGTGCCGTCGGTCGCGCCCATGATCATGATGGTTTGCTTGTGCGCTTCTTCGTCCGAGAACAGCAGGTCGATTGTAGCAAGGACATGCATCCAATCCTGCTCATCTTCTGGACATGGGATACACTTGGTCAATGGCCTATAAGAGTTCTTGATCTGACTGTCACCCTTGAGTATCGAGGAGATGTCATCCAAGTTGACTGGTGAGGTTTTCCAAGTGTCCATCTCCACCCTTACAGCTTCCGTCCTATTGCCTAAGAAGATCAAGCGGTTACCCTAATCTTCAATAACTCTGGCATTGTCCATCCAGGGCCCGCCTAACAGAACATCATAGTCCATCCCCTTCATGACTATAAAGTCAACCGAGAACTGGACATCTGCGATTTTTACTAGCCAGTTTTTAAGTACCCCGAATGGCCTTACTCTCATGTTGTTTGCTAGTGTGACGTTAAACCGAGTGGTCTCAACAGGTGGGTTTCCCCAGGTTTGCAATACCGCATGACTCAACACACTAACCCCGGCTCCTGTGTCTATGATCCCCTTCCTTGTTGTGTCTCCTAAGGCTAGGACTGGTAATACTGCATGCATCTCGGTGCCTTCCTAGAAAGCGTTAATGTGCAAGGATTTTGGCACAGAGTGTAGCGTTAGACTCGGTATTTGTGTTTCTGCTTCTTGATCCTGTAGATCCGACGCCTACTCCCGTGACTCCTCAACCCACTGCTTGAGGTTTCGCCATAGGGTGGGGTGCTGCTTAAGCAGTTCTCCTAGGCTTAATGTCACTGGGGTGGTCACTAGTGTGGTGAGGAGTCCATCGGTTGCTCATCCTTCTCCTGTGCCAAACTACCCTGGCCAATGGCCGTGACTAATTTATGGCCCTTTAGTATCAAGGCTTGTCCTCAGGGGTGCTGTCTGGGGTGCAGTTGCCCTTCCTGGTTTTGGTTGAGGGGGTAAGTTTGCCGTGGTCATGTTGATGAGATCCTCGCTCCCATCTTCTAGGATGGGCTCAGCACCTCTCAAATGCGCTTGTGTCTCTTTTACCCAATCCCTCACTTTCTCTATGGCCTTGAGTTGGCTCTTCGAACGCGAGATGGCCTCGAGTTGGCTCTTCGGATGAGAGTACTCCCCTACCTTGGCACTCCCCTTTTTGGCCGTCTTGGGGGCTGAAGTTTCCGTCTTTGTGTCCTGGACCTTCTTTTCAACAAGTAGAGTTGTAGCACTCTTGGCTTTCAGTGCGATCTTAGCTTCCGGCCTCCTCTTCCCTTGCTTGCAGCTCCTTTTTCCCGTCGAGGATGCATCGAGGTTACTAGACCCTGGTAGAGATATACCGGCCTGCCTTGTTTGGGCACGGGTCATGACCCGCAACGGGATGGGTGTAGCCTTCCCATCAAGGCTCTCGACGCCGAACGGCCCCAATGGGACAGATGGTACTTCGATTGGATTTGTAGGAGGTTTCCTCTTTGGGAAATCGACGAAGAGGTGGGTGATTCCACACTCTACGCACCTTAGGTCAGCCTTATCTCTATTCTGTTGCTCCCTTTCTGGGCAACGTGATGAGACATGGCTTGGGTGTCCAGAGGTCCAAGAGATGATTGGATCCTGCATCTGCCCCCCTAGGCCTCTACCTTGTCTCCTTCCTAATGCCATCACTAGTACTGGTCGATAATCCATGAGAACGGTGTTACCCTCTTCGTCGTGAGAGACATAAGGGTATAAATAAGTCTCTTCCTCATTTGGCTCTTCCACGTAGTGGATTGGAGCGTCACTCGGTGGCTTGGTCACATAGGGATCGGGCGGCCTCGGTATACCTGTGGGATTTATGTCCATTCGGGGGACATCTGGCTTCATGTCATTAGGTCAGGAAGGGCCAATGGGGCTCCCCTTCAAAAAAGTGGTTGCGGTCTATTAGCTAGGTAAGGCTAGCCATATGGTTGGGAGTACAGAAGTCTCTTGGGCAATCTGCAATGCATAGCATCATGACCGAACCTGCCACAGTTAGCACAAGGTCTCGACCGAGGGTCTTGATACTCGGCTGGCAAATGATTTCGGCCACAGTACACACATTGGATGTGTGGCTGCGTTGGTCGTCTTCACAGATCTTGCAGCTTAACTATCTCCATCTTGACATCAGCCAGGTCGTGGCTCATCTCGGTGGCCTTCCCCTTATCTTGGGATGATGGTGCGGGTCGCTCACCAGAGGTTGGTGCTCTTTCCAAACCTCGCGAGCTGGTTTCTTATGAGTTGGAGTTCCTGGAACTCCTCTCTTTTAGTTGTTCATCAACTATGATAGCTTCCTCAAAAACCCTAGCTAGCGCGTCTCGCTGCAGGCTCGAGTTGGCTGCGAAAGCCTTATACAGTTCCTCGTTTCAAATTCTGCTGATGAACACAGTCGAAACTGCTCTTTCAGTCGGTCGTTCGCCTGTAGGGATCCTCTTAAAGAGGCTCCTTACGTGGGTTACGTAATCGCGAATGTCCTCCTTCTCTTTCTGCTTGACATTCATCAATCGCACCAGTAGATTATCGGAGTATCCAAACTCGGCAAATCTCTTAATGAAGAGATCCTTGAGGCTGTTGAAGTTTGCCCACTCAGCAGCGTCTAAACTTGTATACCAGGTCCTGCCCTTGTCCCCTAAGCAGAGTCTGAACGTTTGAGAACGCTGAGTCAGGTCGTTGAGGCCGTTGGCTTCGCAGACTTGCTCAAACTGCTCTACAAAGCTGTATGGGTCATCATGGGGTTGGTACTTGTCGAGCTACTTTGTGACTATCGGGATTATAGACTGGCTCTTAGAGCCTTGGGTTGCTTCTAACCCTGCAATAAGCAGCGAGGTTAACGCTGTAGTACTTTTCTCTGCTGCGGTGTTGTCTAATAAGCGCTTCATAAGAAGTTCGCCCAGCGTTAAGTCTCCTTCTAGGGCTCTCTCGTGATCCGTTCGGTTTCGGCCAGCTAAGTTCAGCACTCGTTGTACCTCACGCAATTCCATGCTTTGCCTTTGGCTCTTGACTTACTAGTCTCTATTGTACGCAGCTATGCCTTGCAATGCCTTATGGGCTAGCTTCCTCTCTTCTTCTAAGTCTGCGATGATAGCATCTGTTGTCCGACCGCGGTGCTCATATTGGGCGTGCACATCGTAGCTGTTGACTAGTTGCTGAATAGCCTATGGGAAGACGCCTAAGTCGAGTTCCTCATTAGACCTAAGGTCCGCGCTTTCGTCCGTCATGGCTGAGTTCTCGCGCTTTGCCAAGCTATTAATCGGATTGAGTGGGTTTGTCAAATCCCCTTCGCTTGCGCCACTTGCTTGGTTCCACTCTATGTATTGATGGTTTGTCTCCGTCCGTGGGCTCTCCTATTTGTGGGTTCCTTGAGTGGCTTATGTGAGTGAGTTCCTTGGCTTATTAAATGCAGTTCTCAAGTTATCTCCACTCCGTGCGGGTGTTCTTTCTGATGTACGTGTATTCAATCAGGCTTTCAGTTTTTCTCAAGTGCCTTTCAAGTGTGGAAATTCAAGGTGAGTACAACAACCAATCCCTAAGCGTCTCATGTATCCTTGGGCGCTATGTTGCCTTGTCGTTTCTTGTGGGCTTAATCAGGGTTTTATGGCTCGGCGGGTTAACTCTAGGTCTTTGGGTTTCTAGGTATCACAACAGCCCACTCGAACTGTGAAGCGGCCATGTCTTACGATTTTGTCTACTTGGTGTGCCAGAATCAGATTTCAAGCATCAGGAAGGCTTACGACAAGTTGCGTCTCTAGGCTCAATTGGGTCAGGTCAAATCTCTGAGAGTGAGTTCGGGTACTCACTCGGCCCAACTGGTCCGAGTTACAGGGGCCAAGTGGGTGACTCAGACAGGCGAATCTTGTCTATCTGAGTGCAAAAGGTTTTTTGTAGGCCGAGGGCCGAGTGGACTAACTTAGACGGCCGAGCCAGGTGTTGGGCCGAGGGTCAAGTACCATATCCTGGGCCAAGTGGACCTGGGTCCGAGTGCTAGTTTGGTCGGACGGGCCGAGTCGAGTAATTCGGACGGGCCGAGTCGAGTAATTCAGATGAGTTGAGTCCGAGGGCCGAGTAGGGTTTTTGGGTCGAGGTCCGAATGAGCGGGTCCGAGTGTCGAGTCTGGGACTCGGCCTCATAAGGGCCATTCGGACAGGCCGAACGCGGCGCGACTAATGCTGCACAATGACAATTTCGATCGAATCTCTCTAGTTAGGCAATCATTCCCTATATAAACTTTCAGATCCTGGCTAAGGCACCAAGGAAAGTGATTGGCATACTTGGGGTGAGCGGTGGGCTCTCCGATGGCATGATCGAATCGAATCTTCGCGGGGGCTCTCTTTCACTCTCTCTCTCTCTCTCTCTCTCTCTCTCTCTCTCTCTCATTGCAATGGTTACAAATGAGCTCTCCCTTGGCCTCATGACCCTTAAACCCCTTTCCGGGCAGGGCTTAGACACTCTTAATCATTCACTTGCCGACATTAAGCATCCCAAGCTAGCTTTTTGCCATTTTTTACATGTTTTATGCCCTGTTTTGCCATGTTTGCAACAGTAAACCCTACCCTTTCCCGGTTCGATTTCCTAATGCTATCCTACACTAAATGCAACGAGAATCGAAAGCAACAAATTGACATGATTTCTTTCTATTTTTCAATCATTAAACAAATAAACTAACCCAAAATACTTACTTGTTTCGAAGATCAAAACACCCAATCTTCCTACCTACCTCAAGCTCCGTTTCGGGGGAGAATCTCTTACTTCGATGCTTGATATGGGGCGCGCAAGCGTTGAAGCTTGAATCCGTGGTCCCGGCAACGGAACCAAAATGTGGGAGCTTTCGCTCAACCGCCAAAATCCACAGACCGCTTATTGTTTCAAGCGTTCCAAGCGAGCTCTAATGGCTACCTCTGACATAGCCGACGTACCCTCGATCTTAAGAGTGTAGTGAGCTTACCTTGATGCCGATATGAGTTGCCTTCTCCCTTCCACACTCCGGTAGCTCCACGATCCTAGATGCTAGCTCAAGCATGCTCAAGCCTCCTCCTTCTCCAAGCTCCAACCTCCAAAGCCGTGCGCGCAAAAGAAGAAAAGGGAAGAGAAGAGAAGAGAAGACGATAAAGAGCTTCATCCCCTTGATCCCTCACCCCCTCTCACTCCCTCTCTCACTCTCAAGGGCACACACAAGCAAGGAGAGGAGAAGAAGATGAAAGAAAAGAGCTCTTGTTGGGCACACACCAAAGAATGAGCTTCCATTCACTTTTTGAACTTTATATATACAAACCCTAAAACCCCATGGACACCCATCCTTTTTTACATGACCAGCCATTGTGGCAAGGTTCCTTTTTCTAATTTCCTCTTTTTGCTTTGTGCCGTAGGCCTATATTCGGATATTTTTTTACATGTGGCACAGGAGGGAGCCTTACGCTTTTTCACAAAAGTTTTTTGGATTTTTTGAAGCGCCTTTTATTTAAAACTACGCTTTTGGCCCCGACTTAGCTTTGGAGTCTGCCTGCGTATCCTTGCTCCTTTTCCATCTTCTTTCTGCTTTTTCATTCGTCTTTCCTTCTTTTCGGCTTGGGGCCGGATTCGGGTTAACAAGTGCGGAAAGAAAACTCAGAGCGATTGTCCTCTAGGCCAGAAATGGCTACTCGTGCTCTCACCTCCTGTGCGTAGAGGGTGGGGTCCCCTGGTGCCTCCTGTAGTAATCTCTGTGTGGCTGCAAGGTCCTGTCGGAGCGCTCTCCTCCTTTCAGCTTTGCTACCTAGCCTGTATAGCTGCCTCTTGGCAGATTCTGCTCGACTCGGTTAGAACCTTTGCAACCTCCTCTGCATCCGGTCCCTCCTATCTCACTCCCTAGTCCAGAGCTGCTCCATCTTCCTGGTCACCTCCTCCCTCCTATAGATCGAGTCAGGGATCCGACAGGATCGAGTGTCTAGGACAGATGCTGGGGGATCTAGTGTCAGGAGAACCAAGCAGTGTGATCAGACAATGTGGTGCCCGCCAACTGCCCAATCTGGCCCCCACGAGAGCCTCCCCACTCTCCCACATAAAACCTGTCCAACCGCTTCAGCAGGACTCCACCTAGCCGATTGTATCCCCAAGAGAAGTCCAGCGACCTCTCTCTCCTGTGGAAGGCAGAGTCTCTCCAGGTATCATGTGCACCTACTGTCAGTAGAAATACCTCCCATGCCTCCTACTCCTCCCCGGTCATGCCTTGATAGTTTCTGCCTCTACCCTGTTGGTCCTCCAAAGCCTCCAGGTTGTTGAAGTCTTCTCCAACAATCCACGAGTCCACCTCTGGAAGTACATCCACGATCTCCACCCAGAACCTGATGCGTGCTCTAACCTTTGTAGGGGTATAGACGTTGAGGACTCTTAGGCACAAGTCCCCAATATCCAGTCTGATCCATAGAACCCTCCCTGCCAGTATTGTCCCGTGGTTTCGTATACAGGCGGTGAGACTCCGGCCAATAGAGGTGCATACGCCTCCACTCCTACCGTGGGCGCCTATGGCGTGCTCCCAATAAGTGTGCGAGCTGCCCGGGAGGACCTTCCCTACCCACTAGGCCTGGGAGGGGGTGAGCTTGTTCTCCTGTAAAAGTAAAATGTCGATCCGTCCGGAAAGGGTAGGTTGCAGCTCTTGCCGAATAATCAACTTCCTCGATCCACGTGTCCCACTAAAGTGGAGGCTATTCACATTTCACGATGCAATTTGTAAGCTCATGGGGAAACTTGCGACTGACCAAACAGACATCTATTTGGTGTCGAAGCTACTAATGAGGATGAGAAACTATGGGGTATGCAGGTACGCTTTGCCGCAGGTCTGGATGGTGAACTCTAGTCCCCTATGGTGGCCCTCGACCGGACCATAGGGGTGATGGATGCTCCAAGTGGTACAATCAGTGCATCTATTAGCCACGTTGAGTCGTGACTCCCTACACTGGTAAAAGCGGACCGCCTGTGCCAGGGACCACTCGATCACATCCCTCAGAGCCCTCCATTGTGGAGGGGCTCGAAAGATAATGCTCAAGTGTGGAATCTCGGCACGAGCCCATCAGTTAATGTCCATCATGCTACCAGGCCATTGCTGTGCAAACAATGCTTGTCCTTTTCCCATCCACTAGGAGATGTAGTCTGCCACCTGACTCTTCAACTTCTCCTGTATTTGTGTCGTCGTCCAATCCCTTGAGTGAGAGGACTGAAAGAAGAAAGAGTAGTTTAGTCCATCCGGTGGTGCTAGTAGATAGACCTTGCCTCTCCTTGACTTGCGAACCACGAAGATCCCCAACTCTAGAGGTAGTGGGAACACTCCATGCTTCGCAACTCTCAAGTAGGACCACGGGCACTGCGGAAAAACTCCTGTGGCAACAGTTGTGCCTGTCTTGGGAAGATGTGACAGGCGACAGGGACAGATGAACTAGTGGCTGTGTGGGAGGAGGAAGACTGCTGGTGTGAGAAGAATGTAGACGTGTGTGGCTCATCCCCTTCTGTTGGATGAGTGGACGTGGGTCTGGAGGGAATCACCTGCAACGTGTGTGGATCATAGGGGGTGCTCGGCAAGGGAGATGGTGGGGGGAAAGAGGATCGAGAGATGGTGAGATGGTCGGAAGTATGTGGCGGGTGTAGAGGGGGGCTGGTGGCTCTGGAAGGGAGGGCTGTGGGCCAAGGTCAGTGGGGGGAGCTTGGGAGGTTGTGGAGAGTGGATGTGGGGACTGTGGAATCTCAGGTGGGGTAGTCTGTGGCGCGAGTGGTGGCTGTGGGGGACTACGATCCTACCGGGTGGGACGGGCAGGGGAAGCTGCGGAGTGCTCTGCCGAGCGGGTGTCGTTCGCCCTTCTGCGCCTTGCTGTCAAGGCGCTGGCTGTGGCTTCCCGTGCTATCTCTCTCTCTGTTGTCTCAGGACCCGTGTGAAGCCGTCGGCGTCCACCTGTGGGCCCGTCGTCGGAGCTGCCTTGGCCCCGAAACGCGTACAGTATGCTGCATGATGTCCAAAGTCATAGCAACGTAGGCACTGCCCTAGTTGCCCAATCACAATGACCTACTGCCTAAAGGAGTGACCTCCACCCTCAATTTCTGGGAACTTTGGTATACTTTTTGTCTTTTACGCCCACTCGTACCTTTGGGACTCCTACAGCTGTCACTGCATCCGCAAAGAAAGCACGGAGAACTGTGCCAAAAAGCCGTCCAAAGTCCTCTACTAAATGTCCAAGAAACAGTAGGGTAACTGGATGTCTCAGAAAACTGTTGTGGAGTGCAAAAGACTCCATTGTGAAGCTGCTAGCAAGGAACCATGTAGATGACCCCATTCGTGGAGGCATAGGGCGAGCTCTCCACCAACTCATGGGCTGCGTTCGCAGAGGTGAGTCGAACCATGAAGATCCCTTGGCCTATTAGCACTGTGCCTCCAAGATCTGTACTGTGCCAATGTGCAGTGTGGAGTGGAGCCAGTCCTGCAGCTGGGCTCTTGATGGGGAGTGTCCAACGACCTGACCAAAGATTGCTAGGCATGGGGCAGCGTAGGGGTTTCCTAGCGGCCACCAAGGCGGGGGAAGCAGGGCAGGGGGCGGGGGAGCATAAGGAGAAGGATCTGATGGGAAGGGGGGCGCAGCGCGTCTGGAGGGTGAGGGAGCGCTGTGCGAGAAGAGGGAGGGGGGGAAGGCGCGATGGCGGGCAGGAGGGGGGGAAGGCGTGATGGCGCGACAAGAGGGAGGGGGGAGGCACGATGGCGGGCAGCAACGCGACGGCAGGGAGCTTAATAGCCTCTTGCTGATTAGTTCGATAAGATAGAATGCGGAAGATGTTAAAAAGACAATTATGAGCCTCTTTGTCCCATGGAAAAGACCCTGCCCAATCCTCTTCTGAAGCATCTGTTAGATTATTATGGCTCCTTGTTTCTTTACTTGCACAACTAATTTCACATACATCAAGCAAATTTTGCAGTTCTTCTTTCTGCCCCAGGAGCTTTTCTTGACGCTCAAGTAAACAGGCTGTCTTGTACGTGTTCCAGCTCCTCCTCTACCAAAGCCAATTGTTGCCGCAACTCTTCCGTCATATTTCCGATGCCGGCAGGTCCGGCACTGCAGGAATGAGAATCTTGGAAGGGTGATTTTATCTGTCGTGTGATTCCGGCTCTAGAGAACAGAAAACGTAGTGATTGTAGAGGAACGCGTTGGTCTCTCCTTCGTCAGACGAGGTACGTGAAGCGTTCCATACAAGCAGCGGTCACTAACCTCCGAGCCTCAACGTCTACCTGCTAAAGCATGAGGGACAATGGTGAAAAAAATTCTAAACCATAATCCAGAAAAATGAGGTGCGTAATTGCGTGCCTTTAGGGGCACTTGATTGTGTGTAATATCTCGGCCTAGAAGCACCCATCTATTCGTACCTTCTAAACCCATCCATGGGTCATGGGAGATCCAATTGGTTTGTTTCTTGATGGGATGAACTTGTTGATTATATTGTGCAACGACACAAAAACATAAATCTTGAACCAATGTGTTGTGGGTGGATTTAATAAGTTTGTGCAAGGGGGCATGAGTTCACGTATAATGGCATAGAAACAGCATGTTGGTATAGAAGTGCATGAATCACTAAACTTGCTATGCAATGGCACAAACATAAGCCCACAATTCATTCCAATGAGGCTATTCTATCCTAATTGCATTCAGGCTATACTCAACTAGTTGTAGGTGATCTAGTCTATCACCTTCTAGAGGTCATGAGATTGTTAATCATGATATAAAATGGAACTGTACCATGTGTGGTGGGGCTAAACTTGGTAAGCTTATGCAGAAGTGCATGAGTTTGTCGCATGCTATGCAGTGACACAATAAACAACCCTAAATCCTTAACCATGAGTATTGATGAATTCAACAAAGGCAATGCATGCAACATTAAAGGAAAGCATGTAGTCCATTTCCACTTTTGTTTTGCTTTTGGCATTGTGCTTTATATGTGTGAAACTATGTTATCATAATGTGAAATCTTTTCCCACAAAGGATGGTATGATCCATTTCATTGCCAATTGACATGAGACCAGCAAAGTTGCTATAGCTTTGTACAATAATTGGAAGTTATCAAGTGGTCTAGTATCCTCATGCATTCTCAAATAATTATGTCCACATTAGTCAACTCATACATTGACAAACTACTTGTTTTGATAGTTTTATGCTAGTTGACTCTTGCTCTAACTAATAGTTCTCATCAATGTCTTGAGAAAGTTGATGCTCTTGTTGACCACATTTCTTACTTTCTGTATATAGGACTTTTGGTATATAGTTCTAGAGTCCGTAGTAGACCAAGTGGAAGCAAGTGTGGTCACCATAGTGGGGGGAAGAGAAGCGGAGGTCATGCCTTTGATAATGTGCCAGAGGAGGATATTCTTTCCTTCACTACCATCGATATTCTTTCCGTAGTAGACCAAGTGGAAGCAAGTGTGGTCACCATAGTGGGGGGGACGAGAAGTGGAGGTCATGCCTTTGATAATGTGCCAGAGGAGGATATTCTTTCCTTCACTACCATCGATAGACAATCTAGGTTTGACATTGGTAGTAAGTTGATTGAGCCATAAACATGCAAGAGAGGCCAATGCTTCTAATGAGGATTCTCATTTTCTAGTATCTCACAAGCCTTCCATGTACCTTCTGTTTTGGAATTCCATATCTTAGGCCTAGGGGATGATTCAATACATAAGTTTTACTTGGATAGGGAGAAGACATTCTCAAGTGGCCATTGTTGTTTAGTTGATTTAATTGTCCACCCATTCCATTGTACAAGCTTATCCCATGCAAAGTTAAGATTTATTCATGAAGATGTCTCAGATTGAAAGGGCCTTCATGAGAGTTTTATGTTTAAGAAAAGTGTGCCTTCATTTTTTCACTTTGGATGTGCAAGAGAGGAAATATTTGTAAGTTAGCAATCATGAGTTTGATGGGCCCTTAACCAAGTGGAAGCAAGTGGGGTCACCATGGTGAGATCAAGTTTGATGGGCCCTAAACTGGGTGAGAGCATGTGTGGTCACCATGGTGTGGGGAAGAGAATTGGAGATCATACCTCTAATGATGTGCCAAATGAGGAGATTTTTTCCTTCACTACCATTGATAGACAACCCAGATTTGACATTGGCAGTGGGGATAGCCATAGTCATTAAAGAGAGGCAAGTGCTTCTCTTGCGGATTATCATATTTCGGTATCTCACAAGTTCTTTTACCTTAGGTTATGGAATTGAAGATGCTAGGCCCAAGGGATGATTCGGTACACAAGTTTTACTTGGATAGGGGGAATATCCATAAGATGCCACTATTTTTTTAATTGTTTTAATTGTCCAACCATTCCATTGTACAAGCTTATCGCCCATGCAAAGTTAACATGTCTTTGTGAAGATGTCTCTAACTAGAAACGGGCCTTTAGGAGATAGTATTATGTTCAAGAAAAGTGTGCCTTCATTTTTTCCCTTTGGACGCGTGCAAGAGAGGAAATGTTTGTATGTTATCATCATGAGTTTGAGATAGAGTCTTATGTGCAACTAAAGCACAATATTTTCTCTAATCCAATAACAAACTTACATACAGGTTTTATGGACCCTATAGGAATTTGAAGCACATTGGAGACTTGGCATATGACCAGGACTACCCTCTTCTACTAAGATCCATAATGTGTTTCATTTCACTCAACTCAAGCCCTTTTATGGTACTCAGGTGGATATAGTTAATGAGCCACCTCTTATGGATAAAGAATGTCTTATTCAGTACATCCGTAAGGAGACTCTAGGTTAGTGTAAGAAGAGGCTTTCCTCTCGTTCTATCATTGAGTATTTGATCAAATGGAGAGGTTTGCCACCCAAGGAAGCTTTATTTAGGCCAAAAACTATATTAGATGAGTTTCGTTACTTACAGGATGCATTAGTGGTGGTTGAGGCATAGTTGCAGTGGATACAATTATGATGCAAACAATTTTTGAGATAGTAGTCTATTTTAGAACAATTTTTTTTCTCTCTATTTTTTTTTAAAATATGCCATCTACATAGAGTCAAAGTACTCTTCAATAGCTATGTTTTGACATATAGCACACTTCATTTGGATACTTCTGTCAGTAGTCATAGCAATTTAGTAGGTTTGTTCTCAAGCAAGCTATCTATTCACTCATGAGCTTCTTTCTTGAAGATTTGAGAGCTCCAACTTCTTTTTGAAGACATTCGGTTCATGCATATAGTTGAGGCTTTCCTTCATATCTTTGTTTCAATCAATATCTCTTCACTTCTTCATTCATTTGTTATATTTTGTATAGCTAAAATCAAAGTAGTACTCTATTTCATCTATCCTTTTCAACCATTATAAGTTTGTTTTTGTGGGCAAAAACCCTTGGGAAGAGATGGATTCTAAGTTGAGAAGATATATTTTAGTGAGAGATTGTTAATAATACTTAGTCTGTAGACTGATAGAGGTATACAAAGTGTGAGATGTGTAAATTTTTAAATATCTTTTGGCAATAATACAATGTTTGTCTCTAATCTTACATGCTAGTTCACAACTTACATGGCTTCTCTTTTTTCTTATCTTTCTAGTCTTTCTCTTTCCTCATTACTCATTCTCTCTCTTTTGTTTGTCCTCTGCTCTTCTTTATCTCACCTCTCAACTCTCATTGACGCTTTTAAAGTGATGGTGTTTACATCCTCTCTCCTCCCCCTCTCTTCCCCCCTCACTTTCTCTCTCCCCCCTTCTATCTCTGAATACCTTCTCCATTGACTATACCCTAAACCATAAACTTACTTTTGTCTCTAAATACCTTCTCCATTGACTATGAATTAAAGCCTAAAGTTACCTCTCTCTCTCTCTCTCTCTCTCTCTCCAAGATATAAATATATAGGTAGTAAGTTGCTCTATAAATGCTCACACTTCAAATATAAACTATAGGTGGGTAATTTGCTTGTATAATACCCACATACATATATACATTTGTATGCACATATGCACAACATATATGCAAGTATACACACACATGTATGTAGAAGAAACCCACATGATTCCTACACCATTTAAATGATCTAGAAAAAGATACAATGCATTTGCCTACCATTGCCATAATATTTTGGACTATTCTTTGAAAAAACGTTGTATGATTTATTAGAAATTATAGTTTAGCCTAATCTTAAAAAACAATTTTGTTTCTTGATTGGCTATCATGTGCGATAGAATCAAAAACTAAATATTGATCCCTCTCTCTCTCTCTCTCTCTCTCTCTCTCTCTCTCAGCATGTTTCATAGAAATTGAGGGTTACCATTATTTTGTTAATGTTACTTTCATACAATAGAGCATAGCTGTTAATGTTACTTTCATAGAATAGAGAATAGCTTGAATCCTTAATTTTCTAGGCAAAAAATGGTTTTTTCATGACCTTTCTGGATGCATCACATAGGTTTGGCATATTCTTGGTGCTTTGGTGCTCTGGGGAGCAATTTCGTTTTTTGTATTATGAAAGATAATGAGCCTTAACCCCCATTGATGTATCAGATAGAATTGTGAGTGCATTACTAAATTATACATTATATTTAACCCTATCCTGGGGTCTAAATAGAACAAAGTTCCTTCTCTACCATATGAGCTTGATTACAACCGCTGAGACCAAGCTTATTAGTTTCCAGGAGCTTTCGTTATCCAGCCCCCCTCAATCTACAAAAAAGACGGTTGACATACTAAATGTGCTTACTAGATTTGCCCCTTTTAGCCACCTTTTGACCTTCCTCCAAATCGGAGATACAAAAAGAGAATCCCAAAATAGATGCTTTTTTGACTTTGGAGATCTACCATAGAATGAACACAAAGGAGAAACATTCATCCTCTTGGCAAGATGTGCTTGCAAGGAAAGCTTCTTCAAAGCAAGCCGCCACCTAAAAGAATTCAGTTTGAAGGAAGGGGTAGCACCCCAAATTCTTCTCATCCTCCTCTTTCACCCATGTACCTGGGCCATAGGATATTCAGTCCTCCACTTAACTTGTAAATTCATGGGAATAGTTGGAGATGATGCTCTCAGATCTCATGCAGATTTGCAGTGGATAATGCACTTTCCAGATGGGTTGCGAAGGTCTTTCAGGATAGAATCATCCTTCCCTACATAGCAAGTCTCTCTCTCTGGTATTCAACTTGTAGATGTCAGCTAGCCTATCCAACTAATGCCATTGACCGTCTTGCTCACACCAGACATTCTTCCAAACAGCCAGCCCTTTATCATGCAACCTCTTGGCCAATTTAGAGTCCCTATAGATAGGTGCTTGAGGGGGGTCATAAGCATGCGGTGAAAGCCAAATGCTCATGTGAAGGGTAGACTCACCTAGCATGCAACCTCTTGATTCCCATTCAGCTCCAGAAAATACCTTATGCCTCATGGCAATCAAAGCTTGGGCAACATCAGAATGCGATATTTTAACCTTTAAATGAGGGTAAGATAAGACATCTTGCCAAGAGATTTTTGTCCACTGTGTCCCTTCTTTGAGGTTGGCCTTTTTAGTAGTGCAAGGCATAAGAGCATGGACTTGGTTTCCAGGCTCTCAAGCTCTACTCCACCATTTTTCCTATTCTCTGTGAGGTCGTGCCAACTGATGTGTGCTTGTGATCTGTTGCCCTTATAGGACCAAAAGAAAGCTCTCAACAACTGTCGAGCTAAATGGGAGAATAGACCCTACATAAATAGTAGCCAATGTCAAAATGCTCCTGGTAATTGTCAACCTACCAACAAAGGAGTAGGGGGCATCCATTCTTTTTTTTTTTTTTGAACTTGCTTAAAAACCAAGAGAAACCTTGATTGAGAGAGACCCCAACCCCAATGGGGACTCCTAAATATCTCGCAATTTCTGTAGGCTTGACTATTTTGAAGCCCAACCGTTGGACCCATGGCTTAGGTTCTTGCCAGGAGAGGACAAACAGTTCAGTTTTCCTCATGTTAACCTGCGAGGTCGACACATCTGAGAACTCAAAGTAGATCTCTAGTAACTTACACATTGACTCCCCTTTCAACCTCAATAATAGAGCCATTATCATCTACAAAAACTGGACATCCATCTGTGATTCATCGGGAAGAGGGAGGCTTTTAATGGCACCATATTGTCGAGCGTGATCAATCTTCCTTACCAAAGGATCAGTAACCAGAGCAAAGAGCAGTAGACTCTTGCTGAATGAAAAATTGGAAATGGTTATTTCTTGCTACCCTTAGAGAAGCAGTTCTTTCATGATATGCTTGAGCAACATGGAAGGGGGTTTGCTTTCTTCTCGCATGAGATTGGATGTGTGAATCCGGATATTGTTGCCCTTATGGTGATCTTTACTATTCCTCATATTCCATGGAACCTTCGACCTATTCCAGTGCCTAGGGCACACCTGCCAAAGCTAGTTGACTTGTTGAATGAGAAAATCAGGATGGAAATCCTAGAGCCGTCATCTGCACCATACTCAAATAGGTGGTTTATGGTTCCAAAGAAGAATGGTACTCTCCGATTTATATAGGACATGCAGCCAGCAAACAAAGTTACTATCAGGAATGTTGGTATAGGTCTAGTTGTGGATGAGTTTGCAAAAGCATTTGTTGGACGTGCCATCTATTCTTTAGGTGACTTGTATTCGGGATATGATCAGTTTCAGCTGGCCTTGGAAAGGAGGGACCTAACCACTATGAGAACTCCTATTGGGCTTGTCAGGATGTGTATCTTGCCTCAAGGTGCCACTAATTTTGTTGCGCATATGATGAATACCATGCATAAGGTCCTTCACGAGTATATACCTCAGCTTACCATGCCTTTCTTGGACGATGTGCCCATTAAGGGGTGTGCTGAAGAAGAGAATAATGAGACTCTAAATGAGTAGGGATGCAGATACTTTGTGGCTGATCATATTGCAGCTTGTGAAAAGATTTTGGCCAGGTTAGAATAAGTGAACTTGACACTATCAGGGTAGAAATCCGTTTTTGGAGTAAATGAGATTGTCATTGTTGGACATATGTGTGGGTATTATGGCAGGAAACCTTCACCTATGAAGGTGGATGCTATAGAAAAGATTACGGAGTATTGTTCTACCACTTCAGAAGTACGGGATTCATTGGAGCTTGTGTGTTTTATATGATTTGGATACCCCATTTTGCACACATAGCAGATTGTTTATATTAGCTGCTTCGAAAGGGATAGAAATTTTATTGGGATGAGAGCCATACTAGAGCCATGCAGAAATTGAAGAAGTTATTGCAGATTGCTCCTACTCTCAGGAAAGCGGATTATAATTACAGAAGGCCTATTGTATTGACAGTTGACACTAGTCCAATTGGCATAGGTTGGGATGTGGGTCGAGATGATACAGATGGAAATAGGTACGCTATTTGGTTTGGGGCGAAAGTTCTAAACAAGAGACAGAGGAGGTATCCCCGAATCAAGAGGGAATTACTGGGAATTGTTATGGCTCTCAAATGTGACAAAGAGTATTTTATTGGAGCCCCAGTTGTGGTAGAGACAGATTGCTTTCCATTGATAGGTATGATTACGAGTTGCTCTACTCCGAATATAGCTATGCTGAAATGGATCGCATATATCAAGTCATTAAATCTAGAATTTAAACACATAACAGGGAAGGATAATCCAGTGGGTAGCGGATATGCTGTCTAGAGCTAGATATGATGATAAGGAGATACTACTTGCAGAAAAGGATGATGCAGAAATTTCAACCGCTATGGTTGATCATGTTTGTCATGTCTATGATATTGTGGCTTTCATAGAAGAGCTCTATGTTGGAGATTGGTTGTAAATTGGCAAGTACCTTAGTACACTAAGCAAAAGAGATGAATGGATAGATGAAGAGTTCAAGAATATCAGAAGAAAAGCCTATGGTTATTTTCTCAAGGACGGATTTCTTTGGAAGTACCCAAAGAAAAGAGGTGGATTATACTTGCGGCTTGTCTGTAATAAAGAGACACAGTTACAGGTGTTCAGAGAGTTTCATGAGAGTCCTTGGGCTGCTCATAGAGGAGTGTGGGCTACTTATGAGAAAATCAAGGAAAAATATTGGTGGAAAGGCATTTACAGGGATGTTTCTCGCTTTGTAGAGACTTGCAGAGACTGTCAGATGTATTCCATAGTGCGTCATCGAGATGAGCTTCACCTGACCTATCCGCTATGCATTCATTATAAGTGGGTAGTTGACTTTGGTTACTATGCTAATGGGTCTATGGCAAATAAGATATATTGTATTGCCTAGAGAGGATCTTACCAATCATGTTGAGGACAGACCTTTGAGAATGAAGACCACTAGTGCAGTGTGTAAGTTCTTATTGGAAGAAATTTTCTGTAGGTATGGCTGTGTGGGTAAGATCACTACAGATCGCGATGAATTAGATGCATATGAAGCTAGGGAGTTTTTCTCTCAACTAGGAATCAAGTTGGCTCTAACCATAGCATACAATCCAAAGGGAAATGGAAAGAGTGAAAGAGGACATCCGCCGATAGTGAAAGCATTAGCCAAAGCATGCAGAGGACGGATAGGAGAATGGCCGAGACTTTCACCATTTTCTTTGTGGGTTGATCATACGACTCACAGTGTTACCATAGGACATATGCCCGCAGAGTTGATGTATGGTCGAAAACTGGTTATGCTGATTGAGACTTGTTCTTTGACTTGGTCAACTTTACCTTGGCAAGAGGATTTGACAAGAGAGGAGCTCTTAGCTCTTCGGATCCGGCAGTTGGAGAGAAGACGAGAGGATATTCAGCTAGCTATTGACAGGTTGAAGGTTTCTAGACTTAGAAATAAGGATAGGTTTGATAGGAGGCATCGCTTACGGCCTAGAGCAATAGAAGAGGGAGACTGGGTATTAGTCTTTGATAGCAGCCTTGAAAATCATCCTACTGCACTTTGGAAGATGGTGAAAAGATGGTTTGGGCCGTACAGACATGTCTTTGACAGTGTAACATATGAGCTGACAGAATTAGATGGGACAGTGCTTAGAGTGCCCATTGCAGGAAAAAGAATCAAGATTTTCAAGAAAAGAGATGATGAGGATTATACATTGGAAGAATTTGCAAGAGAAGAGCAACGAGAAGAAACTCCAGTAGAAGAGACAGATGATATGATAGATAACCTTGCTGATATACTGGAAATAGACAATGAAGAGATTGATCTGTACATGGATCTTGACGACAATGATCATGGGTAGTTGGCCCATCCGGAGGATGAGCAGGATCAGAGGGGGTGGATGTCGTGCTGCTGCACATCCGAGGTGTGAAATCCACCAAAAAGTTTGTGTGTGTGACATTTGTTACTTTGTGCATACTTAGTCGTTGTGTTTGCATTTTGTTTTGCGTGGGCTGGAGATCAAACATCACTATTTAGTAGATGATTTGATGTTCACCCAAAAGCACACCTACAGACCCCATGGAGGTGGGCAGCATGATGATGAACAAGAGACAGCACGTCAACATGATTCATTTCAAATGAAAGCCATTGTGACAGTAGGGTTTGTAAAAGATGCCAAGGAGCATATGGATGTCTAAGGCTTTAATGTTTATCACAAAAACAGACTTATCAAGCCTTTTTGGAGAATATGGAACTCTGCGAAGGGGTATAGGATGATGAACTGGTTCCACAAAAGCTGCAGTAGGATTATTTAGTTTTTCCTAAGGTTTTTCCAAGGGCATTAAGGTCTCTAAGGCAGCGCCCATTGGCACAAAAGTATGGTGGTAACTCAGTGTCAGGCAGTGTGCACCAAGATGAAGATACCTTAACACACTCTTGTGCTACTGGGGAGATGGTGCATTCATCTCATTATGAATCATTACAAGTTCGTTCTACACAGGAAGATGATACTACCTTAAAAACTTCCCATAAGAAAGAAGTGGATAAGATCTCAAGGAAAATGAAGCTATTGATGAGTAATGGCACTTATGAAGCCACTACGGGGTTGTGTTCCGGAAAAAGAGGATACACTCTAATAAAAAAAAAGAGAAAAAGCATGGTCGCTGTTCTGGGAGGGAGTTGTAGGTGATATTGAGTTCATGCCTTTTGTAGAGGCTTTGCGACAGTTTCAATCGAGAGTTGGGTCCGATAAATTTTGCCTTATCCATGTCAGCCTTGTCCCTATTCTTGGGGTTGTTGGTGAGTAGAAAACAAAGCCGACACAACATTCAGTACGGGAATTAAGAGCATTGGGTCTTACACCAAATCTATTCATGTTCCGGTGTGATGTTCTTGATTGACAATATAACGACTGGAAAATTTACCAATCAGTTATCAACCGTGAGCGGCATGGAGACTATTTGGGAAAAGACTATTCAGGTTATTCCTCATATCATGGATGCTATTCAAGATTGGATAGAGCGAGTTGCTTTGGTTCCTATTGATGGGAGCGATCAATCAGCAGATGTTTGTGTGATCGAGTTGGGGGGGGATCGAAAAGCATTAAGGAAGATGAAAATTGAAGGCTTTTTGAAAACTGAGGCTGCTTCTTTCCAAAGACATCGAAGATAGAGATGCAACTGCTTTTTCTTGTTGAAATTACACGCAAAATCAGATCTCTATGCAGAAAATCAAATGGAATACCCTACATTACAGTGGCAAACCGGGTTGCCCCTCATTCCCTGTAGTTGTATGTAGCCGATATATCTTGTTAGAAAACAAGACAAGACAAGTGGCCAATTCAAGGACTTGCAGGGATGTTGATACTCTCTTTGGCACCCAGAACAAAGCACAGAGCTCACGTGATGTAGGCATTGTATAGCCCTAATAGATGGTAGTTTTTCAGCATGGGTTGCTCGAAGAACATGTGATCTGCAAGAGAGCCTTTGCAAGAGTGGTTTGCTTGGTAGATCACTCATTAATGTGCATGCGAAGCTTTGTGGAAGCCAAACATCATAACCAGTTTTTGATCATTCTCTGCAACTTCAATCATAGAGCGTTCTAGAGGTTTTTTCAGTGGTACACTGGAGCACTTGCAAGGTGACTCGTGAGAGAGGAAGTGACCATGAGAAGCACTTCTGGGGTGATTGTCTAGAGAGTATTGGACTTTTGTAGTATGCCTTGTTATGAACAATCAGCATTTAGTACTTTTACCCTAGAGATGCTGCAGATGATCGATGATTGTTGACTCTTGGAAGAGCAGATTGTGCAGAAACATTGATGGCAAACAAATTGTCATTTGAGAAAATTCTTAGGACTCCCCAGATAGCCAATTAGATGGCTATTCGTCACATAGCACATTGTATTTCAATCTGATTCACACCACCCCTTTAGCTTTCTATTCATCTTCAGTTATTGGCAGAAATAAAAAACAGAGTCTTGGCATCATTTTCTCGACTTGCTTATTCGCTTGATTGATCTTCTATCTTGAAATTCGTCAAGGTCCTCTGTGGACGCGACTTTGTTTTCGAAAACCGTTCGACAACGGGTAGAGAGGTTGAGTAGTGCATCCCTCTCGTTTCCCATTCTCTTTGAACCAAGTGCGGTATGGATTTGCTTCAGATTGGGTATCTCTGTGTAAAGTAGGATGTTTAGAATCCGACACTAAGATGTTGTCAGGAGACCTTTTCTACTAGGAAGCCAAATTTTAGGTCGATCCTAGTGGGTTCGGTCACGGACATTTTGTGTTGCGAGGCAAACTTGGGAAACCCTAGGTGACAAACTCCGTGATATTCCATGGGAGTGCTAGGCGGCATCGCTTAGACTCGTCTCTCAATGGACCACTAAAAACGTGCCTAGATAGCTAATGGATGGGCATGTTATATTACTATAATCAACATTAATATTTTTATATGCCCAAATATCACCACCTATGGCCACCCACAACATCGTATCACACTTGGTACTTGTGGTTCTCACCCTTGCCATCCATGAGGGTCACTACCAAGCTATAGGAGGGAACTTTACTACTATGATGGGGCTCTCACCGCATGGTGCCAAAACTCGGACATTGATCTTGGATTAAAAATATTAAAACAAAAGAGACTAGAAGAATACAATAACTCATGTGCAAATGAAAAACTTTTACAATGGATGGTCTCCAGTGAGAGAGCCTCGATGAGGCTAACTCTACTACCACTAGGCAACTCCTCTAGAGTAGCCTTACCTCTTTGAAGTATTGTTTTGGCCCATCATCTTGCTGAAGATTGTTCCCTTATGCATGATGGTTAATAGGACCTGGCTATTTACTACCTTGCTAGAGAGAGCTAATCTTACTTCAATAGGTGGCAGAGCCAAATGGCCGGACTTCCCACAAATATCACATTTAACATTTGGACTTTTTCTAGGGTAGTGCTAGCCACCACACCATTTACAACTAAATCATCTTGCTAAAGATTGTTCCCTTATGCATGATGGTTAATAGGACCTGGCTATTTACTACCTTGCTAGAGAGAGCTAATCTTACTCCAATAGGTGGCAGAGCCAAATGGATGGACTTCCCACAAATATCACATTTAACATTTGGACTTTTTCTAGGGTAGTGCTAGCCACCACACCATTTACAACTAAATCTTGAGGGTGCACCCTCTTCAGGGTATCTACTTCCTATCAAATTTTGTTGTTTTTTAAGGAAATTGACATCAATAGCTATTTGCCGATATTATTTGAAAATCATGTCAAGGTAGTGCTTCATCATATCCTTAACTTTGCCAAGGACATTACAGGCACTTAACTCATAGCCGTGATTGTCTATCCGTCATTCCATTGGCCTAAGAATTTGATTGGGCATTGGTTGATTGGTAACTCACAAAAACAACATTAGGGTTTGCTACTTGGCCTCCAACATTTGGTGGATCCATCTGACTAGCCATAGGCATAGTCACACTGGGAGGAGTTGGCAATAAAGGCACATTTTGGACCATGTTTTCTCTCACATTTAGGCTAGTCATAGCTATCCCTTGACTTCCATTGCCATTGATCAATGCCAAATTATTTCCCAAAACTAGATCCATATTAAGATTGGTTCGAGAGGCATAGGCTGCTTGTAGTCTCGATTCTACTTCTTGTGCTCATCTAATGGCAGTGTCTACATCCAGCAAAGTGACACTACTCAACTGCACCTAAACATTGAAATCTAGACCATGCAAAAAATATTGAAGTTGGGCAGTTGTGCTCACATAGGGATAGATGCTTGCAATTTGCAAAAGACCTCTTTTAACTTCTTGGCATATTCTCTCGAATATCCTCATGTGGCTCTTGATGTGTCACATTTAGTATATGTAGCCAATATTGACCACCCCTTTCAGGGGGGAACTCCCTTCAAAAGGCCGCAAAGAATAAATCGATTGTGGTTATGGTTCCAGTCTCTAAACTGTGATACCATACTGTGACGTGTCCTTTCAAAGTCATATTGAAGAACATCATCAAGTGTCCATCTTGAATCCAATAGTTGAAGATCAACTTTTGGAATTCGTTAATGTGTAGCTGTGCATCTTATTCCGCTAACCCATTAAAGATGGGTAGAGGGAATTCCAAAGTTGGAAAATTTGCCATTCCAGCAAGTATAGCAATAGGTTGTGCCGCCATAGTAACAACCAGGTTTGCTACAAGGGTTTGAACAATCGGAACTATAGCTCCACTCAAAGTGGATGTACTAATTGAAGGGGGAAAAATACTAGAGCTCCCTTCCCCTAACGAACTATGCACTGAGCTATGGTTATTAGGACCCTGCCTTGCAATGGTATTAAGCTACTCCTTTGCAGAGAGTATCTTTTGTTTATCTCGGCCTGCCCCCTAGCTCATTTAGCCCTTTCTTAATTTTGGAGCTCCACTTGAAGGTCTTGTGAGTCTAGCTCACTAATTTTTGGCATACACTAAAGAATAGAACCCAATCGACCAAGGTACGAAAACCACCACTTGTAGGCAGCTCCCGATGAACACAGCACTTGTCCGGACCAAAAACGGGCCCAAAATTGGCTAGAGGCACTAGCTGGGCCTCTCTAACACTCACAAGATAACCCCACATGGCCTCACAGCCAGGAGCGTCCAAGGGACACACTGCCCCAATCACTACTATAGATATTGCATTTCTAGTAGAATGTAGTCCAACGAGGGAGATCCCATACATCTTGGTGTAGAACACCAACGTAATACAAACATAGGAGGCAGCCCCTCAGCTGAATGTCGTGGCCCCACTGCAGCTCTCCTACACCTTGGGGATTGGCCCGTTAATGCACTGCTTTAACATAAAAAACATACGTACAATCTCCACTCTTATATATTTTGAATGATCCAAGAGATTTAATATTTTCTTACCAAGCTTGTCCCAAGAAACCGTTCATCTACTCTACAGCTCGGGTCTCCTTACACATGCCATGTAGGTCAATATTTGGAAAACAATTGTAATGCATCTAGGTTTGATACCATGTTATGCTCAATGCAAGTGTGGATGACCATTGTGCTCAAGCATTTTATCATTAGGAACCAGTTAGGTGAAATGCAAAACCAACACTTCAATGTTTTTCCAACTAATCGTACGTGTAGCATTGATAGAGACTAGCACCAAATTTCTTCGTACTACTAGTCTCCTTAACTCAAATGATAGTTTGTCCTATATGTTATGCATAGAAAAATAGATCATAATTTGAATCATTTTCAGCAACTAACTACTTTCACAAACCCTCTTCCCCCTACCGTTTATGTTTTGCATGCCTGGACTAGTTTAGGATTCATTTCTATGCCCTTTTTAATGAAAACATTGATAAAAACATACTCTAACATAGAAACAAGGCTTGACTGAGGCTTGATCCTCATACTCTAGCCTTCTTATATGTTCATGAACATAAAATGCATTTTTTTCTATTCTTTTTATTGCAAAAACTAAACGTTTTTCCTATTATCCTTATTTTATTTGTTAAAAAATTATGCTAATTCAAAATTATGAGTTCTTACTGATCAAGGACACTCAGCATCATTTTCATATCCATTTCTATCCCATATGACCCCAAAACACTCGACAAAAACCCCAAATTCCATTATTTTTGTAAAAAAACTACAACTTGCGGGTTTTTTGTGTTTTGTGGAAAATTATTATAACATTATCTTTTTTTATTTTCTTTCACATTTCAGAGAGAATGTAACATTTGAAATCCAAGAACAATCGAAAGCAAGCACTTTTTTGAATCATTTTTCATAAAACAAAAGAAACGATCAGTTACGCATAGAAACCCATGGGTTTTAGGCTCGTATGTCGTGGTTGAGAGGCCATTGACGCTTCTTCTTTGCGGTTGACGCACTCTCTTGGGCCGATCTATAATGTCTATTGCATCATCATCATTTGCTCCAAATTCTTCATCACACTCCATCCCCTTCTCTCTTGAATTGATGCATACAAACAAATAGCAAGAGGAGAGAGGAGAGAGAAAGACTAAAAATCAAATTTATCATTTCTTCATGAAATTTGGCAAGGTTACAGTCATCATCTTCTGCTCTTTGTGTAGATCTGCAATATCTCTCTCTCTCTCTTTCTCTCTCTCTCTCTCTCTCTCTCTCTCTCTCTCTCTTTAGAGGGTTGTGAATTGAAAAGCCATCCAAATCAGATTTTGAGACGACACAAAAAAATTTGAGCCCCCTGTCTCATTAGTTTTTTTTAGCTTAAGCTCTTTCAAATAAAGCTTAAGGCTAAAACATTAAAATATCTAGTTCAGGTCCTTTGTGTTCACACTTCTTGACAAGTGGATATTTTGGTTTTGAGGGGGCAGACAAACTCGAATTTGAGATCTGTCTGGACATGCACCTTTACAGTATGGAAATCCATCATCTTGGTCTTTGTTGCACACTTTTTGGCACCTGGATCTAATAGCTACTTTATAATGCCAAACCTTGCAAGGATTAAATGGGGGGTCAAACAACCTTCAATCAATGAAGCGAGACTTGCATTGGATTCCCGATGTCGAAATGAATTTAGGAAAACTCTAGCTTGGCCATTCGGCATCGTTTGATTTTTCATGAAAATTTGGCCTTTGGCGCTTCCTGAGCACTTTGTGCTCCAGAAAGGCCTCAAATGTTTCAAGCACGGCTCAAAATCGGCTCCTAAAATCCAGCTCTCATGTCACGGTTGGCCATCATTTTGTCATCATCATCATCAATGTCACCCTTCTATCCTCACCCCCTATTACATACATGATCACTATGCCATTCTAGAAAAAAAAAAGAGTATCCAAAAGGCATGGAGATCTAGTTGATGACAAATAGAGCTCCATAAAGTTGCATGTGGACCAAAATAATTTGTACATGAGTAGTAAAGGCAATGTGATGGGGGGGCAAAGACTAGTAATGAATTTTTTTTAATAACGTTGAGGTGCTGCACACACACACACACACACACACACGTATGATAGAAGGACTAAGAGATGGATAGTGAGAGAAGGAGTTGGAGAGATTGTGTAAAAGAGAGGTAGTAAGAAATAGGAAAATAGAAAAAGAGGGAGAGATAATGAGAGAGAAGGATATTAAAAAGAAAGGGATAGTAATAAGATAGGAAGAGGGAGAGATAGTAGACTTAGTGAGAGAGAGGAAGAGATAGTGAAAAGAAAGGAAGATAGAGAAAGAGATAGTGAGAGAGGGATAAGACAAAGAGAGGGGGAAATAATGAGAAAGAAGAAGTTACAGATAGAGAGGAGGATAGTGAGAGAGAGTGAGAAAGTGTGCATAGAGGGGGTAAGAGATCAAGGGTTGTGTATTTGATTTGCACTTGAGGGTCATGTTTTGGTTTGCAGTTTTTGAGGTTTCCATCATACCAAATTCCTTTGCAACTACTAACTTACCCTACTCCAAGGTCAAAGCCCATCCATACTCTATCTTCTCCCAAAAATATGATGTACACTATCTATTCCTCATCGCTACTAGGCTAGAAACCCTATTTCAAGCTTGCCATTCTAACAAAATATCCTCCTTGTTTTCTTGTAATGACACTAAGCCTACTCTCCTAAGTTGAAATTCTCTCATCAAATCCATCTATACTTCCTTCAAACATGTTCTCCTACTTTAGTGAATCTTGGTTCAAGGCTACAAGTACCACAAATATTGAAGAAGAAGGAAGTAAGGAGCTTTCCAATAAGATGGCCCCAAAGTAGAGAGACACTAGAGCTAGATGCAAGCTAGTAGACTCAAGAAATTCGAGGTTATCAATGTTTGGTTATTCTAACAAGTTCCAAATGGTATTAATCGTGATTACTCCTTGATGAGCTACTAAAATGCATGCTATTTATATTCATTTGGGTAGGCACGTTACATCCTCGTTACACTTAGGGTTTGAAAGATTTGTTTCATTATGTGTTAATCTGAATCATAGTCAATAGACTCATTACTAGACATTCTCACACTCTAATACTTCTTCTTTGGTTTAGTTGTTGTAATCCTTATCATAATCTTTATTACATGTAAGATATGTGGCTAGGTCATTGTGATAGTCAAAGAACATCTAATGCAACCTTTTACATTTCCATTTAGGGTTCTCTGGTAGGTCCTTGAGTATTAACATATAATCTTTCAGATTTTGTTTTAAGCACCATCTGCATTACATTAGTATATTACAAAGCTCTAGTTCCTTAGAGGGACTTTGAAATATTTTTATCCTTGGATGTTCCAATGGTTTGAGGTTTATCATGAGCACTAGCATTGAGATGGAATCTATGTATGGGTTGAGAAAGTGTACAATGGGCTCTTTTTCTCCCTCTTCCTCGAATGGTAGGTTTAGGATGGAAAGGATATGCATCTAGCCTATTAATCTTTAGGGCAAGGAATGTACGTGTTTTCAACATAGGAGGGAAAGTTGTATTTCCTCTAAGTATGTTATGTATGATGTCTAGATCTACTAGAGTTTTCCTCTAGCTCTCTATTTCGATCCATAGTATATTTTTGTTGTCACCCAAGAAGACCAACTACTGCTTCAAATCTTCATTAATCGTATATTACATCTAGGGATGTCCTAGCAATAGATCATAATCAAATCATTTCATTACCATAAAATTTATAGAGAGCTTGATACTAAAGCCAAACCTTTATCCTCCTAGTGTGCTTTGAATTAGTTATTACCATAGTCATGACCGAAGTGTACACTCAAACCTCTAGGAATAGCTTGCTTTTACAATGTTTAGCCCTATAGAATTGATGATTCCTCTTCTCATTGAGTCATGTATGACTTCCACTAGAAGGAGGGCATTATGCTAGGCTTCTTCCCCAAACATTTTTACTCATAGTGCTCTCAATGTCTGCTTTGGAGTCATGTTGGGGATCCTTGATTATTGAGGCTCTTATGGAGCTACTCTAATTATCTCTCTATTTCCACTCCTTTAATGTAAGTTTTGATGATTCTTCAGAGAACTCTGTTCCTCTTCAACAAGGTTCTTAATAGAAGTTTTTGTTTGTCGAGGCCAAGTTTGAAATAATTATTGGCTCTATATCTTTGAACTGAAAGTTCTCGGTCCTCATAATGTAACTAAGTTGTGTAAGGGAATTCCATGGTTTTCCTCTTGGTTAGACAAATTTTAGATAGGTTTACCAAAGGTGTTAATGCCAATTGCTATTTGACTTGTGTTTTGACAATGGTGTAGTGCAAGATAAGCCAAGTGCACTCATCCCTCTTGAGTTGCAATACCTCTCACTCTTGTAGCTCCAATTGTGCTCCCTTGATGTAGTGTACAAGTTTGTTGATCACTTTTAGTTGATGCTTTCGGTTAGATTACTTACCTACTTTGGTGGTAGTTTGCTTTTTGGTGTTGGGTATAGTAGTTCTAGTCCAAGTACTAGAAGTGGTTGCATTCTTTTAGAGCATGGTGAGTCCATTACTTTTCAAAGTAACTTTGAATTTCACATTCTTATTTCTTTGAGCTCTTGTAATGGCATTAATTATGGAATTGATATGATGTCCTTAATATTGATCATCTCAACTCCAAAGGGACTCATTGGCACAAAGAAGGGAATATTGCCTTACTTTTGCTTGCCTTTTGCTTAAGGAAATCTAAGTACATATTTGTAAAGCCACATTTGGCACATATTTCATATCCTCTATTGTCTTTGGAAGGTTTGCATGTTTGTGGATATTCAGCACTCAAATGTTTGGATTATGCCTCTCCCTTGGCCACATCATAATATCATGATTGGAATTGGATAGTAGTCCATGAGGTCTACATTTCTCTTTATGTTGTAAGTAACATAAGGATTTGTATACTACTCCTCCTCCTCCAGTGGTTCTTCTATGATGTGTAGAAGCATAAGGATTTGTATACTACTCCTTCTCCTCCAGTTATAATTAGACCCAAATATATTGGTATTTCTAAAGGGTTAAATTTTGTTCTTGGGGTAGCTTAGTAAAGTAGGGTTACCAAGGCCAAATATTAATGTCTCCCACAGAAAGGATATCTATTCTGTTTGCTAGAATCCAATGTTACAAAGTAGGATTAGGGAGCCTTCATAGAATTTTGGAGTAAACAACCTCATGGCAAAAGCAAACCTACTTTGTGCATTCTTGACTAGGTCTAGGGCACATTGATGCTAGCTACGAGTCACTATGATTGTATTGAATATATGTTCTATCTATAAGCCCTTTATTGCTTGATAGTCTCATGAGAGCTCTATTTGATGTTGTTTGAAGGCAGCTAAAATATCTTGAGTCATATTGAGTTCTATGCTGCTTCTACTAGATTAGAGTTCTTGAATGTCTATCCCCTTTTTTTCTTTACTCCTCCCCCCATGGGGATCATTTATTTTAACGAACTCTTCTAATACAATTTGATGTTAGACTAGTCTAGAACTAAATCAACTAGCCAAAAGCCTTGTAGATTCTTTCATCACATATACACTTGATAAATGCTTTGGTCATTGCCTTAATTTTAGGTATTGTTGAAGAACTAGGCTTACCCATAGTGTAATATCTATGCATATATTAACACAAGACAACCTCTCTCCTACATGCATGTAATATCTCCGCATATATTAATGCAAGACAACCTCTCTCCCGCATGGGAAACCCCCCATAGGCTCAATTTGTTCTAATTAGTTAGTGCAATTTTTAAAAAAATCTCCTCTCTCACTATCGATAGGATGTCGAGGAGAGAGAGAGAGAGAGAGAGAGAGAGAGAGAGAGAGAGAGAGAGAGGTGGACATGCATGCCATGTGGGGGGGGCCGGGGGGGGAGGAGAGGAGGCCATGTCGCCCCTCTCTAAGCCCTCCCAAGGGGGCCATGAGGGCCGCCAGGTTGGCGGCAACATGTTACCCACCCCCCCACCTGGCGGATGAGGCGACTGCCCCCTCTTATATAAGCTCCACCCTCTCCCCCAGTAGGCGAACATGCAGCACAACCCGCTCCTCATTATCATCATCATCATCAATGGTTTTGTCATCTTCAAAAGAATTTCGTTGAGAAAAGAAGAAGAAGTCATCGTTTCTGAGTTACAGAGAAAGAGAGGGAGAGCTTGGAAGCTTCCAAAAAGCTTACAAGGAATCTTCCTTAAGGGGGTATTTCCCTCACAGAGCCCAGGAAATTCCATACTTCGTGCAAAAAAAAGGAGTTGGTGCAAATTACTGACTGGGTAACCTGTTGGAAATCCCTACGAGGTAGGGCATCTGCTTTCGCACACGAAGGCCACTAGATTTCCGCAAAATATGGCACCCAAGAGGTGTGCAACTAGCAACTCTGGGTGTTTCTACCCAAGGTGGAGGAGTGGCCGCTAATAACGGGGTTTCGTTTGTCAGAAATCAGGTCCAGGATCCCGCACCCCTTGCTGATGAACTCAATGCGTTAATTGATTACGTAACCTTGTAAATACAAAGTTCATGAAATACGTATTGAATAAATTCATAGGAAATTTTTGCATTAGGAAAACTCATAAAAATGGTTTCATTGTATTGTTTAAGAAGGATCTCTTGAATTTAATAAAAAGTCTAGCGCATGAGTTGCATGGAAAATTTGCAAAAATGAGATGATTGCATGGGAAAGATTTTCGCATAAACAAGGTACATGTTAAGTCGCATGTGTTGAAAGGACCTTTGCATCATGTGTCGTCCAAAACTATTGCATACATCGGAATGAAAACATGACATTAGAAGTTGTCGAAACACGCCCAATGTTGTTTTGTAATCGTTACTTGTAATTGTCAAGAATGGTAGAATGTTGTCAAGAGAAACTAATGACCCATGATCCCCATGTCAAATCCTTGGTAGGTGATTTCGAGATGGATAAGAAAAGGGTTAATGTATGTGAGTGGTACACTAAGAGGGCTTAAGACGAAGTAGGAACTATTCTAAAGAGAACCATCTTGACCAACCATGGTCAAGGGGATAGACAATCTTGATCAATTAAGATCAAAGATAAAGGTACATAGGAACTTCAAGGGATCTAGGAGATAACCATCCAGTTGACCATGTGAAACCCTAAGGAGGAGAGTAAACTCTAGAAAGGTAGTCTATCATAGCTAAATACAACTTGATTAAGGATAAGCTAAGTTGTATCCTTGGAAAGAATGCAATGCTTGCTTAAGAAATTGGTTGAAATGGTTTATCATTGATGTTCTTAATGAGGATTGATCTTGTTAAAGATGGAAAAGAGGGTGCTAAGTAGAGTTGCTGATTTGGAAAAGCATGTTTTTCCTAGTAAATATTATTAGGCTGGTTACTTTAGCTGTAGATTATTTCCTAAAGGGATAATTAAGGAAGGATGGCGCTAGCTACCCCCGTGAACCGCCAAACCCTAACCAAGGGGGTTATGAATCCACACCGAGAATGTGGAACGAACCCATCGTGAGAGGTCTCTTTGTGGAAATTACTTGGCGTAGGAGGACATTTGGGTGCCAGACGACTTTGGCCGTAAAATCCCAAGGCCTCCCGACCCTACAAAAGTGTTTTACATGACTCAAGTTGGGATCTCAAGGCCTTAATACTAGTTACAAGACAGAATCTTGGTAGGATAAACCTTCAAGTTTTTATTTTCGGGAGATAGAGGGCATTTTTCTGCGGAGGCAGAGAGAGACACTTAATTCTCCTGTATGGGCAAAAGACAAAGATTAACTATGAAATAAGTTAAGGAACTGCTTGATCTTGTTTTATCTTATCTTCTGTTTGTGCCCTAATTTACGTGAACGAACCTGTGCCCTAATGGGTTAATTATGGAAGTTGCTTGTATATGTCAAACATAATGTGGTAGGTAATTAGATAACTAAGCAACCTGAAGGAAAGCGTGGTGGATGTGACCGTCGGGTCCATCCTACGGCAGGGTAGTCTCGGTTAGCCGAGAGCTTTCCTCAAGAAATTTTATCGATGCAAACATTAGATGGACAAAAAAAACTTGTAAGTCAAAACTCGATTCATGTCATTTTAGGGGACTGGAATGGGACTGTCTTATGGGCAGAGGGGTTGAGCGACGCATCCCTCTCTTTTCCCATTCTCCTTGAACCAAGTGCGGCATGGATCCCCTTCACTTCAGGTGTTTCTGCAAAAAGTAGGGCATTTGAAATCCAACGCCAGATGACCGTTAGGAGACCTGACTATTAGGAACCCTGAATTTAGGTGTCCTAGTGGAGATGGCCAGATACGTTCCGTTGCGAAGCAGATTTGGGAGGCTCTAGCTGACAAACCATGTGTCATTCCTTAGGAGTGCCAAGCGGCATCTTCTAGGATTATCTCTCAATGGACTACTAAAGGCGTGTTCCGCAAATAGATAGGCAGACACATTGTCAAAGGGTTTTCGAAAGCAAAGTCGCGACCACAGAGGTTCTTGAGAAATTCCAAGATAGAAGATCAATCAAGCGAGATTAGGCTATGCAGCAGTAAACTCCAGACTCTTCATATTGAATTCAAAGATTGTTGATTTAACATGCATCTGAGAGATTTCCCAAAAGAAGAAGACCAATTCTAGTCTACGCAGTGCAGCTTAGTCTCAATTAAAGCTTCGAACAATGAGTCTTGCTAAGAAGATGCTTAGGTGTGTCCAAAACCACGCATATACATAATGTCAAAGTGATGTAGTGAAGAAGAAGCAGAAGCCTGTTCAATAAACTTGTTCACAGTGTGAAGAGCTATTGGATCCAAGTTTGTAGCATCATTGGTTCCAGTAAATCAAAGGCCAGTTTATGATCAACAGTTATTTGACCCTGCACAAGTTTAACATACACTATGGCAATGCTTTATTGCTGGGTTCTATGACTCTGCAGAAGGCTAGGTTTGTCTCCAGCAAGCTCTCTAGCACCATAAGACACATATAAGATTCCCAGCAAGGGCTGCCACTGCTTATTGATAAAATGTGTTCATGCCTGACAGATCTCACATCCAGAATTTTACTACACAAACTTAGAAGAGGGAAAAATAAGGATTCACTTAGAAGCAGTCCTTGTTTAAGGCCAATATCCAAGTCTTGGAGAACATGGTTACACTGTTCAGTCGTGCATAAGCTCTGAATATGCACACTGAAACCATTTCTTCCAGAGTTCACGTGTCATTTTTGCAAGCACTATGATAAATAATTCATTGTACTGTACATATAATGATTTATACCTTCTTCCTCATAAATCTGATTTCCTCCATGCTCTTTCCTGTACCTTTTCCTAGAAATCATGAATTTATTTCTATTGTTCAGCTTGCCATCTTCCTTCATCACTCAGAAACTCCCGGACTGTTGTACCCAACCTTTCAGTGATTGCCTTTGCTAAACCCAGCCTCTATAGAACCTGTGCAACCACTACATTGTGTGTAGACTACCCAAGCCTGTGGACCAAACTCTAATTGATTGACTTTTTGCTAGACTGGTAAAAGTAGGAGAGAGAAGACTCTCTGAAAGTGTATTTGAGAGCTTTTCATTGTTATGAGCTCTATTGCTGGCATTGGGAGATTGCCGTTGCTCTGTGTCATACCTATAATCCTGATTCTTCTTAGAGCTCAAGTTATGTTCAGCAGATTCAAGACTCTTTTCTTCAGATGCTTGTTCTGTTCCTGCTTCATCTGTATAGACCATTCCAGCCTGAGAAGCAAATTTGATACTCTTGTCCACTTTACTTTGAGATAGCAGGCTTGTCTCTCTCAATTCTTTGTTGATAGTGTTCCTGGCACCACCTCTTTTGTTCCTCAATTCTCTGCTTTTGCCTTAGAGCATCTGATATTTTGAAATTGCTTACTGCATAAAGATTAACAACCTCGCTTCCCTGTTCACTGTCAGCACTGTCACTTGGTTCGAACCTTGCAAGCTTACCCCCCCTCTATTGCCTGTTTTAATTGACGGCCACCTCCTCTAGTCGGCGAGCGCAAGACAATTCATTGGATTGGGAGATCTTGCAACAAGGACTCCAATTTGGGTATCGAGCCCAAACTTGGTAGCTGATGAGACAGGGGTTATCGGCTATGAATTCTGTGATCCTACCTTCACAGGAGTGGACATTCCTGCCTCCGTAGAGAAGAATCTTTGTGCAGCATCACACGAACAGTATTTCCAGTGATCTGTTTTGATCCTGTGATGGATTGTTAGCAGTGAATTATCGCGACTCCCAATTGATAGCTCTTCCTCTTTCCCCCCTAATTCGATCCAAAAAAAAACATCTCCCCCCCTTTTGCATACAACAAGCAGTTTTTCATACAAAAAAGGGGCCCCTCACAATAGCAATAGATTTCCGACTCCCACGCAGGGCTTACGCCAGATTGCCTACCCATTTGCAGACGATAAGTATGAGCAGCAGCTAAAGGATCAGTTGCCTTCAAAATCCCTTGACCAACAATATAATTGTCACTGCCCCTTTCTCCAATAACATTTTTTGGAGCATTGTACTGCTGCCCAAGAGAGTGTCCACCACTGCCAATTTGTACTCCGGGAGCCATATATCTCAAAGCAAGACTCCCTGGCCCCATAGGCCATGCTGCAGGATTTATTGAAACAAAACCAATAACAAAATTAGGATGATCTGCAGCTATCTTTGCTATAGCTGCTGTATAATCACCCTTAGCTAATGCTCCACTGGAACTCATTTCTGCCAAAAGAAGTAATCCACAATGGCGTGGTAGACACTTGGCTTTATCCCATCCACAATACCGGGGCCTGGTATCACATGAGCATTAACAATGTCTGCCTTTCCAGCTATGTCAATAATCAACTTTATAGCATCATCTACTTTATTGGCTTTGCATAGTCCAAGAGTAACCATACCCACAGTGAGACTATCTGGATGTATTTCTACTTTTTGCATTTTGTTGTACATTTCCAATGCATCATCAAATCTTTGTGCCTTGATGAGAAAGTCAATAACACAATTGTACGTGAAGCTAGCAGGCTCACAACCTAGATCACTCATGCGATCAAACAATTACAAAGCCTCCTGAATGTGTTCTTGTTGGGTATATCCTCCAATCAAAGAGCTCCATGTCACAACATCTCGATTGGGTAGTGTATCAAAAATAACATGCGCATTTGGTAGGTTTCCATATACTGCCCACGCAGAATAAAATGCAAACATAACGACTAAGTATGTACAAAGTAACAAATGTCACACACACAACTTTTTGATGGATTCCACACCTCGGATAAGCAACAATACGACATCCACTCCCTCTAATCCTGCGCTTCCTTCGGATGGGCCAACTACCCATGATCATTATCGTCAAGATCCACGTACAGATCAATCTCTTCATTGTCTATTTTCGGTATATCAGCAAGGTTATCTGTCATATTATCTGTCTCTTCTACTGGAGTTTCTTCCCGTTGCTCTTCTCTTGCAAATCCTTCCAATTCATAATCCTCATCATCTCTTTTCTTGAAAATCTTGATTCTTTTTCCTGCAATGGATACTCTAAGCACTGTCCCATCCAATTCTGTCAGCTCATATGTTGCATTGTCAAAGACATGTCTGACTATGTACGGTCCAAACCATCTTTTCACCATCTTTCGAAATGCAGTATGCTGATTTTCAAGGCTGCTATCAAAGACTAATACCGAGTCTCCCTCTTCTATTGCTCTAGGCCGCAAGTGATGCTTGCTGTCAAACCTGTCCTTATTTCTAAGTCTAGCAACCTTCAACCTGTCAATAGCTAGCTAAATATCCTCTGGTCTTCTCTCCAACTGCCAGATCCAAAGAGCTAAGAGCTCCTCTCTTGTCAAATCCTCCTTCCAAGGTAAAACTGACCAAGTCAAAGCACAGGTCTCAGTCAACATAACCGGTTTCTGACCATACATTAACTCTGCGGGCATATATCCTGTGGTAACACTGTGAGTCGTACGATCAGCCCACAAAGAAAATGGTAGAAGTCTCGGCCATTCTCTAATCCATCCTCTGCATGCTTTGGCTAATGCTTTCACTATCGGCGGATGCCCTCTTTCACTCTTTCCATTTCCCTCTGGATTGTATGTTGTGGTTAGAGCCAGCTTGATTCCTAGTTGAGAGAAAAACTCCCTAGCTTCATCTGCATTTAATTCACTGCGATCTACAGTGATCTTACCCACACAGTCATACCTGTAGAAAATTTCTTCCAATAAGAACTTACACACTGCACTAGTGGTCTTCGTTCTCAAAGGTCTGCCCTCAACATGATTGGTAAGATCCTCTCTAGCCAAAATAATATATCTCATCTGCCATAGACCCATCGGCATAGTAACCAAGTCAACTACCCACTTATAATGAATGCATATCGGATAGGTCGGATGAAGCTCATCTCGATGATGCACTACGGAATACATCTAACAGTCCCTGCAAGTCTCTACAAAGCGAGAAACATCTCTATACATGCCTTTTCACCAATATTTTTCCTTGATTTTCTCATAAGTAGCCCATATTCCTCTATGACTAGCCCAAGGATTCTCATGAAACTCTCTCATCACTTGTAACTGGGTCTCTTTATTGCAGACAACCCGCAAGGGTAATCCACCTCTTTTCTTCGGGTGCTTCCAAAGAAATCCGTCCTTGAGAAAATAACCATAGGCTTTTCTTCTGATCTTCTTGAACTCTTCATCTGTCCATTCATCTCTTTTGCTTAGTGTACTAAGGTAGTTGCCAATCTGCAACCAATCTCCAACATAGAGTTCTTCTATGAAAGCCACAATATCATTGACATGGCAAACATGATCAACCATAGCGGTTGAAATTTCTGCATCATCCTCTTCTGCAAGTAATGTCTCCTCATCATCATATCTGGCTCTAGACAGCATATCCGCCACTCGATTATCCTTCCCTGCTATGTGTTTAAATTTTGGATTTAATGACTTGATGTATGCAATCCATCTTAGCATAGCTATATCCGAAGTAGAGCAACTCGTAATCATACCTATCAATGGCAAGCAATCTGTCTCTACCACAACTGGGGCTCTAATAAGGTACTCCTTGTCACATTTAAGAGCCGTAACAATTCCCAATAATTCCCTATTGATTTGCGGATACCTCCTCTATCTCTCCTTTAGGACTTTTACCCCAAACCAAATAGCGTACCTGTTTCCATCTGCATCATCTTGACCCACAGCCCAACCTATGCCAATTGGACTAGTGTCAACTGTCAATACAGTAGGCCTTCCGCAATTATAATTCGCTTTCCTAAGAGTAGGAGCAATCTGCAATAATTTTTTCAACTTCTGCATGGCTCTAGTGTGGCTCTCATCCCAATAAAATTTTTGCCCCTTTCAAAGCAACTGATATAAACAATCTACTAAGTGTGCAAAATGGGGTATCCAAATCATGTAAAACACACAGGCTCCAATGAATCTCCGTACCTCTGAAGTGGTAGAAAAATACTCCGTAATATTTCCTATAGCATCCACCACCTTCGCAGGTGAAGGTTTCCTGCCATAATACCCACACATATGTCCAACAATGACAACCTCATTTACTCCAACAATAGATTTTTGCCCTGATAATGTCAAGTTCACTTCTTCTAACCTGGCCAAAATCTTTTCACAAGCTGAAATATGATCAGCCACAAAGTATCTGCATCCTTGCTCATTTAGACTCTCATTCTTCTCTTCTTCTGCACACCCCTTAATGGGCACATCATCCAAGAAAGGTATGGTAAGCTGAGGTATGTACTCATGAAGGACCTTATGCATGGCATTCATCATATGCGCAACAGAATTAGTGGCACCTTGAGGCAAGGTACACATCCTGACAAGCCCAATAGGAGTTCTCATAGTGGTTATGTCCCTGCTTTCCAAGCCTAGCTGAAACTGATCATATCCCGAATACAAGTCACCTAAAGAATAGATGGCACATCTAGCAAATGCTTCTGCAAAATCATCCACAACTGGACCTATACCAACATTCCTGATAGTAACTCTGTTTATTGGCTGCATGTCCTGTATAAATTGGAGAGTACCATTCTTCTTTGGAACCGTAAACCACCTATTTGAGTATGACGCAGATGATGGCTCTAAGATTCCCATCCTGATTTTCTCATTCAACAAGTCAACTAGCTTTGGCAGGTGTACCCTAGGCATTGGAATTGGTCAGAGGTTTCATGGAATATGAGGAATAGTAAAGATCACCATAGGGGCAACAATATCCGAATTCACATATCCAATCTCATGCGAGAAGAAAGCAAACCCCCTTCCATGTTGCTCAAGCATATCCTGAAAGCACTGCTTCTCTGAGGGTAGCAAGAAATCACCATTTCCAATTTTTAATTCAGCAAGAGTCTCTGTTGAAAATATATGGACTATATGCTCTGGATTCCTCAAAATTGGCTGCTTGGCAGCCCTCTCTATTTGCTGATCACTATCGAGTGGAAGTGGTCCAGCTACCGGCTTCACCTTCTTATCCACAGTGTTGTATTTCGTGTCAACCCTGGCTTCATTATGATCCTCTACACTACTCAAATCATGCTGTAAATCAACAATTCTACCCTCTGGTGGTGGCTGGATATTCTCAGCCCTCTGCTCTATGGACTGCATAGGAACAGCCCTAAACTCTGGATGCTGAAATATTTCAGCAGTAAACTTTGTTGGCTGAAAGTTTTCAGCCCTCTGTGTCTCTGTAGGTTGATCATAATCAGCCGAAAACTCTGTTTGCTAAATTTCTTCAGCTCTCAACACTTATGCTGAGTCACCTCAGCCTTTGACTCTATCTGTGACACAAAATCTGAAATTTCATGAAACATGTCCAGTGACTGCATTGATACATTACTGAGACAACTCTACATATCAGCTTTCAGCATATTTTCCATCTTTGTCATCATATCTGCACAAACCATACTATCATACATCCCATCTATATGCTCATCATCCTCTAAAATACCTGCATTTTTCAAATCTTTCTCCTTCCTGCATATGTACTGCCGCCTGGCAGCTCTAGACAACTTAGAAATCTTCTGATAACTCATCGAACTGTTTGCTGAAATTCCAACAAAATTGGAGGAGAAAACACTGCTGCCAAGAGGCGAGAACTCCAATCTCCTCTGCTCTGTACCACCGTCATCTCGCGGAATAGCGGTACCTGATGAAAACCCGAATCTCTCACAGTGGGCAAAGGCACATCTTGAAGAGTATCCATGTTTCTAGCATGATTTACACACATAGTCATAAACTAGATTGCTCTCATACCATCTTTACTGCGAATCCGTGTATAAGCAGATCCATCATCCATTACTTTCGTCTCCATGCGCATCTCTGTGATGAATGGCTGTCCTAGGATTATGGAGTAAGAGCATGAATCCTGCACAAAGAAATGGAAATCCTCCTCTATATCTCCAATAGAAATGCTAACACTTGGACAGGTAGCATACAAATCGCCTGCACTGTTGTTGGCGGCTCTCATACGCCACCCATGCTTTGCATCCATAGGCCATCTATTACTTTCATAAACTCCACGAACTATGAGGTTAATCTCTGAACCATGATCTACCAAAGCAACAGAAGGCACCTGTTTCTCTCCGATTTTTACCATTGTTTTTGTAGTTGCCCTAGCCCAATGACTCCGTGAAAAATGACTGCGCGGTACCAATATAGGCTCATCAGTTTCAGCATAATGCATAGGTTGAACTCTCTTCTCTCTTTGCGGAAAAATAGAAGCATTCTCAACCATAACCTCATCTTCATCCTCATCCAACTCCCCAATCAAAACTCCATTTGTATCAGTAGTAGGCAATGTATGTCTTTTTCTCTTCAGGACTTCTTGGAACTGATCTTGAAACTCTCTTTTCGAGATGCCCAAAACATCAGAAATAGTAAAAGTCACCTCACTACCAAGTATCTTGTCATTAAAGATTTTCTTCATGTCCGTAGATGTCTCTATATTGGACATTAATCTAAATCCTGGCTGCTTTCTCTATCGAGGCTCTTACCTCTTTTCTTTCTTTTGAGCATCTTCCATTTGTCGTTCTGGCCCTGCAGCAGGTGGAGTAACAAACTCACCCCCTCTAGTATTTTTAGTTGTATTTGGATTCTCTTCATCTCTCTTACACTTCTCCTTAACAAGTACATCTACTCCCAGGGACTTAGCCAAGTAGGCATAAATAGTGTACCTGTCAGCAGGTGAATCCCAACCTGTCTCAGATCTGATGCTAGAACCTGCACTAGTCAAAACAGTTTGCTGAATTTTCCCCTTGTTTGCTGTCTCCACAGCATAGGTCCATAATGCTGACTGATTCTCTGAACCTTTCTCAATCTGGACTCCATATGCAGAAGCATCTCCTCTAGCTGCCACATAAGAAGTACGCGCAGCCATGTTATCTACTAATTTCTTCATTCCGCCTTTCCCAAAATTGGTAGCAACAAGCGGAGCTCCTGTTTCAGTTAGCCAGATCTTGCCATCTTGTCCCCAAAATACCAAATTCTTCCTCCTTGCATCTTGAAAAGATTCGCAATGCTTGCAATGCTGATGGTCCGTACTATCACACCAAATACATCTTCGATCTCTCCTAGGTGCACTAGGAGCACTAGAAGAAATAGTAGGCACGGTCGAAGCAAACTACTCTTTCAAATTTCCCAGCAATTCTGCTTTAACTGACTCCAGTGTCAAATCCGTTATGCCTTTGATTATGTCAGCAAGAGAGGAAGGAACCAAAGGAGCGGATGATTTTGGAGCAGAAGAAGCCGGCATCAGTCTTGGAACAGGAGGAATAGGAGGATTAGAAACAGTAGGCACTGTCATAGGCCAAGTAACTGGCTGAGGAAGAGAAGAAATGACAGGAGGAAGAGGAGGATTAGAAACAGTAGGCACTGGCATAGGCCAAGGAATTGGCTGAGGAAGAGAAGAAATGACAGGGGTAGAAGCAGACATAGGAGTAGAAGACGGCGTCAGTGTCATAGATCCATTCTATAGGCAGGTCTTCCATATCCGTCTCTTGGTCAAAGTCGAGACCGCATCCTGGGCATCTTGCCAATCTGTTTTAAGACCCATAGGTTTCATGCGATCCTCAAGAAGCTCTCCTAATTCTTCCTGAAGAGCAAGATCTGTAGCTTGCAAGAAAAGCTCAACTTTCTCAATATCCAATGCTCTTTGTTCAATGGCATCAAGCTGACTATACCTCTCTTCAAATTCTCGCATCAATTCTAAAGCAACTAGACCTTTGTTTGGCATGTAGACCCACTCTCGGAATGACCGTCGTGTAGCTGCCCCAAACTCCTCAAGAAAATACTCCTCTTTCAAGGCCTTCTTAAAATCTTGCCAATGCGAATTTTGAAGGAAAAGATCAGTCACTTTTACCCTTAAGGCGGGTGTCACAAGGCGAAGAAAATATTTACTCATAAGTCCTGTTGGTACTCCAAAAAATCCCATCTTAATCTCATACGTCTTCAAATAAGCCGATACATTACGGCCATCAAATAGATTCTTTTAATTTTCAACTGCTTCAATTGCCTTAGTCGCGCTGATTGCATTCTCTTACTCCAAATATAGTTGCCTTTGCTGAGACAACTGTTGTTGATGTAACTGTTGCTGCTGCTGCTGCATATACAATTGCGTCTGCTGGTTTTGAAGCTGCATATACATAGACATATTCTGCAAAATCTACTTTAAATCATCCGTAGAAGTACTTGAAGCAGAAGTCAATGATGGAGTCGAAGTAGAGGACAAAGCAGGAATCGTAGAAGAGGCTGAAATTGATGTTGAAGTATCTCCCATCTTGATTTTTTTTATAAAAAATGTGGCGCTTTCACGTCGGGTTCACCAAAGATGTCGAAGGGTTTTTGAAAGCAAAGTCACAACCACAGAGGTTATTGAGAAATTCCAAGATAGAAGATCAATCAAGCGAGATCAGGCTATGCAGCAGTAAACTCCAAACTCTTCATATTGAATGCAAAGATTCTTGATTTAACATGCATTTGAGAGATTTCCCAAAAGAAGAAGACCAATTCTAGTCTGCGCAGTGCAACTTAGTCTCAATTAAAGCTTCAAACAATGAGTCCTGCTAAGAAGATGCTTACGTATGTCCAAAACCACGCATATACATAATGTCAAAGTGATGTAATGAACAAGAAGCAGAAGCCTGTTCAATAAACTTGTTCACAGTGTGAAGAGCTATTGGATCCAAGTTTGTAGCATCATTGGTTCCAGTAAATCAAAGGCCAGTTTATGATCAATAGTTATTTGACCCTACATGAGTATAACATACACTATGGCAATGCTTTATTGCTGGGTTTTATGACTCTGCAGAAGGCTAGGTTTGTCTCCAGCAAGCTCTCTAGCACCATAAGACACATATAAGATTCCCAGCAAGGGCTGCCACTGCTTATTGATAAAATGTGTTCATGCTTGACAGATCTCACATCCAGAATTTTACTACACAAACTTAGAAGAGGGAAAAACAAGGATTCACTTAGAAGCAGTCCTTGTCTAAGGCCAATATCTAAGTCTTGGAGAACATGGTTACGCTGTTCAGTCGTGCATAAGCTTTGAATATGCGCACTGAAACCATTTCTTCCAGAGTTCACGTGTCATTTTTGCAAGCACTATGATAAATAATTCATTGTACTGTATAGACAATGATTTATACCTTCTTCCTCATAAATCTAATTTCCTCCTTGCTCTTTCCTGTACCTTTTCCTGGAAATCATGAATTTATTTCTGTTGTTCAGCTTGCCATTTTCCTTCATCACTCAGAAACTCCCTGACTGTTGTACCCAACCTTTCAGTGATTGCCTTTGCCAAACCGAGCGTGTATAGAACCTGTGCAACCACTACATTGTGTGCAGACTGCCCAAGCTTGTGGACCAAACTTTGATTGATTGTTTGCCTGACTTTTTGCTAGACTGGTAAAATTAGGAGAGAGAAGACTCTCTGAAAGTGTCTTTGAGAGCTTTTCATTTTTATGAGCTCTATTGCTGGCATTGGGAGATTGCCGTTGCTCTGTGTCATACCTGTAATCCTGATTGTTCTTAGAGCTCCAGTTATGTTTAGCAGATTCAAGATTCTTTTCTTCAGATGCTTGTTCTATTCCTACTTCATCTGTATAGACCATTCCATCCTGAGAAGCGAATATGATAATAGCTTGTCAACTTTACTTTGAGATAGCAGGTTTGTCTATCTCAATTCTTTGTTGATAATGTTCCTAGTATTGCCTCTTTTGTTCCTCAATTCTCTGCTTTTGCCTTAGAGCATCTGATATTTTGAAATTTCTTACTGCATAAAGATTAATGACCCTGCTTCCCTGTTCACTGTCAGCACTGTCACTTGGTTCGGACCTTGCAAGCTTACCCTCCCTCTATTGCATGTTTTAATTGACGGCCACCTCCTCTAGTCGGCGAGCGCAGGACAGTTTGTTGGATTGCGAGATCTTGCAACAGGGGACTCCAATTTGGGTATCGAGCCCAAACTTGGTAACTGATGAGACAGGGGTTATCGGCTCTGAATTCTGTGATCCTACCTTCACAGGAGTGGACATTCCTGCCTCCACAGAGAAGAATCTTTGTGCAGCATCACACGAATAGTATTTCCAGTGATCTGATTTGATCCTATGATGGATTGTTAGCGTTGAATTATCGCGACTCCCAATCGATAGCTCTTCCTCTTTCCCCCCTAATCCGATCCAAAAAAAACATCTCCCCCCCTTTTGCATACAACAAGCAGCTTTTCATACAAAAAAGGGGCCCCTCACAATAGCAGTAGATTTCCGACTCCCACGCGGGGCTTACGTCAGATTGCTTACCCATTTGCAGACGATAAGTATGAGCAGTAGCTAAAGGATCACTTGCCTTCAAAATCCCTTGACCAAAAATAATTATGTCACTGCCCCTTTCTCCAATAACATTTTCTGGAGCATTGTACTGCTACCCAAGAGAGTTTCCCCCACTGCCAATTTGTACTCCGGGAGTCATATGTCTCAAAGCAGGATTCCGTGGCCCCATAGGCCATGCTGCAGGATTTATTGAAGCAAAACCAATAACAAAATTAGGATGATCTGCAGCTATCTTTGCTGTAGCTACTGTATAATCACCCTTAGCTAATGTTCCATTGGAGCTCATTTTTGCCAAAAGAAGTAATCCACAATGGCGTGGTAGACCCTTGAGCTTTAGCCCATCCACAATACTAGGGCTTGGTATCACATAAGCATTAACAATGTTTGCCTTTCTAGCTATGTCAATAATCAACTTTATAGCATCATCTACTTTATTGGCTTTGCATAGTCCAAGAGTAACCATACCCACAGTGAGACTATCTGGATGTAGTTCTACTTTCTGCATTCTGTTGTACATTTCCAATGCATCATCAAATCTTTGTGCCTTGATGAGAAAGTCAATAACACAATTGTACATGAAGCTAGCAGGCTCACAACCTAGATCACTCATGCGATCAAACAATCACAAAGCCTCCTGAATGTGTTCTTGTTGGGTATATCCTCCAATCAAAGAGCTCCATGTCACAACATCTCGATTGGGTAGTGTATAAAAAATAACATGCGTATCTGGTAGGTTTCCATACTTGGCATACATGCCAACTAGAGCATTACAGATAAGTTCCTCTTGCTCCAACCCCCTCTCCACTATACTGCCCACGCAGAACAAAATGCAAACAAAACGACTAAGTATGTAGAAAGTAACAAATGTCACACACAACTTTTTGGTGGATTCCACACCTCGGATGCGCAGCAGTACAACAACGTTACAGTTGGTATCAGAGCCAAACTATGAGTGAAACAATTGATTATGTAATTGGGGTACAGATTGACAATGTCTGTGTCACGAAAAAAATATGCTAACCTAACCATTTGCATGCCACCCTAGGGTATCACACCAGCTCTCAGTGCAGCCAAGGCCCAAGAAAAGAAGCTCCTCCTTAAGTAAATCAAACCTCCAAAGTTTGATGGCAGAGGAAAAAACATTGAGACTAATGCAGAGGTTTGGATTGAGTCAATGGAGGATTACTTCACTGCTGCTGGAACTGCCTCAGCAAATCAGGCCATGATCACTAGTGTAATATTTCCGTTGAAAATATTTCTAACCCGCATGATACTCATGCAAGGGAATGCCGGCATTGAATTAACGGACAGTGCAATTGTACAATCTCTATTGGCATAAACAGTCCAAAGAAAAAGAAACCGAATATCCTCGTATGAACCTTCTCTTGGGAGGAGGTCAAGAGGATAAGGATTAATTTATGGCAAATTTTTTTACCTTCCCCCAGCCGAAGCGTGGCTGAGGAAAGGTGATCGACTGTAATGGAATGAGGGAGGTGGAGGGGAGAGACTACATGCGGCCACCACATGGGGAGGGAGGCCTTACTCCCCCTCCTATAAATACCCCCCTCTCTGGGGGTAAAGAGGAGGAAGCTGTGTGAGAGAGAGAAGCAATCTGCTTCAGCCATCGCCAATTAGAGTGTCGTGAGGCTGCCGTAGACCGTCGTGGAGGGAGAAGGATCGACTCTGCCAAGCTGTGTGAGGGAGAGAGTTGAGCCATGCTGCTCTGTGCCGCGGCGTGAGGGAGGAGCGCCACCGAAGTGCCGCCATGGCCATCATTTCGGCTTGCCCGCCAGCAAGCCGCCATTGAAAATCATATTCTCTTCCTCCACCTGGAGTGGTCATGACTACAAAAGCTTCCCAAAAGCTTCTTGGGAAGCTTCTAAAGGCCGTAAGGAAGCCCCCCTTCCTGTGGGCTCTCTTAAGCCCTTCTCTAGTGGGTTTTATACCCCCCATCGGGATTTAAGCACCCATTCCCTCGCAATTTCCACCTAAATACCCTTCTTCTTGAAATTTCCACCCAAGCCCCCCCTTTCCTATTGAAATTCCCCTTCAAAGTTCGTTTTAACCCTGGGTTTTAAGCATCTTTTTCCCCCTTAGACACAATAGCCGGGTTTTTCAAAACCCTTCCTTTAGCATTTCCACAAACCCATTCTTGTGGTTCATTTAAGTTCCTTTCGCGTGGTCCGTTTAAAACCCCCCTTCCGTGGTTTTTCATAAGCCCTTTCCAAGCAATCTTTAAGCCCTTTCCCCCCTTTTTGCATTTCACAAAACCCATTTAAAACTCCATTCCTTGGGCTTTCATAGGCCTTATCAAGTGGGTTTTATTACCTTCGGGTTCTTAAGAACCTTTTCCATAACATATCCATAAGGTTTAACCTCGGGTTTCCTTTAAAAAAAAAAACATTTCCCACACAAGCTTTTAAAAACCATTTTCGAGGGGGAGCCTATAAAGCCTTCTAAAGCCCGATTCCAAAAGACAGTGCAATCGGTCAAGGAAGCCGAATCACAAAGGGAGTTTCGGTGTGAAGAAGACGGCCAAGATCATAAGTCTGCGTCCAAGGCAAAAAGGTCGAATTCGCAATGGCCCCTAAAAAGGCACAAGGCGCAACTGCAGGAGGATCATCTCCTAACATCCATGTGGACATTTCACCACAAGTCCAGGTTTTCTTCCTAATTTTTAATTTACGTCATAAATATTTCAATTGTGCATGGATCATTTATGGAAATAGGATGCACTTTTCAATTGAAATACTTTGGCTAAATTTAAGGAAATAGTTTACGATCAAAGAATCAGTCATTTGTATTTTTCAAATAAATGAATAAAGAAAGAGCAAAGATCTCTATATATTCTTAGCAAGTGGTTTTTATGTATTACAAAGTAACGAATTTAGATCAACTAAAGATCATCTTTATAAAGTCAAAATTAGTGTTGTACACTTCGATTATGCGGGAAAGATAAAATCCATGTTGCATCATTAGACATCTCTTTCTTTGCAAGGATTCATTAAGAAGATTGCTAACAATCGTAGGAATTTGCAAGGCATGGAAATTCTAGGGCTGCACGAAGTAGATTAATCTCTAGGAAATTGACATAAATCTCAATCAATTACGTAAGTAGTTACGAAAGGTTGTGTAAATCCAGCATGGGAATAATTCATTCAGAAAGGAAACTAGGAAAAAGGCTGCATTATTCATTTTAAACATAAAACCCTAAAGCTTAGTAGCATGAATCTTAATTGCATGTTATAGAAGGATCAATAGGAATTATACCAGAACTTAACATACGCTTTGATCTTAACCAGTAAAGTTAGGGTTTGTAAATCTACTCATTTATAGGCAATGAATCATGTGATTACGAAAATGGTATTGTAAATATCTTCAAGAATAGACAAGTAAATTGGTTTAACCTAAACACCTAAAACGTGAGGGACTTGCTTAGGAATGGATAAATCAATGCAACATATCCCAAAGTGCTATTTAGGGTTTAGCATGTTGAGGACATGACCTAGTTGCACTATTTACCAAGTTGAAACTCTTGTATCCCTAAAGACTTGCCCACATTCACGGAATGTAGGGACAATAGGATGTATTTGCGAGAGACGATCTAGGGTTGTTATCCTAAGGATTTCTTGCTAAAAGGATGAAACTCGATTTGAATTTGGAACCTTAGGACTGACAATGTTGGCCTAATGCAATCAAGAACAGATTGGTTATGAAGACACCCTAACCATGTTTCCTATCTAATCATGATTCTGTGATTAGAAGACATCGTTCAATGGGTAAAATAGTCCCATGGATTAGATGCGGCGCTTGTGCAACAAGTTGCAGAGCCGCATGATCTTGTGATTTGATCACAAAGGAATGACCAATTCCTCGGAATGAGATTGGCAGATTCTTGCGCAAGTTTATCTTGCAAAAGGATGAGTAGTCATCCTGACATAGCATCTTTCTTGGGAAAAGTGACCAAGATAAGGGAATTAGATATTTGCTTGGAAGCAAAGGACCAACCAATAATTTGGAGCAACATATTTACTGTTCATTGAACTTAAGGTATTGGTTAAGCTGGGTTAATAGGGTAACGGCCCTAACCCAAGGATATAAGGGTTATCAAACAAACCCTTGGGGATCTTGCCGAGTCGCAATTGATCTCGGATCGAATGCTGGATGTATTCAGAGAGAAGGATTCACTCCTTAGCACTTGGCCAAATAATGACCAATGGAAATGATTGTGCTTGTAATAGTTTAAAGAGCATTGTTTGCTTTGTTTGCTCAAGGAATTAAAGGATGAAAATTTATCTAATGCTTCAGGTTGAAGGCCCGAAGGGAGAGGCAGCCTTAGTTACCCCCGACTGTCTGCCTGACCCTAACCAAGGGGGTTGTTAGCCGCACCAGGAAGGTGGACCGAACCCGCCGCGAGAGGTCTCTCTACTGAGAGCTACTTGGAGCAGGAGGACATTTGGGTGCTAGAGGGGGCTTTGGCCGTAAATCCCTCACCTTCCGGGCCCTGCACAAGAGGCCAACGTGACCCGGGATTGGATCTCGAGGCTCGCATACTAGCCTATGGACAGAATCTTGGATTAATAATCCATGTGGATTGCTGGATAGCCTTCAGGCGGATTATGGGGAATAAGCCTATGGGCTGGACTTTTTAAATGTATTTCAAAGATAAATATGATAACCAGTTGACAAGGAACTTGTTTGACACTATTTTTCTATGTCAAGTGCTAAGATTACGCGAAGAAACCAGTGCCTAATGGACTAATTAAGGAAGGTAATTGATGCATATCCAACTAAATGTGGTAGGTAATTAAATAACTAAAAAAACCTGAGGAAAGTGCGGTGGATGTGGCCATAGGTCCGTCCTACGGATGGGTGGTCCCGATTGGACGGGAACTTTTCTAAATCATAATGGAGAGGGCGAAGATCGTTTCAAAGTAAATAAATAGCAAGGGCACTGACCTAGAGTCTAAGTTATAATAATCTCAATTTACACTATTTAAGGGAAATGGGATGGGGCTATGCCTTATGGCAGAGAGGTTGAGCTTTACATCCCTCTCGTTCTCCATTCTCCTTGAACCAAGTGCAGCGTAAATCCGCTTCGGGCCCTGGCGTTTCTGCGTAAGGTAGTTCGCTCGGAGGTTGAGGCTAGCTGCCATTTAGGAAATTACCATTGGGAAAACCCTAATTCAAGTCGGTCCTAAGTGGGAACGGCCAGAATACTTCCGCTACGTAGCAGACGCGGAAAGTCCTAGATCACAAACCCCATGACATTCCATGGGAGTGCCGGGTGGAGCTTTTTAGAACTCCTTTCCGATGGACTGCTAAGACGTGTCCTGAAGGGAATAGGTGAACACGTTACAACTAAGTTAAAATTGACTGGCGAAGCATGGCTATGGTGGAAGTAATGGTGTAGAGACCAAGGCGTCCTAGAAGATACTATTACATGGGACAAAATAAATGAAGCAGTGCAAGGAAGATACTTGCTGGCTACCTTTTGCACACAGCAGATGAATGAATTCTATAACTTGAAACAATTGGGGTTGACCTTGGAAGCCTACTACTCAAAGTTTGTTTCGCTATTAAAGTATGCACCACCCATGGACATTCCCCAGCAGGTGTCAAAATTCTACTATGCATTGGATTCTCCACTGAATACTTAACTAGAAGCAATGTGTCCATCTGATTTGCAAGATGCATTGATTAGGGCAAAGCCAATCATTCAAGAGCTTCAATCCAAGCCAAAGAGCCATTATAAGGACTATGACAAAGATGACTCACGAGATCAGGACAAGAGGTGCCACCAGTGCGAAGAGATTGGGCACATACATAAGAGATGCCCTAAATGTCGATGTTCCCTCTGCAATGAACTGGGGCACATCCAAATTGATTGTCCTAAGATGGACCTTGGGTATCAATAACCTGCAGGCAAACGAAGAAATCTAAACTCTACTTTTGGCTTATATCATGAATCACATGATGAAGGCTTGGAGCCTACTCTAACCTTTAGGGATGATTAGATATCCTAGGGAGATCTTCTTGGGTGTAATAAATCTTGTACTTGGAATAAATCCTTATTTTGTAAAGAACAATTGGATCACATGAGTTGTGAAGAGTTGCTATTTTAAGTTGAGTATTTGAGCAATCAAAGTAGCGTGGCAAAAGCGTTACGGGTCCTAACCCACAGGCTCTAAGGTATAGAGATACTTACCATCCCTAGGCCTTTTCAAGATGAGGACATCTCGATTCCTCCAAGGGGGAGAGAATGTAACATCTCCACATATATTAACGCAAGACAACCTCTCCCTCGCATGGGAAACCCCCCTAGGCTCAATTTTTTCTAATTAATTAGTGCAAATTTTTTTAAATCTCCTCTCTCCCTGTTGATAGGATGTCGAGGAGAGAGAGAGAGAGAGAGAGAGAGAGAGAGAGAGAGAGAGAGAGAGAGAGAGAGAGAGGTGGACATGCATGCCATGTAGGGGAAAGAGGAGGACATGTGACCCCTCTCTAAGCCCTCCCAAGGGGGCCATGAGGGCCACCAGGTGGGTGGCGAAATGCTACCCGCCCCCCCCCCTCCCCCCCCCCACTTGGTCGATGAGGCGACCCCCCCTCTTATACGAGCTCCACCCTCCGCCCAGTAGGCGGATGTGCAGCACAACCCCCTCCTCATCATCATCATCATCAATGGTTTTGTCATCTTCAAAAGAATTTTTGTTGAGAAAAGAAGAAGAAGTCGTCGTTTTTCTGAGTTGCAGAGAAAGTAAGGGAGAGCTTGGAAGCTTCCAAGAAGCTTCCAAGGAATCTTCCTTAAGGGGGTATTTCCCCCACAAAGCCACATAAATTCCATCCTTCGTGCAAAAACAAAGGAGCTGGTGTAAATTACCGACTGGGTAACCTACTGGAAATCCCTATGAGGTTGGGCATATGCTTCCGAATAGGAAGGCCACTAGATTTCCGCGAAAGATGGCACCCAAGAGGCACGCAACTAACAACTTTGCAGGTGTTTCTACCCAAGGTGCAGGAGTGGCCGCTAATAGGGTTTCGTTTGTCAAAAATCAGGTCCAGGATCTCGCACCCCTTGTTGATGAACTCAATGCGTTACTGATTACATAACCTTGTAAATACAAAGTTCATGAAATACGTATTGAATAAATTCATAAGAAATTTTTGCATTAGGAAAACTCATAAAAATTGTTTCATTGCATTGTTTAAGAAGGATCTCTTGAATTTAATAAAAAGTATAGCGCATGAGTTGCATGGAAAATTTGCAAACATGAGATGATTGCATGGGAAAGATTTTCACATAAACAAGGTACATGTTAAGTCACATGCATTGAAAGGACCTTCGCATCATGTATTGTACAAAACTATTGCATACATCGAAATGAAAACATGACATTAGAAGTTGTCAAAATAGGTCCAATGTTGTTTTGTAATCATTACTTGTGATTATCAAGAATGGTAGAATGTTGTTAAGAGAAACTAATGACCCATGATCCCCATGTCAAATCCTCGGTATAGGTGATTTCGAGATGGATAAGAAAAGGGTTAAAGATGGAAAAGAGGGTGCTAACTAGAGTGGTTACTTGCTGATTTGGAAAAGGATGTTTTTCCTAGTAAATATTATTAGGTTGGTTGCTTCAGCTGTAGATGATTTCCTAAAGGGATAATTAAGGAAGGATGGCGCTAGCTACCCCTGCGAACCACCAAACCCTAACCAAGGGGGTTATGAATCTGCATCAAAAATGTTCATCAAACCCGCCACGAGAGGTCTCTCCATGGAAATTACTTGGTGTAGAAGGACGCTTGGGTGCCAAGGGGGCTGTGGCCATAAAATCCCAATGCCTCTAGACCCTATACAAGTGTTCTATGTGACTCTAGATGGGATCTCGAGGCCTTGATACTAGTTATAAGACAGAATCTTGGTAGGATAAACCTTCAGGTTTTTATTTTCGGGAGACAGAGGGCTGTTTTTTGCGGAGGCAGAGAGAGACACTTAATTCTCATGTATGGGTGAAAGACAAAGATTAACTTGGAAACAAGTTAAGGAATTGCTTGATCTTGTTTTATCTTGTCTTCGTGTTTGTGTCCTAATTTACGTGAACAAACATATGCCCTAATGGGTTAATTAAGGAAGCTGCTTTTATATGTCAAACATAATGTGGTAGGTAATTAGATAACTAAGCAACCCCAAGGAAAGCGCGGTAGATGTGACCGTCAGGTCCATCCTATGGCAGGGTGATCTCGGTTAGCTGAGAGCTTTCCTCATTGTATTTTATCGATGCGAACGTTAAATGGAAAAAAAAAAACTTCTAAGTTAAAACACGATTCATGCCATTTTAGGGGACCGGAATGGGACTATGCCTTATGGGTAGAGGGGTTGAGCGACGCATCCCTCTTGTTTTCCATTCTCCTTGAACCAAGTTTGGCATGGATTCCCTTCGGTTTAGGTGTTTCTGCGCAAACTAGGGCATCTAAAATCCGACGCTACACATCCGTTAGGAGAACTGATTGTTAGGAGCCCTGACGGGAAAAAAATGAACTCACAAATGGGTCCTTAAAAATAATATGGTTTAAGATGTGGGTCTTTTGGATTGTCCAATAGGAAGGCTAGATGTTGAGACATCCATGAAGGGTGAATCTTCTCTCTCTAAATCTTGGGTTTTTATTTAAAAAAGGGATAGTGGGGGATTTTAAAAAAAGGAAAAATGAATAGTACACAAAATTTGAGTTTCTCTCACCTCATATTTTTCTCTTTTTTTGGAGAATTTTCAATTTTGGTTTTTTTCCTTCTCACGAAATCAGTTTGACCCAAAAGTTAAGCAACAAACCACTTTCCTCTCTTCTCTATACTCATGAATTTTTGTTTCCATTGAAGCTCCCTGCTGAGAGTAATTTGGGTTTTGAGCGTTCTGCTTACCTTTGCACTTTCTTCTCCATGCAGCTCCAAATTTTGGGCGAAACATAGGTGTCAATCACTATTTGCATTTTTTCTTTTTTGCTATTTTTTCAATAGGGATTGATGTCATTTCTTACTGTTATTGTTGTTTTATTGTAGAGGTTGCTTTGGGCATGAGGTAGAGGTGTTCATCTCTCTCTCTCTCTCCTTTCTTTCCCCTCTCTCTCTATGTGTTGTTTCTCTTTTCTGTTGTGTTTTCAATAGAATTTGATGTTAGTTCTAATTGTTATTTTCTTGCAGAGTTTATTTGGAGCAAGAGACAAAGGTGTTAATCTCTCTCTCTCTCTCTCTCTCTCTCTCTCTCTCTCTCTCTCTCTCTCTTTCTCTCTCTCTGTCTCCTTTCTTCCCCCCCTCTCTCTATATGTTGTTTCTCTTTTCTGTTGTGTTTTCAATAGAATTTGATGTTGGTTCTAATTGTTTTCTTGCAAAGTTTATTTGGAGCAAGAGACAAAGGTGTTAATCTCTCTCTCTCTCTCTCTCTCTCTCTCTCTCTCTCTCTCTCTCTCTCTCTCTCTCTCAGTTTGTTTTTTTTTGCTGCTATCTTTTGAATACAACATGATGTTAGTTCTAACCCTTTTTGTTGTTTTATTACAAAGATAATTTTGCGTGACATTTTAGAAGTTCTCATCTCTCTCTACCTCTCTCTTTCTCTCTCTATGTTTCCTCTTTTCTACTGTTTTTTTAGTATACCTTCATGTAAATACTAATCTTGCTATTATCTTTTGTAGAGATCAACTTGGGCAAGATTGGACATGTGCTCATTTCTTTATCTCCTCTACATACTCACACACACTCTCTTTCTTTCTCACTACATTATCCCTTTTCTACTATCTTTACAATAGGGGTTGATGCATGTTCTAACTTAAGTATCAATTGTTGTTGCAGCACTTAAGACAAGGTAGAGAAAATATTTTGTAGCTCAATTTATGGGTAAATCTGACATATTTTGTGGTGCCAAAATGTAATATTTCTACGGAAAATTATTACGTGCACGCATGAGTCTCATGCAATGACGATGCCGACATTGAATTTAAGGATGGAAAAATTGTACATTCTCCACGGGTCAATCAAGACTAGATCAAAGTAAGAGAAACCGCATATGTTCATGTGAGCCTCCTCTTGGGAGAAGATTAAGATGAAATTGATTTAATTTTTGGCAAATTTTTCTTTACTTATCCCCTCTTTCCCCCAGTCGACGGTCGTGCTGGAGGAGAGGGAGAGAGGTGCTTATGACTAAGCTCCTTGCTGGAGCTCGTAGAAGGGGAAGGCCATGCATCAGGCCGCGTGGGGGAGGGGAGGTACCTCTCATTCTCACTATAAATACCATTGTGGTGAGGGAGAATAAGAAAGGTGGAAGGAAGCGTAACGTTGCTAGTGAAGTAAGAGGGAGAAGGCTTGAAAGAAAGAAAGGAGGGGAACGCTATCTGAGAAGAAGAGAGGGAGGGGAATTGACACATGTGAGGGGGAGAGGATTTTGAGAAGAAGGAAGGCCATAAGCTGCTGGCTGTGATGAGAGAGAGTGAGGGAAGTCTGCGCCGTTGAAGCTGCCGCTTGGGGATCGCAAGCTGCCGCCAACAACATCTCCTCTCCTCCCACGTGGTGAATTCACCCCCCAAAAGCTTTAGAAGCTTCTAAAGCCCCCTTAGGAAGCCCACCTTCCTGTGGGTTTCCTTAAGCCTTCCTATTGTGGTTCTTATACCCACCCCCCCTCTCTTTCCCCCCCCACCCCCCCCCCCCCCCTCCCTGGGATTTTTGCATCCATTCCCTTGCAAATTCCACCTAACCCCCTTTCCGTGAGGTTTCCACACAAGTCCTCAAATCCCTTCTCGTGGATTTTCCTTCCCCTAGCCGGTTTTAAGCCTTTCATAGCATTTCCACAAGGCTATTTAACCCCGGGTTCCTTTTAAATCCTTCCCACACAAATAGCCATTTTAGCAATTCCCGTAGATTTTTCCCTCACAAGTTATCTTAAAAGCCCTTCCTAGGGACTTTAACAAACCCTTTCAAAACAGGTCTTTATAACCCAAAATTTAAGCAACCTTTCCCTCCTTTTGCATACCACAAAGCTATTTTCTTTTTCCCCTTTTCGTGTAGATAAATTGCATCCCTCGGAGCTTCTACGAAAGGAAGGGAAAATTCATAAGTTCCATTTCTAAAGCTCGGTTCCAAAAGACGGTGAAATTGCGCAAGAAAGCCGAATCTCAAAAGGGAGTTTTCGCATGCGAAAGAGACGAGCCAAGATCATAGGACTGTGACGAAGTCGGGAAGATCGAAATCTTGATGGTTCCTAAGAAGGCACAAGGCACAAATACACTACGATCATCTCCTAGCATCCATGTGGACATTTCACTACAAGTCCAGGTTTTCTTCCTAATTTTGTTTACGTCGTAATATTTCAATTGTGCATGATTCATTTACGAAATTAGGATGCACTTTTTTTATTGAAATACCTTGGCTAAATTAAAGGAAATAACTCAAAGAATTCGTCATTTGTATTAAACGAATGAAAAAGAAGAGCATAAGATCTCTATGCATTCCTAACAAGTGGTTTTTATGCATTGCAAAGTAACGAACTTAGATTAACTAATGCCCATCTTTACAAGTTGAAATAATGATAGTATACTTCAATTATGCATGAAAGAATAAATCGTATGTCGCATTATTAGGCATCTTTCCTTCGAAATGATTCATAAAAAGAAGGTTGCTAATCATCTGTAGGAATTTGCAAGGCGTGAAAAATGGTTCTTAAGCTGTGTGAAGTAGATTAAACCCTAATCAATTGCCTTAAATCTCAATCGACTACGTAAATAGTTACGAAAGGTTGTGTAATGCTCATTCAGCGTATGAATAAATCATTTAGAAAAGAAGTTAGAAAAAGGTTGCATGGTTCACATAAAACCCTAAAGTTTAGTAGCATGAATCTTGAATGCATGTTATTAAAGGATCAATTGCAATTATGCCATAACTTAACATATGCCTTGATCTTAACAAAAAAAAAGTTAGGGTTTGTAAATCTACTCATACGTAAGCAATGAATCATGTGGTTACGAAAATGGTATCGTAAATAGTTTCAAGAGTAGATAAGTAAATTGGTTTAACCTAAACACCTAAACCCCGAGGGACTCGTTAGGAATGGTTAAATTGATGCAACATATCCCAAGTGCTAACTAGGATTTAGTACGTTGAAGACATGATCTAATCGCTCTTACTGCCAAAGTTGAAACTCCTATACCCTAAAGAATTGGCCACACTCATGAAATGTAGGGACAATACGACGTACTTGCGAGAGATGATCTAGAGTTTTTACCCTAAGGTTCGCTCGCTAAAAGGATGAAAATCGAATTGAAATTGGAACCCTAGGACCGACAATATCGGCCTAATGCAATCAAGAATAGATTGTCATGAAGACACTCTAACCTTGTTTCCTATCTAATCATGATACCGTGATTAGAAGACACCATTAATGGGTAAAATAGTCCCATGGATTAGATGCGACACTCGAGCAACAAGTTGCAGTGTCACATGATCTTGTGATTTGATCACAAGGGAATGGCCAATTCCTCAGAATGAGATTGGCAGATTTTTACGCAAGTTTATCTTGCAAGAGGATGAATAATCATCCTGATATAGTACCTTTCTTGGGTAAAGTAACCAAGATACTAGGATTAGATATTTGCTTGGAAGCAAAGGACCAATCAATAAATTGGAATAACATGTTTACTACTAATAGAACTTAAGGTATTGGTTAAGTTGGGTTAATAGGGTACGGCCCTAATCCAAGGATATAGGGTTAACAAACAAACCCTTGGGAATCTTGCCAAGTCACAATTGATCCCGGATTGAATGCTGAATGTATTCTGAAAGAAGGATTCACTCCTTAGCAGTTGGCTAAATAACGACCACTGGAAATGATTGTGCTTGTAATAGTTGTATAAAGCACTGTTTGCTTTGTTTGCTCAAGGAATTAAAGAATGAAAAGATATCTAATGCTTCAGGTTGAAGGCCTGAAGGGAGAGGCAGCCTTAGTTACCCTCGACTGTCGGTCTGACCCTAACCAAGGGGGTTGTTAACCGCATCGAGAAGGTGGACCGAACCCGCCGCGAGACGTCTCTCCCTTGAGCACTACTTGGAGGAGGAGGATGCTTGGGTGCCAGGGGGGCTCTGGCCGTAAATCCCTCACCTTCCGGGCCCTGCACATGAGGCCAACGTGACTCGAGCTTGGATCTCGAGGCCCACATTACTGTCTACGAGCGGAATCTTGGATTAGTAATCCCTGTGGATTGTTGGATAGCCTTCGGGTGGATTATGGATAAGCCTACAGGTTGGACTTTATAAATGTATTTCAAAGATAAATATGATAAGCTGTGAAAAGAAACTTGTTTGTCATTGCTTTTCTATGTCAAGTGCTATGATTACGTGAAGGAACCAATGCATAATGGGCTAATTAAGGAAGCTAATTGATGCATGTCCAACTAAATGTGGTAGGTAATTAATTAACTAAAATAACCTGAGGAAAGTACGGTGGATGAGGCCATGTGTCCGTTGTACGGATGGGTGGTCCCGGTTGGCCGGAAACTTTTCTCAATCATGATGGACAACAAGACGATCGTTCAAAGGAGACGAATAGCAAGGGCGTTGACCTAGAATCTAAGTTACAATAATCCCGGTTTACACTGTTTTAGGGGAACGGAATGGGACTACACCTTATGGCAGAGAGGTCAAGCCTTGCATCCCTCTCGTTTCCCATTCTCCTTGAACCAAGTGCAGCGTGAATCCGCTTCGGACCTGGCGTTTCTGTGTAAAGTAGTTCGCTCGGGTTCGACGCTAGTTGCCGTTTAGGAAATGACCAATTGGGAAAACCCTAATTTAGGTCAATTCTATGTGGTAATGGCAAGAATACTTCCGCTACGTGGCAGATGCGGAAGGTTCTATATCGCAAATCCCATAACATTCCATGGGAGTGCCAGGCGGAGTTTTCTAGACATCCTTTCTGATGGATTGCTAAGACGTGTCCTGAAGACAACAGGTGGACACATTACACAAAATTTATTCATTTAATTAGTAACTTTTATGTTTGATGGGATTGATGTTTTCTTATGTCCATCATTTGCAATGGGTTTTGATCAACAACGATTCAATCTTATTATCTTCAGCAGATCAGCTTATAGGTAAATTGGCCCTATTTTGTATTGCTTCTATTCATGTAGTTATCTAGATATTTTTTGTTAAAAGGGATTCATGCAAGTATTTTTGTTAAAAGGGATTCATGCATGTATTTTTTTGTACATGAATGTATTGTACAAGGTTTAGGTGAAGCATATAATTCTCGATCGACTTTTTTGTTGTGGTGAGTAATTCCTTTGGTTCAAAAATCCTCTGCTTTATTGATCATGTGTGTCCATTCAGATCTTCATGCCAATTGGCAATGGTCCATGAAACTCTTGTATCATATCATCCATATAATGCACAATGTGTTGAGTCATAGAATATCTTAAGTGTCAATCTAACGTGCCTATTAAAATTTGCATGCCATGTGGCTGCTATCCTTGTAATAACTATTCTATAATACCCACATTTCATACAATGTATTGAGTCAAATTAGACTCCTATTCATTATGATAAAATTTATTTTGGCAAAATTCTTTGAGTATTATTGTGTTATTCTTTTCATTATATTTCATGTAAATGGTATGATTAAAGTGAGGCCTTGGAATTGAATCTATACTTTGTGTCAATGTACATATCCACATGCATTTCAATATTGATGTTTATGTCTGTTTACAAAAGTGTAAACATGTATTAATGCCATGTTGATTTTTATGGCATATTGGTGATTACTAGACAGACTTAAAATGCTTATTATTTAGGGGTTAATACATACTTCTTTACATCTAATGCATACGTTATAATGCCTGAGAGAAGAACAAGCATTCTCTCGATAGAAGTAAGTAATAGAAAAGATGAAGAAGGTAATTGGATCACTGATATGTATTATTGCTTGTCTTGGGTACATATGCGTCCAAGTATGAAGGCAGCTTTTAGGGTGAAAATATGTACAATTGCAAATGTATCAAAGCACTAGAAGGGTAAAATTTTAGTTCTTAGACAAAGGAATGTTGATTCTCACCTTGTAACAGAGGCGTTTGTTCAACATCTATTCATACAAAAACAAATACATATTGCTTCCACTGTGCCCTTTCAACAAAACATTGCAAACAATAAGTATTTGCAACTCATTGAGAATGAGAAATTTCATGATATCTATGTAACTAATTGTCTCGTATTTATAGAAGTATACACTTCGAATTGCTGTGAGTGGCAAAATGTTGAGAGTTTGACAGGTTCTTTTAAGTGCTACCATCTCGAATTTGGTAGATTGCTCTTTGAGGAGCAAAAAGCTAAGCAAATCGCAGAGGACCTTGTTTTTTTCTATGACTCCAAGTACATATTTTCCAAGGGGGGTCAACAATATGGAATCCTTGAGTCTATGCACATATTGAATCTCAATAGCATAGAATAGCCATTGTATAGTAGCGACATTTTTCACATGTGTAGCACAAAAATTTTAGCAGACACATTAGATTCTATGAAGCCAAGCATCGGCTCAAAGAATGTCCATCTAAGCTGGTTCATACCAATTGCAATTTTTGCACACTTGTTCAAGGAATGTAAGGGTTTGAGATATACCAAAAGCACGTATGTCATAAAAAGTGCATTAGAGGATTACGCAACAAGAATTCTAGGTAAAACTTGGACATAAAAAGTGACTCACAGTCCTGACACAGTGGAGTGTCGAGTCACAACAAGGGACATGGCTTTCAAGTAAAATTAAAGCCATGTAAAATTTTTCTCTCTTATTTGAATATTATCTTACTTTGGGATGAATCAGCTAACTTTCCTTTCCAATTACAGGTACTATGTTACATGACAGACTTTATGCCTAGTGTTCAAGTATCGTAGATGGAGGATGATCAAGGGTAAATGTTCGTGCCTTGGTCAAGACATGCATGAAAGTGCAGCTATGGATGTTACTGTCATTCGTGAGGGCCGTGAGCCCCAAGTGTTTCAAATAGAGGATGATTGGCCCTTGAGTATAATGCCCTAGGAAATTACAATATTAATGCAAAATCCATCCGTTAGCTTCTATTTTAAACTAGATGGTAGGAAAATTTGAAGCCAAGCTGAGGATACTGTTACTAGTGGAAAGTGTGTGGCTCCACATATTTTAGAAATTGTAGAGTCTCCCTAAAAATCCCAACACCACAAGTTGTAATATCCAACACCTATATAAATTTTTGGATTTTTTTTGCCAATAGAATATTGTCACTTGTAAACTTGCAATATTTAAAAATTATGGTATTTATGCAAAATCATACACTTGTTATATACTTTTCACATCAACACATTTACATATGCATGTAAACTTTACAAAGACGTAAGTAAAGCCATAACTAAATATCATATGCAAAGAGCCCTTAATAGTTTAAAACTTAAGGTTTTTAAGGTAGAACTAGTTTAGTTTTTGTTTCATTGTTTCATTTCACACTTTCTCTCTTCATCTCTTTATATCCACCACATCCCTCCTACATGCTAAGATGGATGCTCGTGCACACTTTTATGAGTGGATCCACGAGACTATCTTTGCTAGCTAGGGTGATGAGATATTTCAAGTTTTCTCTAAGAACTTCAACCTTGAAAGCATGCTCTCATCGTTGGATCCCTCCCTTCAGGTTTTGAAAGAGTTTATGAGCACCATTTGTTGAGAATAGAAAATGATGCTTGCCCATAAGTGGCTTTGTATGAGAGATACGACAAATATATATGCTCTAGAAGCTCTAGGAAGAGATGTCAAAAATCCCATAAGCAAAGAGAAAAAAAGTGGTACTATCCAAAAAGCTATAAAAGCATGTCTTTGACACTCATTTCAATATAATGGTACAATTAATTTGAGTCACTCAAGATTGTGTTTATGAGTCCAAGCTAATATATCCTTGGAATCTAATTCACTTGAGTTACAATTCCTCATTTTGATAATGTATCGTGTGTTTGACTTGCATCCACCATAGCTGATCTAGTTCTAGGTCCATGTTTCTCAACATGGTATCAAAGCCATGGATGAGTTAGATATTCTTTCCTACATGCTCTAAATCCTTCTTATTTTTTATTTTAGTAAAGTCCTTTTTTAGCCATGTTTTACTTATGAATGGATAGTAGGATTTGAACCTACCTTAAGGCCCTTTGCCATATCCATACCTTAAGCACATCCTTCTCTACTTACCCTTACCATATCGACGACAATTACCTACAAACTCCTCCTTGAGTTGTTTTCGGCATTCTCTCTACTGCTAGCAAAAATTGTAAGTAAGAATTAAAAATACAGCAAAGATGCACAGTGAAAGTTCAGAGCGAAGGACAAGAGAAAAAATTTAATTTATATTTTAAGGACATATACAATAGTTTTGCACTACTAGGATATAGTCATATGTCCAATGCATGAGGAGAACACTATGCCAAAAAAGATAACATTAAAAATTGTGTTCATTTCATTGAAACGAATATATCCTTCACTGCTTGAAGATTTCTTATAAGTTGGAAGTCCTTGGGAGTTACAGTGATGTGCTTTGCATGCATTGCACAACGCTGAGCATCAATCATCATCAAGTCAATTAAAAAGGCCTCTGCAGCACACTATAGAGCATGAAGACATTCTTTTGTGAAGTGATTAGGTCTATCATGACCTTGTGCCAAAAACCACCTCCTACTTTCTGTGCGGTAGAGGTCTTGCATAATCTTGCGAACAAGATTGGAAAAGCTCACCTTCGGAATGATGAGATCAAGAGAGCATTGATACCTCCTAACTTCTCTTAGGGCCATTGTACCTAGCTTCCACTTGCATTTCTTGTGGGGATATTGAGGAGGACCCTTGTGAGGGCGGCTTGAGGAAGCTAGGTTAGGTTGAGAAGGGGGTACATCTGAGCTAGTAGATGCTCCAAGGGGCTAAACATGATATGGGGCTCTAAGCGGAAGCTTATTTTCAACTACCTTAGACCTAGCCATCTTTCCTGCACAAGAGATGTGATAACTCAATGAATAAGAGAGAAAGTGAAACTCTCTTTTATATAACCCTAAACTGTAAGACTCATTCACATAGATGCACGTTCTCTCTTTCTCTCTTAAACTATGAATTGCATTCACACTGAACACATTGTTCATCTTACTATCTTAGCTCTCTTTGAACCCATTTGCTATCTTGTTGAAGCCTTGTTTCTAGCCACTTGGCATGGTTTTCTTTGGCACTTGAGGCTTTATAATGCACTCTTATAGTGACACGATGTGATTCCATCATGTCTGCAACCGATTCATCAGCACTTTCATTTGATATCTTTTGCAAGAGTTTACTTCATCTACTACTATAATCCTATACCAGTAAGAAAGCAATTGGATCATTGGATTGCTACCATTCACCCCTCTACCACGATCGGTTTTTCTTTGGTATGCACCACGCACTATCCAATGTGAATTTTTCATCCCTTGTATAGACCAGATTCCAATGCTTCCCTTTTTTGCAAAGTATGGCCCATGTTTCTCAAGGATATGCAACAAAGACACATATCACACATGAGTAAAACTATGCTCAATAGTTTATACAATTCATACAATTTTTAAATATTAACTTAGTACGCACCATGTAATGTGTGATAGATCTTTTACCCCTGGCTTCTACCATGTTTTTGTAGAAGCTATGCACATCATTGATAAATTCTTCCTTATCTTCATTGTTAAACACCATCTTGCAAAGTAAGGGAACCAATTTGTTAAGACTTATCCAAACCTTAGCTTTGGCCAACCATGTTTTTTCTCTATTACTTCGATTAGGAACTTCAAAATGTAACTTTTTCCACCCATCGTAGTCCTACGGCCTACGAACCATGACATTCCCTTCCTCATTGATGGGTGCTAAGAGAAAATTCCTAGTCTTTGCTCCTCCAAAGCAAGGTTTTTTTGGCGAGTTAACAAATTTTCGTGATCTCTTCTCATCTTTTTCAATCGTCACTTGATGCTTGTGTAGCGCAATTTCTGATAGCACTTGCTTCACATTTCTACACGTTGCATTCGCTTCTTTTTCTGGTTGCATCCTATAAGCAAAGCAAATGTATTCCTATACAAGTTTCTCCATGATTTTGAAAAAAGCATGCAATGAACAAATATGAATACGTTTCAATGGAATGTTGAAGATAGGCTTCCAAGTGGGATCTTCTCTATTGCACGTTGTCGAAGGGGTTTTTGTCGAAAGGTCGAATTCACTAGGGATCAGAGATAGAAGGAAGTAGAGATAGGAGATGGAAGAGAAGAAAGAGAATACACAAGTGGTAAACACGATAAAAACAAATCACAATGAATTGAATCAATATTTATTGAAAGAACCTGGAATTTTCACACTACTTAGAAGCAATCTCTAGACATTAGATCTCTTGGAGCTTCTTCGTAGAACAAAATGTGCGTAAAAATTAGAGCTCCTTCTCTGTTGTTCGGAACCCAAATCTGATGGCTCCATTGGCTCCGAAAGGGGGATAAAACTCCAGAACACCAGGACACCTGGTCACAGATCTCCCAGATCACTCCTTCTTTTTCTTCTAGTTCAATCTGCAGTTTTCAGCCTGTTTACAGTGATCACGACGCCCATAATTTCGTCAATCTGTTCTTCTGAAAATCCCCTAATTGGCTGAAAAAGCAACTAGCTTTTTGCATGCTATCCTAATCTAGAAGCTTTTTCTAACTTTTTCGGATTTTTACAATAAATATGATAAAAAATAGGCTAAAATTATCCAAAAATCTAGTATTTTTGGATAATCCATGCAACTCACACGAGTACTAATGGGGCTCAAATCACATTGACTCTCTAGATCAATAAAGAAGTCGGATGATGATGCATTCCATACTTTTTCACACCGTGTCCTCATAACATCATGACATCCCCCCCTTTGAACCTACACATCCTGCAGTATGTGCCAAAATCCTAGTTGTCACTGGATTTTGAGTCCTCCTCATCCTCTGCAACCATATCCTTTACTTCTTCATCTTCCATATCTTCCTGGCTAGCCCCTATATCATGAGCACTATTTTCATCCAATTTTGGCAACTCATAGGTAGTAGATTCTTGCCTTTTGAATAATTTGATTCTTTTTCCTGCTATCGGAAGTTTGATGGCTATCCCATCCAACTCATTTAATGCATAAGTAGCATTATCAAACACCTGTCTTACCACATAGGGTCCAAACCATCTTTTGGAAACTTTACGCATGGCACTATGCTGATTATCTAAACTGCTATCATAAATGAATACCCAATCCCCATCTTGTATGGTTCTTGGTCTCAGTCTATGTCTTTTGTTTTCTTGTTCTATATCCTTGCTGCCCTTAACTTTGCAATTGCTACCTCTATGTCTTCTGAGTTTCTTTCCAACTGTCTAATGCGTAAGGCCAACAACTCCTCTCGATTCAACTCCTCTTCCCAAGGTAACATACTCCATGTGACTGTCATCTCTTCTATTGGCATGATAGGTTTTTGACCATACATCAATTCTGTAGGCATGTATCTTGTAACAACACTATGAGTTGTTCTGTCGGCCCACAAAGCATAAGGGAGAAATCATGGCCACTCTTTTACCTTCTCTCCACACACTTTTGCCAATGCCTTCACAATAGGTAGGTGACCTCTTTCACTTTTTCCATTTCCTTCAGGGTTATAGGCTGAAGTTAAAGCAAGCTTTATCCCCAAGTGTGCAAAGAAATCACGAGCCTCATCTGCATCTAGCTCACCCCTATCTGCTGTAATTTTTCCCACACAACCATATCGACAAAAGATCTCTTCTAAGAGAAAAGTACATACGGCATTTTTTGTCTTAGTACGTAGAGCTCTCCCTTCCAATTGATTAGTCAAGTCTTCATGATTAAGCACAAGATACCTCATTTGCCAAAGACCTGTAGTAGGCATTGTGACCAAATCCACCACCCACTTAAAATGAAGAGACAATGGATATGTGGGTTGCAATCCATCCTGATGTCTCACAGTTGAATACATTTGACATGTCATACATGTTTCCACAAAGTGAGCAACATCATTATACATACCCTGCCACCAATATCTTTCTTTGATCTTTGTTAAAGTTCCCCAAACACCTCTATGACCAACCCACAAGCTTTCATGAAATTCTTGCATTACTTTTACTTGTGAAGCTCTGTCACCCAAAACTCGCAATGGCATACCCTGTTTCTTTTTAGCATGTTTCCATAAGTATCCATCTTTTTTAAAAAACCCATACGCTTTCCTCTTGATTTTCTTAAACTCCTCATCTGACCATTCATCTCTCTTTGTTAATGTACTAAGGTATTGACCAATTCTTAGCCACTCTCCTGCATATTTGTCTTCTAGAAACACTTCTACACAAGATACAAAACATGTAAAGTGTCTTCTCTTTGTTGTCCACGCTTCTGTTAATGTTGTAGCAACACCTTGCATTGCTAAATTCACTCTTACAACATCATTTTCAGCCATAAGAAAGTCATCTTCTTCCTCCTTGTCCATCATCCCATCTTCATTCTCATAACTTGCTCGAGATAACATGTCTGTCAGTGGGTTATCTCTTCCTGCAATATGCTGAAATTCAGGGTTCAAAGATTTGATGTATGCAATCCACCGGAGCATAGCAATGTCCGAGGTAGCACAACTAGTAATCATACCCAATACTGGCAAACAATCAGTCTCAATGACTACATGAGCACCCATAAAATACTCATTATCATATTTAAGGGCTGTCACAATTCCCCATAATTCTCTTTTTACCTATGGATACCTTCTCTGTCGTTCAGTCAATACTTTTGCACCAAAGCATATTGCATATTTTTGCCCTTCCTCATCATCTTACCCAATTGCCCATCTAATCCTGATTGGTCTTGTATCAACAGTAATAATGATAGGTTTTCATGTGAATAATCAGCCTTTCTCAATGTAGGAGCAGATTTTAAGAGTTGCTTCAATTTCTTCATTGCTTTCTAATGCCTCATTTTCGAATGAAATTTCTAACCTTTCCTTAAAAGCCGATAAAGAGCATCAGGTACACGTGCAAAGTGAGGAATCCATATCAAATAGAACACACATGCACCCAAGAATCTACACACCTCTGATACATTCGTGTATACATCTTGCATTCTATCAATTCCATCTATTTTTGCTGGTGATGGCCTTCGCCCATAAGGCCCACACATATGCCCAACAATCAAAACCTCTTCAACTCTAAAGACAGACTTTTTTCCAGAAAGAGTTAAATGCATCTCTTCTAGATGTATCAAAATCCTCTCACAATCCACAATATGGTCTGCAACAAACTATCTGCATCCATGAGCATCCATCTCTTCATTTTTTTCATCCACTACACACCCTTTGATTGGAACATCATCCAAAAATGGTATAGTCAATTGTGGTATAAAATCCCTGAGTACCCTATTCATAGCATTTGTCATGTGTGCCAGTGAGTTTGTTGCACCCTGTGGGAGAGTACACATCCGTACTAACCCCAAAGGAGTCTTCATGGTTGTGATAACCCTGCTTTCAATTGCAAGCTAAAACTGATCATAATCCAAGTAAAGATCCCCAAAGAATAGATCGCTCTGCCTGCAAAATTCTTTGCAAATTCATCAACCATAGGACTTGCACCCACATTTCTTATGGTCTCTTTATTGACCGGTTGCATGTCTTGAATAAATATCAAAGCCCCATTCTTTTTGGGCACAGTAAACCAATGATTTGAGTACGAGGCTAAAGAAGGCTCCAAGATCTACATGCGAATCTTTTCACTTAGCAAATCCATCAGCTTTGGCAAGTAAGCTTTAGGCACTAGTATAGGCCTCAAGTTCCATGGTACATGTGGCACAATAAATATGACCATAGGAGAGACAACATTTGGATCCACACAACCTATTTCACTTGGCTGAAATGCAAATGCCTTCCCATGTCTAGTCAATATCTGCATAAAATAGTCTCTCTCAGCAGGCAAAAAGAACCCTTTTGCACCAACTTTCAATTCTTGTAATGTTTCAGATGTAAACTGATGACTTATATCTTTAGGATCTCGTAAGCTTGGCTGCCTTGACATTTTTTCATACATACCCTCACTCCCTGGTGGAAGTGGCAAAGCAATTGGTTTTACCTTTTTGTCAACTGTCTTATACTTTGTCTCCACAAGTGCTTCAGCCCATTGTAATCCTTCATGCTGACCAAACAATGCTATAACATCATATATATCCAACGAACATACTGACAACACTCTGTTTTCAGCCTCATTTTCTACATGTATAGTTGCTAAAATTTCAACCATAGTGTCAATAATATTTGGCCCATAAAAGATGCCTGAAATGCCATCATTTTCAGCTAACAACCCCAATGCTCTCAGTTTCCTAGTAGCCCGTTTCATAGATATGCGTTTATCCCTACACATAGCTTCCATAGGCTTAAACCAACATGAACTGTTTAATGTAAACTGAGAATTACCAATAGTAAATACATGTTTCATTTCATCAAGAGGTGAGTACACCCTCTGAACAACACTATTGTAGCCCCGCATTACAACAATGCTTAATGAGAATCCAGGTCTTTGAATTCCCTTGCATTTGGAACCAAAGGAGACTCTCGAAGCGTATCATGATTTCTAGGATGATAAACACAAACAGTAAGAAATTGGACTGCTTTTCTCCCATCCTTGCTTCTGACTCTTGCATAAGCAGAACCATCGTCAAGTAACTTTGTTTCCATATGCACACATGTAATATAGGGTTGTTCCAAAATCATTGCATATGAGGAATTATCTTGCACAAAGAAGTGTTGCTCTTCCTGTACATCATCAATCGTCACTTTTGCATTAGGACATGCAGCATAGAGATCCCCTAAAGAATTATTTGCAGCCCTCATACGCCACCATGACATTTATCTCAGACCCATGGTCAAGTAAAGCAACACAAGGAGTTTCATGTTCCCCTATTTTCACTACCGTTTTAGTGGTAGCTCTAGCCCAATGATTGCAGTGACTTCGAGGAATAAATCCTAGAGTCTCTTCTCCATATTGTTGCATTTGCCTTACTCCACCATGCATATTGCTACAAGACAATGCATTTTTAGCCACTTTCTTCTCTTTTCCACATGCTATCCACTGATTAGTGGCAACTTGCATAGATAATCCAGTACTTACTTCATGCTCATATTCAGCCCAAATACCCGAGTTTCCTCTTCAAATTGCAACAATGCACTAGTGGTATCACCAAGAAACTGATGCTTTCTTTTAATTACGTCAATGATCTCATCATGAAATTCTCACTTGGCAATGCCAAGCACCTCTCCCAAGGTAAATTCCACCCGACTGTTTAAGATCCATTCTTCAAGAACCTTCTTAAGATATGTGGTTGTCTCAATGTCAGATTGCAACTTATATCATGGCTGCTTGCCCTTCTTTTTGCCCTCTTGTTTGTTATCCTGTTTTTGCTCTTGACTAACCTCTTCCATAACATGCTCGGGAGGTGGCTGATTTGCAGCTTTAGGCTGATCCACATTTCTTCTTGTCATTCTTTTAGATGTCCCTGTAATATCTTCATCTCTTTTTCATTTTTCTTCCACAAGTACATCCGTGTTTTGTACATTTGCTAAATATGCATACACTGAATATGCATCTACCAGTTAAAAGGAAGCATCATTGACGTAATTAAAAGCATCATTGACTTAAATTTGCTTCCCCTTTCCTCTTGTTCTTTTTCGTCCAATTTTGCAACCTTCAATTGAAGATCCTGCATCCCTTTGACCAATGCATCCAATAAATCTTCCCTAACAGAGGGAACAATAGCAGGTACAGCCATAGGGTTAGCCACAGAAGTGAGTGGCTTATTGGATACTTCAACTGTTTTGCCCGTAACAGTGGGCAAGCTAGAGACATGCAATCTTTCTCTTCTTCTATGCTTCTTCAGTGCAGTAACAGCTTCCTTGACATGTCTCCACTCTGTTTTCAAACTTGTCTCTGTAGTCTGATCCTCCAAAAAATCATCAAGCTTCTCTTGAAGCTCAGCATCAGTTGCTTGTAGAAACAATTTAATTTACTGACTTGCAAGAGCTTGCTGTTCTGCAAGATCCAACTACTCAAATCGACTTTCAAATTCTCTTAACAATTATGTAGCCACAAGGCCCTTATTGGGTTGTATAATCCACTCTTAAAAAGTCTTGCGCGTAATCAAACTGGTATCCTCAATATAAAATTCTTTCCTGAGTGTCTTCTTGAAGGCTACCCAGTCAGCATCGTGCAAGTATGATTCAGTAATCCGTGCTTTTAGTTCATGAACATTAACACGTAAAAAAGAGTAGCTCCATGCAAATTGAGCCACTCCAAAGAATTCCATCTTCTGAGCATAGGTATGTACATATGTAGATACATTCCTGCCATTGAATAACTTCACCTCACGCTTAACTGCTTGCAAAGCATTCATCACAACACTTTCTGTTTGAGCTGAAGCTTGCATCACCTGTTGTTGTTATTGTACCTGCATAAGCATATTCATTTTTGCACCAACTGTTGCAAAACATCGTTGGAGAATGTATTCGAAGGTTCTCCTATCTTATATTTCCTTCTTCTGTGACGACCTTTCACATTGGGTTCACCAATGTTGGAGGGGTTTTTGTCGAAAGGTTGAATCCACCAGGGATCAGAGGGTAGAAGGAAGTAGAGATAGGAGATGGAAGAGAAGAAAAAGAATACACAAGTGGTAAACATGACAAAAATAAATCACAATGAATTGAATCCATATATATTGAAAGAACCTAGAATTTTCGCACTACTTAGAAGCAATCTCTAGGCATTAGATCTCCTGGAGCTTCTTCGTAGAGCAAAACGTGCATAAAAATTATAGCTCCTTCTCTACTACTCGAAATCCAAATCTGATGGCTCCGTTGGCTCCAAAAGGGGGATAAAATTGTAGGACACCTACTCACGGATCTCCCAGATTACTCGTTCTTCTTTCAGTTCAATTTGCACTTTTCAGCCTATTTACAGTGATCGCGACGCGACGATTTTGTCAATTTTTCCTTCTTGTGAAAATCCCCTAATTGGCTGAAAAAGCAACTAGCTTTTTGCATGCCATCCTAATCTAGAAGCTTTTTCTAACTTTTTCAGATTTTTACAATAAATAATATCAAAAATAGGCTAAAATTGTCCAAAAATCTAGTATTTTTGAATAATCCATGCAACTCACACTAGTACTAATGACTCAGATCACATTGACTCTCTAGATCAATAAAGACGTCGGATGATGATGCATTCCATACTTTTTCACACTGTGTCCTCATAACATCACGACAGCATTGGTGCAACACTTGTCACCATTTGTCAAGCAATATCAGCATGGATTCTTTGTATTTGCACCATTGAAGATTCCACACATGCATTTTCAAGTTTTCAAGTCTCCTGGAAGATGCCATTCAACCAAGTATTGACCATACCCTTCAACTGAGAGGATCTCACCATGTTCCTGACAATCGATGATGCTTGGAATGTTTGTGTACATAAAGAACAGTTGCAGCACTTCAAATGTTTCCTTAAGAACTTCAAATGCAACGAGCCACCACACATGGCGCTCAGATTGAATGCTAAAGTTTCATGGGTTGTTCTTATCGAATTGCAACGTTCTATTCATCAAAGTTACACTAACTCTTTCAAGCTTTACTCCTTTGACGACCTCACTTTCATCTAATTTTATAACAAATTGCATTTCACCATTACATTCCTCAACAGACATATCGTAGTACATTACCCTTGCCGACTGCACCTTGTACAAATCTAAATAGTAATTGTTGAGTTTGGTGAACTTCACCTCATATGCATTTTTCGTCCCAACCTTTAGTGTTTCCACACATTGAACATGCACGGGATCTCCTATCAGCTCCAAAACCTTTGTATTAAGTTTCCATAAGGTCTCTATTAACTTTGAAGGTTGAGGAAGAGCAACGATTCTATTTCTCTTCAACACATGACCAAACCCAAAAGGAAAAGATGTTGTTGCAGATATTGAAATTTGGCACAAACGCATTGGATATGTAAATGTACAAATGCTGAAATTAATGCAGTCCAAAGGGACAGGTTTGCCTACATTTAGAGTTGCAAAATTTCATAAGGTATGCGAAGCATGTTATTTTGGTAAGCAGGCAAGACAACCCTTTTCACATGACAGAGATGTAAGCAAAAATATCCTTGGTCTGGGAGACTAAGGAGTAGCTCTACATCTTCAGGTGCATCTAGTAGCACTACAGGTAAAGACAAAGGAAAGAATAAAGTGTCAAATGGCATTGATGTAGTTCTTGATGGAGACTCCAGTGGCTCAGAGGGCTTGGATGATGAGCTTAGTATTCCTTCTGTTAGGACACTAGGTGTACAAAGAGCTCATAGTAATGTAAAGGCACCATAGAGTGATCCGGTGGTACGCAGATCTAGCAGGGTCAGATATCTTGTTAAAATATTTGGTTTTGAAGGTCATGCAGCTCACCATTATGCTTATATGGTGAAACTAGTTGAGGATGCTGAGCCCACTTGTTTTGAGGATGCTATTGGTCATACTCATTGGGATGCAGCAATGGATGAGGAGATGGCTGCATTAGAGGCTAATAAGAGTTGGGATCTAGTATCATTGCCGAAGGGCAAGAAAGCTATTGGATGTAAGTGGGTTTATAAGATGAAGCACAATGCAGATGGTTCTATTAGTAGGTACAAAGCTAGTCTAGTTTTAAAAGGCTATGCCCAGACATATGGCATAGATTATGAAGAAACCTTCAGTCCAGTTGCTAGGGTGGCAACTATCAGATGTGTGATTGCTTTGGCAGCAGCCAAAGGTTGGAGGTTGCAGCAAATGGATGTGAAGAATGCCTTCTTGCATGGTGATTTGCAAGAAGAAGTGTATATGGATAAGCCATCAGGTTATGAAGATTTAGAGCATCCCACGTATGTGTGTAGGTTGAAGAAGATTTAGAGCATCCCATGTATGTGTGCAAGTTGAAGAAGGCACCTATGGGCTCAAGCAAGCACCTAGAGCATGGTCTGACAAGACCAGAGAGTATCTTGTCAATATTGGCTTTTATGTTTTTTATGTTGGTCACTCACTTTATGTGAGAAAGGGAGATGCAGGTTTGGTCATCATAGTCATCTATGCGGATGACTTGATTATTACAAGTGATAGTGATAGTGGGATTGCTGAAGTCAAGGATTTTTTGATGAAGAAGTTTGAGATGAATGATTTAGGTGAGCTAAGGTACTTCCTTGGCATTGAGGTGATGAGATGTGATGATGGTATATGGTTGTCCCAAAGACAGTATGGATTGGATATGTTATCCAAGTATGGTATGACAACTTGCAAACCACTTTCAGTCATGTTGGAGCAGAATGTAAAGTTGAGTGCCGATGTTGGGGATGAGATAGAAGACCCTACTATGTTTAGGAGGATAGTGGGGAGTTTGATCTACATGACCATTACAAGGCGAGACTTGAGCTATGCTGTTGGTCTTGTGAGTCAGTTTATGCAAGTACCTAGAAAGCCACATTTGGATGCAGTCAGACGCATATTGAGATATGTGAAGTCCACATTACATTATGGACTTTTCTATGAGGCAGGTAGTACAGATGTACATGTGTTTGGATATACAGATGCAGATTGGGCTGGTAGTATGTCTGATAGAAGATCTACCAGCGGGGATACATGTTCTCTCTTGGTAGTGCAGTAGTTACTTGGAGCAGCAAAAAGCAATCTACAGTTGCTTTGTCGAGTACAGAGGCTGAGTATAGAGGTGCTGCTATTGCAGCATGTGAGATAGTATGGCTACAAAAGTTATTGGCTGATTTAGATGTGCAGGTGGAAGGTCCAGTTGTCATTTATTGTGACAACATGAGCAGTATATAGTTGGTTACAAACCTTGTGTTCCATGCCAGGACAAAACATATTGAGGTACACTACCACTTTGTGAGAGAGAAGGTACTAATAGGTGAGATTGATTTGGTGTATGTCAGCACACAGGATCAGATAGCTGACATCTTCACGAAGGCATTGGGTATAGAGAAGCTTCAAAAGTTTTGAAGCTTACTTGGAGTTGCAGAGATGGAGTTGAGCTTGAGGGGGAGTGTTGAGATGACAAGATCAACACATGCGGACATTAATGATGGAGCGCCTGGTTAGATGGATCCACATGTCTACACTTAGCACGTCGGTGGTCATTATGACTCTCACATGGTCACTGACTCATTACTTATTATATTCAGGTTGTTATACCTATTTACAGCTGGCATAGTTATAGCGCCAGTCGACTAGTGTAATCGGTTATGCATTGTTTGACTTAGTAGGCCACTTTCCTTTATGTTGTATCTTATCTATACTTTGTGTACATTGTAAAAGTGTGGAAGAAGAAGAAGAAACCAGCAAGAAAACGTTTTGGCCTCCATCTCTCTTATTGTCTCTTGAGTGAGCTTCTCCTTGTGTATTCTGTATGTGTTCGATGCAACATCTTGAGCAAGTCCCCCCACCACGTGATTCTTGACATTGCGAAGCAGTTTGGTTAATGAAGCTGCTGAAAGACTTGGGAATATAACTAGAAAGCTGAGTGAGATTGCATTGTGATAACCTCAGCAGTGTTATGTTGCCTAGCAATCCTATCTACCATGCTAGGTCCAAATATATTGAGGTTCACTACCATTTTATGAGAGAAATGGTTTTTACAAGGAAAATTGACTTGATTCATATGAAGACTGAAGACCAGGTAGCAGATATATTTACCAAGTCTCTTGGTAAAGAAAAGTTCATATACTTCAAGCAGCTGCTTGGAGTTTATAAGATGGTTTGAGCTTTTGAGGGGGAGTGTTAGAATATCAAGCTTCTGTTACTCTTTAGTCTAGTCTATCTTTATGTGTGTGATCGACATTAGTGAATATAGATGTACATGTGTGTGACATTCAATAAGTTGGTGTAGTCAGTGACTTAACCACAACTAGTCTTGGTTAGTCATACCTATGTGTCTAAGTTTCTTTTCAGTTAGTATGATGGAAGAATAATGGAAAAAGAACAACAATGAGCTGAGGCTCATCTTCTACTCCACTCTATCTCTCTCTCTCTCTTCCAACATGTCCAACCCATCATGTTAGCCTTACCTATCTTCGATCACTCCAGGGCATGTACCCTGAGGGTCGTAATGCGAATGTGGTGACCTTGTTGGATCCTACATCATCAGAACGCCTTCGACAACTAGTATTTTCTGAACCTATAGGGCATCTAAGGGCAGCTGCAGTTGGAATAGGAGTTGCTTTCTACCACAGGGTCAGAAGCTACGACATCAGGTACACCATTATTATCTTCAAAGTGATTTCTGACAGTTGAAAGGTGCTTGGAAGCCTTGAAGGTTGGAATATAGGCATTGATTTCAACAAACAGAAGTTTCACAATGTTATTTTGAAGTTGAAGTCAAACTTGCATTCTATTGTCAAACTTCAACTTCTAGAATTCAAAAGGAGCACAAAAATGAGACTGATATCTTACTCCGTATCACATATTTCAAGGTTACATCGTGAGCCTTATCTTAAAGGTATTCAAAAGAAACTTTTCATTTTGGATCCTTATCAGAAGTTCCATCACTTCATTTGCCCCATTTTCATGTTAACACCATATTGGGGAATATGGGAATTTCCTATAAGTTTGGGACACGTGGTCAAATCTTTGGATTTGCCATAACTTGAACACTATAACTCCAAATTGAGCTCTCTATAGCTCAATAGATTCCATATTTCAAGTGCTTTCCAACGATAGGTCACATCATATACTTTTCAGAAACTTATGGGCATGTTTTTCGGATGCCACCTTTTTAGTATTCAAAAAATGGAAATTGGGAGATTCCCAAACTCACTAATATTGTGTTTGTTTGGCTATGATAAATTGTTCTCTAATGTAAGCAAGATTATTTGAATATATTTTGTGAAAGATAATTGCAAAAAGCAACTTGTAAGAAGGGAAAGTGATCTCTCTGCCTTCACCTTGCTCCTAATCATTATCAACAACAATTGAACATCTTCTTAATTATGGTCTTCAACATGTACAACAAGTATACATCCATGGATTTATCTTGAGTTCTCTTCATCTCACTTAGCGTCCTTGTGATAAGCAACATTCTTGAACCCCGTGCATATTCATCCGTGTGACATTTGGTGAACTCGACGTGAAAGCGTTGCTTCTGATTATCGAGGTGGGAGACTCTTCGAATACTCCACCCACGTCATCATCGAGTGCTTCTTCCTTTTCGATTGATGAGATGAAGAATTTATTGTAAACTCTTTCTTTGACTATTATGATGCAGAATTAGCAGATGCACTTATCTATGTAGCAGCAATAGCAGTTACATAAGAAACAATTGAATCAACAACAAATGTTGCATCAAGAACAAGAGCATACACATGGTGTAGCCAAGGTAATTGAGGCTGTAGTAAGTGAGCGTAAATTATTTGATGTCTAGAATGTCTCAACATATCTTAAAACTTTTGAAAGCTAGATACACTTCTTTGGAGTTCCTACCAATTGGAGTAATTATTTCCTACGTCTTGTCATGCTTGCTTTCTTTGGCTATTATGATGCAAAATTAGCAGATGCACTTATCTATGCAGTAGCAATAATAGTTACATCAGCACAACAGTTACATCAGCAACAATTGAATCAACAATGAATGATGCATTAAGAACAAGAGCATATGCATGGTGCAACCAAGGCAATTGAGGCTATGGTAAGTGAGCGTAAATTATTTGATGGCCAGATTGTCTCAACATATCTTAAATCTTTTGAAAGCCAGATACACTTCTTTAAATTTCCTACCAACTGGAGAAATTATTTCCTACGTCTTGTCACACTTACTTTGCAGGTCAGAGTGACTAATTTATTTGTGCAAGATTCAAACTGGAATGTCTTAAAGAAGGCGCTCAAAGATGAATATTTTCTGGAAGATTATGGTATTGCTACGTGGAAGATGTTTAGAGAGTAGGTCTATCAGCCCAATAAAGGACTTATCGCTTCCAATTATTGCACGAGTTTGAAGAACGTTACAACCAGTTGGATGCACTTGAGGAAAGAGCCCTAATGTCGGAGAAAGTGGAGTTATTTTTGCAGGTGGCTAATCCTGCACTTCAAGACAAGTTGAAAGTGCTTCTTGAAGACTGTATATGCAGCCTATGGGATTGAAGACAGATTGGCAAGATGTTGTTGATGCGGTTTCCACATTGACAAAGAGGCAGAGATGGAAGGCTCACTTACAGAATAGTATGCAAGCACCTCTAGCGATGGCTTCTTCTACTTCTCATGTTGCTCTTTCCACTTCTTCTCCTACTTCTCATCCCATGTCTATGCCTACTTCTATGCCTTTGCCTATGCTTATTCCTACTGCAGTTATTAGACCATCTACCAAACCAAGTGTCAAAGACATGGTGGAAGAAATTTCAAAGAACTTGAAAGATTTTCAAATAAACATGGCTAGAAGAGATCAACAACCACTTAACCCAGCTCCAATTTCTTTCCCATCTCATTTTTTGAAGATTTATATTACCGTGCTTTACTTGATTTATATTGATTATGCTAACATCAATTTTTATATATGCAGGTGACCTTTGTGGATATTTTGATCTGCATAAGGAGTCAAGGGATGAGCGATGAGGAGCTACAGGAGATCTTTACATGTATATCTCTAGATCAGATGGCTCAATTCAAAGATATGGCGGACTAGGAGCTGTCTTGGACATTATCAAACCATTCCGTTAGATCTACTTTGATGTACTCTGATGCTTCAGTTTTCAGTAGACGAGGTCAACGCTCCAGACTTGGACCAGGTGAAGGGATTGATTCTAGGGGATGCTATGGAGACATGGACGTAGTGAGCCTGTGGTCGGCTCTGGTTACAGGTGCTACTCCTCACTCTTGTGTAGGTTTGAGAGAGCATGGCTCATGTGGTTGTTGTGGAGGTACCAACATAGTGTCTCCATCTCATCGTTTTGCTAGAGTTGCGTCACCTATTATGGGATTTGTCACACCTGTGGAGACGTCTACTCTAGTTACTTCGGCTTTTGGTCAGTCATCTTTGTATAGTAGGTGGCACCCCCATGGGTGGTACTCCGAGAGATACTACCCTTGTAGGTACACCAGATGTATAAAGGTCTCCTGGATATGCCCAGGAGCATGGTCGCAGGTGGGAGCAGATACATCTTAGGCATACCCAAGAGGGATATGGATACCTTGTAGATTATAGGACATGAGCCATCATCATGAATGATGAGGGGAGGAGGGTGATGGCTCATATGAGAGAGTTGTGCCAACAAGTTTTTTCGCACAACTTCTTGGATCATTGGAAGAATATACCAGAGGGGAGCAAGGACTACATAGTAGCATCCTTGCATGAGGAGTTTTCAGTACTTGTGTTGCAACAGATAGGTTTTTCATAGGATGGATGATAGAGTGCATGTGTGCGTACATGTCACACAGATGATCGGACACACACAAGCTACTTAAGAGTGGGGCCTCAAAGCTCAAGTGACTAGATGCAGATGACTGACATGCCGACTCAGGGAGGAGGCTACAGATTCTCCAGGACATTGAAGATAGCAACTCGAGGTGGCGAGGGCACGACTCGAGGCAAGAGTGGTCCATCATCTTGGGAGTGGCTGGCCACAGGACTTATTTAGAGGACTTTGTAAGTTTTTCTTTTGTTTTACTTATTTTTTGCAATATCCCTTGTACTGATAATCGGGTTTCTAACAATTGTATTTTGTTTTCTTTGCAGCACTCCATTACAAACCGTGATCCCACTAGCCTAGAGACTCGATATGCAAAGAGACACAGTCTCATTGCATTGATCATCGATTGTATGGACACAGTGGCCCAGTAAGTCACTCATCTTTCTTTTTCATAGTTACTAATTTTAATTAAAATGCATTATTGTATGGTGGAATGATGTGTAGTTGTTTCTTTTTTTGCAAAGTCCATTCAATGCTCCTTTATGACAGGACAAGCTTTCGGATGGCAAGGATCTATTGCTCGCCCTTGGATCCGTGGAGCACACATCCTCTTATTTTTTGGTCATGTGATTTATGTAGGCATTTTCTATGTACTATGCTATTATCATCCTTTGTATCTTACCATGATTGTACCGTTGCTTTCATTATGAGATATTGTATTTATTTTATGTATCAGTCTTATCGATTCAAGTACACTTTGCCTTCATTTTGACAAGCATTGTCCACAATTTTTTTTTTCTTGTTACCATCACTATTATTATTGCAAATTTACTGCAGTGTTGCTATTAGCCACACAATTAGTGACGATAATAGCGACTGTTCTATGGCGTTGCTTATACCAACATTTTTTGCGATGATGGGGGTAAATTTTTTAATGAATATTTTTGTCACTTTGAATGTCAGTATGAGGCTTGTATATTGTAGTGTTGTAACAACGAAGCTAGATTTCAGACAAAATATAAGACAGTTGACAATAAGGTTAGACCAGTTGTAGGACTGCTACCTTTAGACAGTGATGAGATGATTAGGAGAGCTACTATGCAACCTCCTTTTTGTGAGATCCTGCAGGTATCAAACATAAGTTTTCAGCTGAGACATTGAAAGAGATGAAGATTGGGACCAAAGATTTTCTGCTTCCTAAAGAGGTAAGATGTTTTAAAGAATGTTATGCATACATGAAAAAGATTTTACCTTCTTTCCATATGAGATTGGATGCATTGATCCTAGGGTTGTGACACCTATGGTTATTTTTACCATTTCGTATGTCCCTTGGAATCTACGGCCAATTCTTGTATCGAGGGCTCACTTGCCCAAATTGGTAGAGCTTGAATGAGCGGATCAAGATGGGAATTCTAGAACCATCTTCAGCTCCATATTCCAACAAATGGTTCACAGTTCCTAAGAAGAATGGGACACTTGAATTCATACATGACCTACAGCCAGTAAACAAGGTTACTATTCAAAATGTTGGTGTTGGACCTATTGTGGATGAGTTTGCTAAAGCTTCTGCTATATGTGCTATGTATTCACTCAGGGATCTTTATTCCGGATATGACTAGTTTCGACTTTCCCTTGAGAGCAGAGATTTGACTACGATGAAGACACCTCTAGGTCTTGTCCGGTGTGTACGCTTTTGCAAGGAGAGCTACTAATTCGGTTGCTCATATGATGAATGGGATGAACAAGGTTCTACGAGATTTTATTCCTGAGCTTAATATGCCTTTCATTGATGACTTACCTATCAAAGGTTATTTTGAAGAAGGTAACTATGATTTTTTAGATGACCATGGATGCAGATTCTTTGTGGCTTCACATATTAGAGATGTTGAGAGGATTCTTTGCAAACTAGAAGAAGTGAATTTGACCTTGTCAAGGTTGAAGTCTATTTTTGGTGCCAGAGAAGTTTTGATTGTTGGTCGTATGTGTGGATATTATGGCAAAAAGCCTTCTCCTACTACAAAGGTTGATGCCATAGAAAAGATTGCAGACATTTGCTCTTCTACTTTAGAGGTTCGCATGTTTCTTGGAACTTGTGTTTTTTATCTTATTTGGATTCCTCATTTTTCTCATATTGTAGATGATCTCTACCAGGTCTTGAGGAAAGGGAAACATTTTTCTTGGGAGATAAAACATACTAAAGCCATGCAGAAATTGAAGAAATTTTTGAGAGCTGCTCCGACTCTTCGAAAGGCAGATTATGAGTGTGGAAGACCTATTATTCTTAATGTTGATAGTAGTCCTATTAGCATTGGATGGGTTGTTGGCCAAGACGATGCAGATGGGAATAGGTATGCTATTTGGTTTGGTGTAAAATTCCTAAATGAGTGACAACAAAGATATCCACAAGTTAAAAGAGAGCTCTTGGGAGTTGTCATGGCTCTCAAGAATGACAGAGAGTACTTCATTGGAGTTGCTGTGGTGGTTGAGACTGATTGTTTGCCTCTTCTAATATGATCACGAGTTGTTCTACTCCAGATATTGCCATGCTTAGGTGGATTGGATACATAAAATCCATGAATCCTGAGTTCAGGCACATAGCAGGTAAAGACAGCCCAATAGCTGATATGCTTTCACGAGCAAGATATGCAAATATGGATTTTTCTTGCATTGATGATGTTGATGATGGGGCTAATCTTTCAGCCATACATGTTGACCATATTTTTCATGTGTCTGCTTTGGAAAGCTTTGATGAGACTTTGTATAGAGGAGAGTATTGACAGATTGGTCGTTATTTGAGTACTATGTCTAGACAGGATGGATGGACTGATCCAAGCTTCAAGAAGATTAGAAGAAAAGCATCTTTGGATTTGTCATAACTTGAACATTGTAACTGCAAATGGAGCGTTGTATAGCTCAATAGATTTCATTTTTCAAGTGCTTTCCAATGATAGGTCACATACGGTTTTGAGAAACTTATGGGCATGTTATCCGAGTGCCACCTTTCTTAGTATTCAAGAAATGAGAACTGGGAGATTCCCAAACTCACTAATATTGTGTTAAAGGTTCTACAATATACCCAATACACAAGATTTTATTGAATTCCTTGCGTACTCTTGGTTTAATCAATTGCAAGAGATTCACGTCTGGTTTAAGTTTGCAAAGAGAACTTGCTAGACCAAAGTCGTGATAGTTAGCCAAAGTTCTCTTCTCTCACCAAACCATTCTCTCCTTTGGTCTTTGCACTGGCTTTGGTACCTCTTTTTTAACTTTTGCCTTGTTTTTTGGCAATCCTTTATCCTTCTCGGGATCAACTTTACTATCAACATGCCTTAGAGGTCCACCTTCCATATCAGGATTCAAAACTTGCTCTCCCTTAGCATCTTGCTTAGAATTTCCCTTGACAGGTTTTACATTTCCTTTGTCACCCTCTTTAGTCTTTTGACCTCTTGTTACGACTCGTAGGTTAGAAGTTTTAGCGTCATTAACACGTACAACCTCAATAAGACTGACTCCACTGCCATGAGGCAACTCCTCTACATTAGCCTTTCCTCTTTGTAGTATTTGTCTTGGTCCCTCATCTTGTTGGAGATTATTCCCTTGTGTGCGATGGTTAACTGGACATGGCAATTTACTCCCTTGTTAGAGAGAACTGATCTTACTCCAACAAGTAGCAGCTAAGTCGCCAAACTTTCCACAAATATCGCATTTGACATTCGGAGAATTCCTAGGGAAATGTTGGCCATCACAACACTTACAGCTAAATCTTGAGGGGGAACCCTCTTCAAGGCATCGACTCCCTATCAAATTCTAGTGCTTCTTAAGGAAATTGACATTCACAGCTACTTGTCTATATTGTTCGTTAATCATATCAGTGTAGTGCTTCATCGTGTCCTTATATTCTACTTCTTCAAGATATTAAAAGCTTCCATTATTCTCTTGTCAAGATTGAAAAACATCCCCAAGTTAAACATCCATTAAAAAAAACACTCACAGAAGCATTCAGAAGACAACATAAGGCATAAAGAAGCTCAACAATACACTATAGAAGGTCTACAAAAGGCATAAAAACCATAAAACTCAAATCAAAATGAACTCAAATGATCAAAACCCATCCAATGCACTCTCAATTATTTTTCAAACCACTCATTCATAAATCATAACCTCTCAAACAACAGAAGATAAATCAAAACAGAGGCAAAATAGACATGTTAGAACCAGACAAACACACAACAAAACCTATCAAAACATAATAACTCAACCAAAAATCATCATTAGGTTCTCAAAAATATTCAATCTAACCCAAAATACTCTAAAATAATTCTAAATTATCCAAAAATCAATCAATTATACCTCGAGGCAATAAAAAATCTCCCAAAATCCAACAAAAAATAACTACACATTTGGTCATTCCAGCCCTCAACATTCAACACCTATTTCACTATGCCTAGACTTTTCCAAGGAGTTTTCCATATTTTCTCATGCTAATGGTTATGGTATTGGGACATTTTTATGCCAAGATCATGGTGTGATTGCTTATGAAAGAAGGAACCTAGATGATAAAGAAAGGGAATTATATGTCTATGAGCAAGAAATGTTAGCCATACTTGTGATTAAGAAATGACATCATTACATTTATGGTAGTCATTTCAAAAGCAATAATTTTCATCGAGTACTGTAGTAATTTCTTTCACTATCTAATATTTCTCCTAAGTAAAGATTATGGTTGGCTACTCTACATGGCTATGACTTTGAGATTTCCTATATGGAAGGCAAGGATAATATAGTGGCTGATGCATTATCTAGGATGTGGACATGTTCCATTTCTACTATTTCCAATCTTCATAAAAAATTTGATCCATGACATTTAGGAGGACTATTTGTTGGTTGAGCACACTACCAATATAGTTTTAAATTTACAATAAGGCAATGAATCTAAATTTTTGAATTTTAAGTGGAAAAATGGTATTCTTTGGTTCAAAGGGAGAGTGTATTTAACTCCTCAAACATCATTTAAGCAATATATCTTATAGAAGATGCAGTCTTCTCCTTTAGCAAAGAATATTAGATTATTCAAGACCTTTGATAAGTTCCATAAATTATTTTATTGAAAATGAATTTGAATGGATGTCAAAGATTACATTATATAATGTTTACCATGTCAACATAATAAAGATTCCAATGTGTTGCCTAGTGGCCGGCTACTTTAGCCAGTACCCATTCCACTTGGTAAATGGATTGACATGAGTATCGACTTTGTTATAGTATTTCCTACCAGTAAATAGGGTTGAAATATTATTTTTGATATAGTTGATTGTCTAACTAAATCAGCCCACTCCATACCTACCAAAGTCTAATATTTAGCCAACCAAGTGGAAAACCAATTCATGGAATAAATTTTTAGACTTCATAGGTTACCTATGAAGATTATATCTGATAGGGATACATAATTCATGGATTTTTTTTGGAAAATCCTTTTCACTTCCATAGGAACCAAATTAACACCAAGTACAACCTATCATCCACAAATAGATGGAAAACTTGAAAGAGTCAATAAATGGATAGAAGTCTATTTGAGACACTTTTGCCATGACATACAAAATGCATGGGATCATTAGATTCATCTTGTGGAGTTTTGTTACAATAATACATATCACATGAGTATGGGCATGTCACTATTCAAGGCATTGTATGGATATAAGGTCGAAGTACCTTCAGCATTGTTGCATGATGTAGTGAATCCTCTTGCTCATCATGAGTTAGAAAAGATGGAAGCCTTAATGAAGCAATGCAAGAAAAATATTTGAAAGGCACAAGATACTATGAAGTCTTATGTAGATTATAAAAGAAGGCATGTGGATTTTGAAGAGGGAGAATGGTATTCTTAAAGGCACCTAAATCTCATTATGCATCACTTAAGGGAGGACATAATAAGCTTGCTCATTTCTATTATGGTCCATATCAAATCTCAATAAAAGTTGGATATCTTAACTACCAACTTGATTTGCCTTCAACCACACACATTCACAATGTTTTTCATGTTTGACATTCAAGTCCTTAAAGAACTACCTCCTCTTGATGAGAATGGGTTGATTATTTATGGGCCTGAAAGGATTGTTGGCAAGTTGGAGAAGGTTTTAAGAAACCCTATTATCATGGAATATCTTATTAAATGGAAGGATTCGACCATGAAAGAGTATTCTTAGTAGCATGCTTCCAATTTGGAACAATTTCCATGGCTTCTTAAAGAAGATACTTAGTATACTAAGTAGTGGGATAGCTTGTTGTATTAAAATTTTCTATTGAAAATTATTAGCTTATCGATATCAAACTTGATTTTTTATGATATGGATTACTTTCCAGTCTCTTTCATAGACCAACTCTTAGATATAATGAAACGGGGTGAGCTCTACTCTCTATTGGATGGATTCAATGGATATAATCGAGTGCAGATCACCAAGGAGGACCAATCCAATACAACCTTTATAATAGAATGGGACACCTATATCTACAAAGTGATGCCATTTGGGCTTTGTAATGCCCCACAATTACCTTTCACAGAGTGATGAAGACCCTAAGCGTCTTTGTTGACCATACCTTCAAACTCCAAAACCTGCAGATAATGAATATCTCTTTTTGTTTTTGATATCTTCTATAATGTCGTAGCAAAAATATCTAAGAATTGAAAGGAATATATTATACAAAAGCTCGTGGTCACCCCAAGCATCCTATTCATATCTGCAAGATAGGCAGGATTCCTCCTATTAAGAGAGGATGATGCCTATTTTTAGCATGCTTTCATGATAATTCTTGTATCAATAAATTGGAAAGGAACAACCTCACTAAAGTGGATATTTCAATTACAATTGCTTTGTTGGCCATTCAAATCAGTTTGAAGAAGCTCTACAATGCCATTTTCACTAGACAATGTGCTTATAGTTCAAAGAGAGCAACAAGTTGATTAGTAGCTTGTTTCAACATTACAACATCTTGTGAACAACAGCTACCAACACTATGTGTCTTAACCATTGGAATTTTAAAAAAGGCTTAATGAAATCATTCCATCTATATATTGTACAACAGCGTGGACAACACACCAAACTCTTGATCCTCACATAAAATCTACATTAAATGAAATTTAGAAACATGAACATGATCTTTTTAAAGTCAAATTTAAAAGGAGTTAATTTTCAAGGCAGAAAGTTGACAAATTCTGACCTTTTACAAATTCCAAAATTTAGTTTTATTGGCTGGCAGTAAGTTCCAATAATTCAAAATAACACGATCTTTAATAAACAAGAACCCCTCAACACTCAAAGATCTGAGAAAGTCGTCTGCAAAAGAAAAAGTGATGGTTAACAAACAAAACTCCAATGCACATAAAAAAGTAGAATCATCCATCCAGCTAGCTACTTGATATTGGTTTTGTGACAACGACATCTAGAGGGAGTGTTTGGGATATATAGATCATGTATTTTGATTGATATTAATCCCTTGGTGTCCAAAGAGTTGAATGCTAATAATCGATTCTACAAAATTTGGCAATCACAAAAAAGGTAAAAGTTTAAAGAAGGGCTTATTTGGTAGTGCTTAAAGCACTTTTGTCTCTAGGTTTCACCTTTCCCACAAGACTTGAAGATGTATTGGCATGCTGTCATAATAGCAAGAGTATGGCTAATGAGTTTTTTTCCTCATCTATAACATCATCCAAGCATGCTTACATGGCTCATGGGTCAACAACTCTATGTGGTAATAAATTTGTTCTTCTCTAATTGTCCTATATTCAACATCATCAAAGCAAGTTTCTATCACTCCACTCTTTGGAAATTCCTATAATGAAGCTAGTGTCAAAAAACTGGCCCGCTTAAGATATCCATTCCTATTTTGAGTTTCAGCTGCTGATGCATAGCATGTCTTTGAAGGCATCCTAGTATGTTTCACAAGGATTAACACTACAACATAATAGAACCTACTACTTTCCAAGATTTAGTTGTGAAAAACTCTACTGATACAAGATGGATTAAAGAAGCCCAAAGAGAAGACGCCCCCTAAGACAATAGCTTCATTTCTCAATAATTATGTCATTCATAAACCTGTGAACTAAAAATCCTCCCACGGCATCAAAGCAAGATTTTTTTTATGGATTAGACCTTCACAAAAAAATGATATGAGCTACAAACGCAAGCTATTTGAATGTCCTGATAACTCTCAGCATATATATCCACATCGAGGTAAAAGAGTATTGCTTTCAATCACTTGCATGCTTGTCATTCTTTAACTGCTTCGACTCCAAAAGCTGGATCACTTCATTTGAAAAGTATAACCACAGTGTTGAAATTCTACCATAAAGCATTCTCCATCCAAGTGTTGTTTTATTAACTGGCCAATCACAGAACATGATTAAGACAACATCCCCGTAAGACTTTCTCCATCTTAGCAAATTTCCAACTTCAAAGCCTACTATTCAAGCTTCAACCACACCAAGGTGTATGGAGAGGTGTATCGAGCATCAAGGTAAGCTCACTACACCCGTAAGATAGGCATTGCGCATCGGCTATGTGAGAGGTAGCCATAGCCGCTCAGTTCGAAACACTTGAGCAATAAGTGGTCCGTAGGTCTCGGGGCAGAGCTTGTAGCTCCCCTTCAATTTGGTTATGTTGCCAGGATAGACAAAATCGAGCATAGAAGTAGGGTTTGCAGCCTGAATCGGTGCTGAAGATAGCTAGGAGATTTAGAAGGTTTTAATTTGTGAAACAAGTAAGTGTTTTGATTTGTTGGAAGCAATACTGTAGGACTAGCATTCTGCATCTCTTTTTTGCATTTTGGTTGCACTAGATTAAGGTTAGATTAGGTTAAGAAAAGAGAAAACAGAAGGTTTTGGCTACTGCTAGAAACAGGGAAACAGGGGACCAGATTCAAATTGATGGGTAAAACAGGGAAAAGGGAACTAGCTTTAAGGTTTTGCAGTGCTAGGAAAGGACCTTAAGAGGCTTGGGAGGCCAGGGAAAAAAGTCTCTTGTGATTATGTGTAGCAGGCGTCAAGTGGGATTGAAACGCGTTGAAATCGCGCCTGCCGCTAGACACAGTCGGACCAGGTCTCAGTGGTTCGATTCCCAGAATCGGACCACTCGAGTCTTGGTGTTGGACCGTTCGATTCCAAGAATCGAACCGCCGTCCGACTAAGGGAGTCACTGCGTGCTAGTCGGACCATCCAACATTCGGATTGAACCAAACAATTTTAGAATCGGACCCCACTACCGGATTGGACAGTTCGATCGGACATGCCACGTGGCACTTGGACCGCCCATCATAGTTGGACCATCAGACTTTAGGAATCGGACCGGACCTGTCCTACTGCTGGACTCAGACCACCCTGTCCGACTGCAAGAATCAGACCATGAGACTACTAGAGTCGGACCATCCTTGTCCGATTCCTAGAATCGGATAGTCAGACTACTAGAGTCGGACCAGCCCTGTCCGATTCCTAGAATCGAACAATCCTATTACTAGAGTCGGACCAGCCCTGTCCGATTCCCAGAATCAGACAGTTCGATTCTGGGAATCGGACAGCCCTGTCCGATTCCCAAAATCGGACAGTTCGATTCTGGGAATCGGACCATCTTGCCAGAAGGAAAAATAAGGATCTTTAGTTGACAGTGCCACAGACCTGACCCCCAGGACACACCCCTGAACACCCCCAAGACCCAGTTTGACCATTAGAACCTCAGAGACCAATCAAACTTAGAGAAGAATAGAAAACGTAGCACAGACCTTCAAAAAGACCATAGAATAGCTGGAAACCGAGCTTAGAACTCAAATCACGCTAATAATGTGGAGAGAAACAGAGTGGAGTTCACATTAAACGCTTTTTGCATCAGCACTTCACTCTTGTGTTCCACTAAGTTTGCACTGCAAGAAAAGAGAAAAGTCTGTTTTCACACCAAGCACCACGAAAGCACTAAGCATAACATGTGAATAAGGATTGCAGCTGCTTTCAAATAACAAGGAACACATCAGGATATCTAATAAAATTAAGGAACCCACTAGTAGGAGAAGACCCCAAGACTTAGACAGGTGCCTGAGTGCCCTACTAGTAGGACTTGGAGAAGACACGAAGACATGGAAAGCAACAATATAGAAGATTGGACGCTGCCGGAGCTGCTTGGATTTATTGACAACCTCGTGGAGCTAGAACCAGAAACAATGTCGAGATCAAGAGGCGAACAAGGAGAGGACCAATTAGACTTAGGAGAATTTCCAACCTCAGTCCAGGAACTGGTCCACAACTACGATCTACTCACTAGGACCGTGATCCAGGGCAGACCTGTAGAGGAAGTGGTAGCAAACTTGGAAGAAGAGAGAAGAGCAATCAAGAGAGCGCTAGAAGGCATAATTGCCTACAACCATGAGCAAAGGGCTAGAAGGCTACAACAAGACGTAGATATATATGAGGCTAGACGAGTGCTAGACCTAGCTGGAGCGGCCAAATTTGGACCGAATGTAGAGAGGGAACGGGCAGCAGAGGCTGACATGACATTGAGCAAACTGGTAGCAAAGCGACTCTTGGACAATACATCCGTTGAACAGAGCGCTACTGCCCTAGCCACCACGCTACTATCAGGATTGGGAGTCACTCAAGGGGCTAAAGGGAAAGCTAGAATCCCCATCGTAGCAAAACAACTAGCTAGATACAAACCTAGCAGTGACCCGTATAGCTTCATGGAGCAGTTCGAGCAAGTATGTGAGGCAAAGGTCTTACTAACCCTGCGCAGTGAGCTCAAGATTTCGGCCTGTGCTTAGGCGATAAGGGGAGGACTTGGTATTCTAGTCTAGATGACGCAGAACGTAGGAACTTTGTTTGCCTTAAGGGCCTCTTCATCAAGAGGTTTTAGGAGGCAGGGTATTCCGATAACCTCATCGTTAGGTTGATGAATATCAGTCTCAAAGGGAGAAGGAAGATGTTAGGGATTACGTCACTCAGGTGCATAGCCTCTACAAGAGAATCCCTGCCAATGAGCAACCTACCGAGAGGGCAGTGTCTACAGTGTTCATGAACGCGATTCGGAGTGAGGAGCTCTACAAGGCTTTGGCCAGTAACTCCACCTTGCAATGAGACGTGCTGGCTAGAGTTTTCGAGGAGGCAATACGCGTAGATGATCAACTCAGGGAACGCAGCATGAGGACTACTAAAACTAAGAGAGTGTAAGCTAGAGGGACCCTGAGAGATAAACTACTTCGGGGGAAAAAACAATTGCTAGTGTGTAGGATAAGGGAAAGAGTGTAGACCACGACCAGGGGATGGTAGAAATGAGAATGGAGGTTGCACGGTTGCAAGAGCTGGTAAGGAAGCATGTGAGATCGCATGTACAATGTATATACTGCGGTGGCAATCACCTCCTAGCTGAGTGCCAAGATCCTAGATCTCGGTCGTGCTCAAATTGCGGTAGATTCGGGCATGATGCAGTGAATTGCAGAATGCCGAGGAGATTCCCATATGCGCAGCAGTACAACCCTCCATACTTATGTAATAGGCCACCCAATTTCTTTGGGAGGGGAGCCCAGTTAGCTCTCCCAGCACCAACTGACTCAATACCTGCCGTACCTAGGCTAGAGATGAACCCAATTGGTATACCCAGACCACTGGGGCCTTTTGTAACCCACCCATCTAGTGATGCTCCTGTTCACTTTGTGGAGGAGCCTAATGAGGAAGAAACATATGTCAACCCGTACATATCCTATGACGAGGAGGGCAACCCAGTCCTGATGGACTATCAACCGGTGTCGGTGATGGCTTTAGGAAGAGGAAGAGGAAGAGGCGTTGGAGGGCCAAGCCAAGATCCAGTCACATGCTGGACTTGCGGCCACCCAGGCCACATTTCATCATGCTGCCCAGAACGAGAACAAGCTAACAAGGACAAAGTGGATCTCTGATGCACAAAGTGTGGAATCACACATCTGTTTCCTGACTGTCCTAAGCAGAAGCCATCAACCAGCTCTGCCAACATTCCATCGGTGCCTTTGGGGCTTTTTGGAGTGGAAACCTTTGCTGAGGGTACACCCATCCCACTACATGTTATGACGCGAGCTCAAACAAAACAAGCAGGCATCTCTTTGCCAGGGCCAAGTAACCTTGACGCAACCTCAATAGGAAAGAAAAGCCGGAGGAGACGGAAAAAGAGAACCGATGCAAATATAACTCTTAAAACTGAGGAAGCGACTATGTTAGTAACGGGAAAGAGGGTCATAGATGCAAAGGCGGAGACCTCAGCTCCTAAGACAGCCGAGCTAGGGAGTGCCAAGGTAGGGGAATATCCCCATCCCAAACGACAGCTCGAGGCTATAGCTAAGGTCAAGGAGCGGGTCAAGGACGCCCAAAATCACCTCAAGGATGATGAACCCATATTAGAAGATCCTATTGACGATTTCTTCAGCATGAGCACACCAGTCTCACCTTCAAAACCACAAGTTGCGAGCATACCTGTACCAGTGGGGGCAACTCAGCAACAAGGCCAAGGGGAAACTTGCCAAGGCAGACAGAACACATGGCCTAGAAATGCTAGCCTCAGGGGAAGACAAGATCCCATTAGCCTCCTCACAACCTTGTTGTCTACTCTAGTAACTCTAAGCTTGGAAGACCTGCTTAGGCAGAATCACTCCTTATGGCAGGAGTTAAAAGACTTGATGGAGGGACACACAAGACTTGCGGGTACTGATCCACAAGATCATGATGCGGTTACACAGATCTCAAGTCTAACTCTACACTCAACTCCTAAGTCTTTGCACATCAATGCTTTTTGGGAAGGCACTCAAATGCATGCAGTTTTACCCATCCTAGCCTTAGGAGATATGACACAAAAAGGAATTGTAGACACAGGTGCAGGTGTTAGTGTACTAAGCCATGCAGTCTTGGAGGCATGGGGAAACCCTCTTGTAGAGAATGCCAGGTTTAACATCACATTAGCAAATGGAATGAAGGTAAGACCATTCGGGGTCTTAAAGAATTGGCTAGTAAAGATTATCGATGTGTAGTTTTCGTAAACTTCATTGTCATGAAGGGAGTGGATTACGACATACTATTAGGCCAGAATGCGTGTGTCATTGAGGACTGGGGCAATGGTTTGATTTTCCTAGGGAACAGAACTAGTCCAGTAAGGGTAGAGATGGACACTTGGAAGACGACCCCTGTTGACCTAGATGCCATCTCAGCTATGCTGAAAGGCGATAATCAAACGACCAAACCCTATGGATCACTCACTAAATATATTCCTTGCCCTGAGGATGAGAGGGATTGGATGCATGTTGTGGCAACCATTGACCTACCATTCTTGGATGAGGAAGAACTATATCGGCAGGCTGCTAAAGCCGCAACCATGCCAATTGAGAAACCAATTGTGCCACTTTGCATGATGGCAAGAAGCTCACTCAACCCAGGCAAACTAGCCTCGTTCCATATCCCCAACAACAAACTAGAGCTTGAGGAAATCGTAGAGTATCTGACCAATAAACTGGAAGGCAACTTGACTGCTAACTTAAAACCTCTATGTGATCTATTAGCTAAGCCAGAATGGAAATGGACCAAGGTCCACGACTTGAATTTGTTATATAACTGGGCTTTAGTTTACTGATGACAAGGAGAATGGAGAGGAAAGCTTAGGTGATGATGAGCAGTCAAAAGGAGAGGACTCTGATGATGAGGAGTATAAGGACTGTCGCTCTACGGGAGAGGAGAGTGAAGAAGAGTTAGATACAATAGAGTACGACATGGAAGGAAAAGCGATAGAACAAATCATGGCAGACTCGAGGCCTAGGAGAGGAAGGACCAGTCAGAACGAAAAGGCATCATGCGAATGGAGTGTGACAGATTCTGGCTAGAATACATAGGAGCCATGGATTACGAGCAAGCCGGAGTGGCACGACCATGGGTAATCCCAGTGCTCAAGACGGGTGTACCTACTGAACTACGATCCCCTAGGGAAACACCTTCCTCAAGTGAGGGATGCGAGTTTAACTCAGAGTCGGAAGTCAGCACTGAGAGTGATCCCAAGATACCACAATCTTCTAAAGTCAAACGCACCAAGGGAGACTTGCCAGTCCACCTAAGGCACAGGAGGCTAAAGGAGGAGGCCAGGAGGGAAGCAAAGGACTCAAACGCAGAAAGGCAAAAGAAACCGCAAGATCTACCCAAACAGTTTACAAAATTTAAAAAGGGTGACAGAGTGGTGATTCTGCTAGGTGCGAAAAGACAAGGCCAAACTAGTGAACCGATCGAGGGACCCGCCAAAGTCAAGGAAGTTAACTTGGCTGGGGGAAGGTGAAAAGCCAAGACCTGTATTCATTGCAGATGACTTGACGAAGGATGAGGAGTCCAAACTTGTTGCACTCTTGCAAGAGTACATTGGCGTATTTGCCTGGGAACTTAAGGGAGTCGACCCTAGGGTTGTGACTCATAATATCCCAATGGTCCCTGATGCAGTGCCAACGAAACAATGACCTTACCCCATGAATCCCAAACATGCCCATGCAATAAAAGAGGAGATTGATAAACTCATGAGGGCATGATTCATATATGTGATCGAGCACATGGACTGGGTATCACCTATCGTGATTGTCATGAAGAAAATTGGAAAAATTTGAGTGTGTGTGAACTACAAGAAAGTGAATGCCGCTACAAAGAGGGATAACTATCCTTTACCTTACACCAAGCACATGCTTGAGAGGGTAGCAGGTAAAGAAGTCTATAGTTTTCTGGATGGTTTCTCGAGCTATAATCAAGTGCAAGTGCACCCTGACGACAGGCACAAGACTGCCTTTGCTACGGAATGGGGTGTATTCGCCTACATTGTCATGCCTTTTGGGCTGATGAACGCACCTGTGACTTTTCAATGCCTAATGTGCACTATCTTTAAGGACATGCTTAGGTACGAACTGGAAGTGTTTGTAGGCGACTTATGCGTACACTCTAGTTGGGCCAAACACTTAGAGAAATTGAGAGCTGTCTTTGAGAGGTGTAGGTTGTACCACCTCTCATTGAACCCCTTAAAGTGCGAGTTCTGGGTGAAACACAGATGCATCTTAGGGCACGTAGTGTCAAGGAACAGCATTTCCACTGACTTTTCTAAAGTCAAACTCATTGTTGACTTACCGCCACCCGATAACTACAAGGGAGTTCAGTGCTTCTTAGGACACACTGGATATTATCGATGCTTTGTACTAAATTACGCACTAATTGCTAGACCATTGTACAAGCTGCTGATAGTGTTTGAGTGGACCGAGGAATGCCAGCGCGCATATGAGGAGTTGAAAAAGGCTCTTACTACTACACCAATCTTACAAGCCCCAGACTGGAACATAACGTTTCATGTACACATAGACGCCTCTAAGTTCGCTATTGGAGCCGTGCTATGCCAGCCTGGTGAATATAACTTAGATTACCTGGTGAGTTTTGCCAACAGGCAGCTCACATAGACCGAGATGAACTATTCCACGACAAAAAGGGAGGGGTTGGCCATGGTATTTGCAGTACAGAAATTTAGGCATTACCTGTTGGCCACTCCCTTTGTCTTCTTTGTTGACCATCAAGCCTTGCTATATCTTGTGAACAAGCCTTGCACTATGGGATGCATAGCTAGATGGTTACTCCTTCTACTGGAGTTTGACTTCTTTGTGGTTGTACACAAAAGAAAGTAGCATTACATGGCTGACCACATGTCCCGCATACCCATAGGAGAAGCCGTTGGACAAGGCATACCTGACGATTTACCAGATGCTCATCTCTTTAACCTGTCTAGCGAGAGAGAATTGTTTAAAGCTGATCTGATGCCGTATTGGGCCGATGACATAGTGCAAGTGCTAGAGAGCGGACTACCTGAGAGACCCATTGAGAAGGCCAGGCTGAGAAGACTTATCCTGAAAATTCAGCCATACCAACTGATAGCCGACCAACTCTATAGGTTGGGACAAGACGGTTTATTGCGCAGATTCGCATGTGAGGACGAGATACAAATACATTGAAAGAAGCACATGGCGGAATCGCTGGAGGACACTTTAGAGGGGACACAACAACCCGAAAGGTGCTATAATCCCAACTAAGGTGGCCCACCCTTTTCCGCGATGCAGCTAAATTCGTAAAGCACTGCGATGAGTGCCAAAGGACCAAAGTGCCTGTGCGGAAAGACAAGATGGAGTTGACCCCTGTCATAGATCGACAACCCTTTGAAAAATGGGGCATCAATTTTATTGGACCTATCAGTCCTGCGACACAATATTCCCAAGCTCGCTACATCATAGTGGCAACCGATTATCTAACGAAGTGGGAAGAGGCACGAGCCACGAGGAAGAATGATGCTAGAACCACTACAAAGTTCTTGTGGGAGCAGGTCATTTCACGGTTTGACTGTCCAATCGAACTTGTAAGCGACCAAGGCACACACTTCATTAATGAGGTGATTTCCCACCTGCTCTTTACCTTCCTAATAATTCATCGGAAGTCCTCTTCCTATTACCCTCAGGCTAGTGGCCAAGCTGAATCCATGAATAAAATCTTAGTCAATGTGCTTACAAAGGTAGTGTCTACTTCAAGAAGTGACTGGGACAACAAGCTAATGGCGGCCTTGTGGGCCTATCACACAGCTTATAAAATGGCTATAGGACAGATGGCTTTTAGGCTGACGTACGAAACTGAAGCCATTTTACCCTTAGAATTCTTCATCCCTAGCTTAAGGATAGTAGTCCAGGAGCGTTGGAAGGGAAGAGAGGCTTGGACCAATCGCTTAGTGGAGTTAGAGCACCTAACAGAAACCCGACTCCTCGCCACTCACTCTCTGATTTGTGAGAAGGCTCAACGAAATATGTGGTTTAACAAGCATGTCAAACAGTGAGACTTTGAACAAGGGGACCTTGTTGTGCTATACTCTGTAAAAGGACATAAACAGAAGATGAAGTTTCAAGGGCTAGGGCCTTTCAGAGTACACATGATTGGTAGAATAGGGAATGTTGAGTTAGAGACACTTGAAGGCGAAGGAATAATTTTCCATAAGACTAAGGTTTCGAAATATACATGATCTAAAAAAAAGTTGCACCTATGGGCCATTAACTTTCTACATAGGAATCATGTTTCTACAAAACCATGTGTGCTTCAAAATCACAACTCTTACAGTGTTCCAAACCTTGAGGGTTTTTCCATCCAATGCACCTTTGTCCTTGAAAAAGTGATAGACACATGCAAGTAGAAGCATTAAGACCTGCTTTGGGAGACCCGATTTTTTGGTTTAGTCTAAAATGTCTTTACCAATAGGCATTGCCAAAACAAGTGTAGGATAGTTTTATGATTCCCTAAAACAAACAAGTTATAGTACTAAAACTTTCTAAAATCGGCAAGTGCATCTTTCAACAGTAGCTTTCTAGCCAATATCTTCCAGATGAACACATTTAGTTTAGTGGAGGGATAGCTTCCTAGACATCTAGGAGCCTACTATGGGTATCAATCCTTCTAGTTGTATTTTGACTTCAAGATGATTCGTTTGTCATTCCTCTCAAAATCCACCCTCTTCTTTAACTTAACAACCACCTTTCCCTTATGATTAAGCAAGTTGTGGAGAGCATCAAAAGAGGCCTACAAAACATGTGGAGGCCATCAAAATGAGAGCATCCATTCTCCTCTTCCATCATGATTGTCATCTCTTTTCTATACTTGATCTTAAGAGTATTGAAAAAAAGAGACGGATGGAGGTATCTCCCTCTATCAACCATCTTCCCTTTAATTGGATTTTCAAACCTTCAATCTTATTCATCTCTTGATTTATTACAAAATATTCAATATGTTCTACTAGGAGCCACATGAGAATAGCATCTTTATGTTTAAGAGCAGTATCATACAAAATAAACTCTTTACATCTAGAAACACCAACCATATGTTTTCTTCTAAATGCAATTTGATATCTGCCATCTTCCTTTGAAAGTTCAATCTGATAAAAACAAGTAGGCTTCTAATCTAAGAGTGGGTTGAACTTGCCTTCAACTAGCCTAAGCTGAAGCTTGTTTGGTTTACTCAATGAATTTATGTTTCTTTAGGAAGGATACCTTGAGTTGAAATGGAGGTGATTTTGAAGGCTACATCGATTGGACAATGGTCAAAAGCCATGATAGCTAGGATAATCCTCACCTTGATATGAAGGGCTAGCCACCAGCCCATTGGCTTCCATATTCTCTATTTAATCTTGCTACCCTCCATGATGAATCTTTATGGCAACTATGCCATGCAAAGCATTGCAAGAATGATTCATCAATTGCATGCAGTACATCAATAAACCATGTTGCCTACAAAGTGCATCCTAACTTTCCCTTTCTCCCGATAATAATGTATAAGATGCAACAATCTATTAGTGCTCCAACATGCCACATTCTAGGAGAGTACAATTGTGCTTCACACATGGAATTAACTCTTATTACTTTAAGAGATTGAAACCACATACATTTGTGACTACCTCTCATACATAACCTCAACTCACGCTCTACTAAAACGAATTACACCTACCTTTGCTATCCAAGAAATGATATATGTAAATCAATATCGAGATGTAGCAAGAAAGGACTTACCTCTTTGTTGTAGCCTAGTTTTGAGGCTTATTGTATACATTTTGCAGAGGTTGAATACGTCATAATCAGATGCAAATGTTGAATATGTTATAATTAGATATATTGGGGCAAACTACCTTGCTATTATTGTCTCGACTTCCACAACTGCGAGGATCTTTGAAGTATTGCATCTATAATGACTCCGTCTTTGCCTTCCTAAGATTTTATTGAATGCAAAGGGGAGCTATAGATTACAAGACCAACTCTCTACTAATACTTGAAGAAATATTGCTAGCAAGAATGATGATCTGATGGATGATGATGATGATAATACCTCAGATCCTTTCTACCACACTAGCTCGAGGGAAGGTAGACCTACTAGGACTATGTTGACCCTCTCTCTATGCCATGCTCGCCATATATTCACACACACACACACACACACACACACACACACTCTCTCTCTCTCTCTCTCTCTCTCTCTAGCTCCATTTTCATGAAATAACACATTTTCACAAAATTACACACGTACACACTCTCCCTCTCTTCCCTTTGCCAAACAATTAATCTCCACAAAATTAAAGTGTGCTTCTAATCTAATTCATTCAAAGAGTTTAGAACACATGATAGGGTGAAGATTATTCTCCTTTTTCATCAAGGGTGAGAAGAGTGCTTTAAGATAAAATTCAATCAATGAACCATATGTCTTGTGTACCATTCACGACACACACGACCAAGCTAGCTAAATTTTTTCAATCAATGAACCCTATGTCTTGTGTACCATTCACGACATGCACGACCAAGCTAGCTAAATTTTTTCATTGCATCCATATTTGGTGTCCTAACATAAGAGTGTCTGATGAATGCTTTTCTTTTCAAATATTGCATTCTTTTAAAAATTATGGTTGAGCATAAATTTCACATCTCAAGCATAATTTTTATATTCCACATCTGCATAAGATCAAAATATAAAGCAAGGACCCAAGACTTGAGGGGGGCTTGAGATGGAATTGTGGCCCTCCCAAGTCTAGCTATGAGGAGGATATTGGGTCTTAATCTTCAAATTGATCCTTGTCGAGATCATGGAGGAGGTTGTATCCTCATAGGTTGAAGCAAGTGATCTTAGCATGTAGAGGATGATAAGGTGATTGAAGACAAAGCACCCACCCATTGGTAAAAGTGAGGTCTACTTCAACAAAACCGTATGGTATAATTTTATAGGCATAGCTTTTTCTTTTGTCTTTTTGTGGAGGGAAGGTACAATGCTATTTGAGGGTTTCCATTGAGGAGTTTACAAAGAGAAACCATTAGTTTTTTTCTTATAGACCATATGCTTTTGGTTTGAATGAGAAAGGTACAAACTAATAGCTAACAGTGGATGTTGAAAGAGGCATATGCTCCTTATGAAGTAGGGAGAACCCAATCAAACAAGCTACTGATTTGAAAATAAACTAACAATTTGTATACCAAGAGAGAAAGTGGTAGTAAAGGAGACATCACTTTTATTTGGAACTCTCAAATAGACACATCTCACGCACATCCCTCCCCCTCCCAATTCCCCCCCCCCTCCACCCCCCCCCCCCCCCCTTATGCCTCTGAGAGTTTTCAAATAAAAACACCCATAATGTGAATTTACATTAAGCACATTTATAAGTCCCTTTGTTTTTAGAAAACTGTAAGTCAACATAATAAATATACCCTTTCTTTGAAACTCATGTGGTATCTTACATGTTCTATAAGGTGGACACCCCGGGTAGGTGATTTGGATGTGTAGGGAGATAGTCCAATTGTCATTCATTGTGACAACATGAGGCAGTATACAGCTAGCTAGGTATCCAATGTTCCATGCTAGGACAAAACACATTGAGGTGCACTACCACTTTGTGAAAGAGAAGGTACTTGTAGGAGAGATTAACTTGGCATATGTCAACACACATGATCAGATAACTAACATTTTCATAAAGGTATTGGATGCAGAGAATCTTCAAAAGTTCTAAAGCTTACTTGGAGTTGCAGAGATAGAGTTGAGCTTGAGGGGGAGTGTTGAGATGGCAAGATCAACACGTGCGGACATTGATGAAGGACCGCCTGGCTAGATAGGTTTGCATGTCTACACTCAGCACATTGGTGGTCATTATGATACTCACATGGTTACTAACTTGTCACTTATTATATCTAGTTTGTTACACCTACCTACAGCTAGTAAAGATATAGAACCAGTCGATTAGTGTAGTATGTTATACATTGTTTGACTTAGTAGGTCACTTTCCTTTATGTTGTATCTTATCTATACTTTGTGTACATTGTATAATGTATGGAAGAAGAAGAAGATATCAGCAAGAAAACGTTTTTGGCCTTGATCTCTCTTCTAGTATTCTTGAGTGAACTTCCTCTTGTGTATACAGTGTGTGTTTGGCGCAATAGCTCAAGCAAGTCCCCCACCACGCGACTCTTGACAATGTCCTCATTGTATCAAACATCAAGATCCACTATAAGATCTTTGCTAAAATTATCAAGATTTTGGTCTAAAGCAACCAAACTGCCACCAACATAATGCCATCTACTATGTTAAAGGCTAAGGATGAAATTTTGAGTAGAAATCATATATTTACAAGCTATAGAGTCTTGATCTATCTTACATATAAATTTTCATTTTTTTGTAGTGTCCCATCTCTCATCAACAAATTGTATAACATGATCATATATTAGTCTCTTCACTGAAAGCATGGTCTTTGATCTTCTTATCTCAACATTAGAAAAGAAGTCAACAAATATATTAATAGGCATGAACAAAGTAACTTTTCTTAGCCTACTTGAGATACAAGGCTTTGATGATCTCTGTATCTCAGAAAATATTTTACATCTATAGCCCTCACTAGTAGCTGGACTTGGCAAAGGCCACTCAAAGCTTGAAAAATCGGGCAAAGGAAGGGGGGATATTGATCCCCATTGGCTAAGCTGCATGGAGACAATATAAGAATGGTCATAGAAGAATATTCTATTCTCTGCAAGGTCTCTTTCTACCTTTGTACATCTCTTCTAAAATCAAGCCATGCATCACATCAATCACATCAACATCGATTGCCATTCCTCAAGATTAGAGGGATAGACATATACAAGGCAAATAAACAAATGTTATAATGGAAAAACTTAAACCAAGTTCAAGAAAAGAAAGAATTTAAGAATCGAATCCATACAATATGGTTTATGCATTGGAAGATCTGAGCTTCCAAGTTCCAAATATAGCTCTCTATGCATAAACTCATGTTGCACCAAAACCTCTTTTATGCTATTCTTATTTACTCCAAGCTTGAAATCTATGATTCTATCATTCCAAGCAGAGATGAACGAGCTCTCATATCTTCACCTTTTCCCATGTTTTGCTTGTTGCATGGTGATCCAACTGCCTTTGCTAATGATTGTAGGAATCCATCTTCCATATTTTTGGAATGAGTTAAACACTGATATAGATGTGATGTGGGAGCTTGGAAGCCTTGTTGAAGGTCAAATTTCTATATCCATGGCACACGCATGCGCGCGCACACACACACACACACACACACACACACACACACACACACACACAAGACTAGGCTACCACAAAGGAGAGAAAAACATGAGAGGGATAAAAGAAAGGAGGGGAAAAAATAAGTGCCATGCTCTTTACTAATTTGAATTTAGATTAAACATATCATTATCATTAATCCAGACATATCGTTAATGCAAAGAATGTCATAATAACGAATATAAGAGGATAAAAATAAATATTGGAAATACAAAGTCCTAATATTGTTATATATATATCTTTTTGTTTTAAAAAAAGTACTTTTTAAAATAGAACTTCCATTATGACGGCTCTACTCCTATTGGTCTAGAGCATTCTCTCTCTCTCTATCTCCTAAAAGGCATTTTTGAGACCTCAAAACTCCCCTAATGTCTCATTGATAAGTTAGCAAGGGAAGGAAATAAAATATAGGATGTACAAAAATTATTATATAAGAAAGAGTTGTGTGCAATATTTAGTGTCAAAGAAAAGCAACAATTTTGGCAATAAGATGTGATCTCAACATATTTTAAAAAAACCATTATCTCTACATGAAATATGCAATCAAAAGACATTGTTAGTCATATGTCTAAAGGGACTAGTTGGACATGCACTATTTGTGGTTCTAATGATCAATATAAGTGGAGATCATGTTAGAGTGAACATGTAGGTTAATACGAGCAATGATTTGATAATGGAGATTCAAGGATATTTCTACACTAGCAATGTAGAGAGCCATAAAGAAAAGGTATGCAAAATGGAGTTATTGATTTAGACAAGGAGAGTTTCTCTTAAAGTCGTGTGTCCTATGGCATCCAAAGGCTGAGGGTTATGTATGGACTAAGGTTCCAACATGTGGTTCTTTTAAGTTTCTACAAGTGGAAAGGCGGATGCTAGCAAATAAGTTTGGTTACAAAGCTGATCACATAGTTGATAAACTAGTAGTATGTTGATAAAAGAACATGGTTTTTTATAAAAAGGGAGCTTATATGGATGTAACACAAAGTTTTTCCAGCATCTTCAAATAGCTTATATCATGCTAGTTCCAATGAGCTCTCATAAGTTGAATGATGAATTGGATGGCTCATCTTCATGTTCTATATCTTGAAATATCTTTTGTCTTAGAAAATAATTTTGAAGACTAATGCATACTAGAACCATCAATGCCCAGAGTTTAACACAAACTAGAGTTTCCAATAGTGAGAATTGAGTCAGCTCAAACAAGAACTTCTATTGGTGTAGCAAATGGAATATGTCAATGTGTCTATATAAATGGACCATGATTGCAAGAATATTTTGTGATGCTATGTTGGCACTTTTTAATCTCTAGACAACAATAGAAGTAGCTATATTTTTTGAAACATATAAGAAAATTTATGACATTAGGAAGTTTAGGATGTAGAGTATGAAAATGTCTTTGAGTGTCTATTGTAAATTCCTTGAGAATGTATATGTATATGTATAATATATTGCTTTTGTTGATGACAAAGGTTTGAATGTGATTGTTAATGAATGTGTTAATTTGTGTGGGAATGTTTGTCCTAGATATGGATTGTGATAGGTACCCACTTGGAAAAACTTAGGGAGTAATGTTGGGTAGTCACCCAATCACTTGTCCTCAGTGTCACCACCTAGATTCAATGGAATACATGCGCTTAGATAGTTAGGTAGCTTTTAGGTCTACCTTGTAACGGGACCATCTGCATTGATCTACAAGGGTTGACATGAGCTTCCTAATCACTCAACTATGTTGACTAACAATATTTTAGTATCAACTTAAGAAAGGCACTTATATAATCAATCAAAACTTGAAGTAGCCAAGCACACACTTGGAAAGGAGGCAAAGTAGAATGTCGATCCTTCTGCCCATGACACATAGTCTCACACTAGCCCCCTAAAATGATGCTATGCTAGGTTCTATGAGAAGTGGACCCTAAGAAAGTCAGCCTTTAGCTCTAAACCTAGTTTTTTAGAAGCCACCTAACTAATCAAGTCCAACTAGCCATAGAAGAAGTCCCATTGGGAAAGTTTCACTCTTGCTTCCCATACACACACCTAAAAAGACTTTAGTTTTCTAATTATAATTTTAGCACAACTAGGTTGGACATTCAAAATTAGTTTCCTTAATTAATCCTCCAACAGATGTTCATTGCACACCTTTAGATCATGGATATAAAAACAAGTCAAAGTTGTCATTTATTTCAAATAGATGAACAAAAATTGGCTTTGGATGAAACTTCCTTGTACTGATCCACTTTGGATAGTCCATCTAGTATGGAGAAACGATGTCATCGTGTTGGGGGTCGAAGGTCTACCACCGAGGTTTAGAGCAGAAGAGGAGTGAGAGATTCAAAGGGGAGAGAGGAAAATGATTGGGGTTTGATGGATTCTCGGGTTATGGAGAGAGTAGATGAGATAGAGAGTAACCAATTTCTTACATAGCCATGTCATACAAGTTAACCATAATAAACTTGGATCCAATTACATCAATAACCATGAGGTTTATGCATAAATCTATATCAGATTTTGTTCCATTTCCTACAACAAATTCAAGCTCTAATTCCCTCCATTTCATGAAGATACTTGTATTGAGACTTCAAGATACAAGGTATAGAGAGATAGAACTCATTACAACTGACATAGAGTCCAAAGGATGATAAAAAATGCATCAATAGAATCACAAATATACTTCAGCCCTACATTAAAATAGTAATTTCTAGCCCTCAAATCTGACTCAAAAATGTATACAAACTCATGGGAAAGTCTCTCATTACAATCTCAACCAATGCCCTATTGTTTCGGGAGCATTGTCTACACAAGGAAGTGAATAGATTTCAAGAACCCCCTTCAAAATGAATGAGTTTTAATGGCTTCCCTATTTATGAAAGTTTTGGGAGAGCCTATTCAGCCCATACATTGGCAAAAATCACCTCTTGACTTGCCCCAAAGTCACTCAAGTACTTGGGCACAAGTAGGGCTTCAATGGTACATGAATATGGTAATAGAATGGAAGAAGACGTTCATAAGAGCAAGCTAAATACTTTATCTATATTTTTCCACTTTCATGGACTGTCATACCACTCATTTTTGTCATACCAAATGGATGGGCAAAAAGGACTCTCACCTTCTTTGTTTGTATCTCCTCTCTATCTTCAGTTTGCTCTGTGTTTGCATGCTTTGGAGCATGCACCATAGTCTTTAGCTCACCCTCCATCTGCCACAGGTATGTAGGCCCAAAAATTGTGCCAAAAAATGCAGGCTGCATTCCTCTCCTACTTCCACACAAAAAGTGGACCATATAGGTCACTTACAAGTCACATAAGTCTCTTACAACCATTACTTCAGGTCCCATACAAACCAAGTGGACTTTTGGGCACTCTTCTTGATTTCCAAGGAAATACACCTCATGAACCAATGTAACATAACCTGTAAACTGTCAATTACCACCTGTTGATCAAGTTGAAGGTCCCCATAGACTTAATTTTTGTCAATTTACATGATATAAACTAAAAATTGCATGTCAAGTTACAAAGGAACTTATGAGATTAAATGGTATCTAAGACAAATGTTGGGGAATAATGATTGAATTATGTATGAAAGTTTATCATGTGAATCCTAATGAAGTTCTTCTGCAAACATAAGAACTCCATGATTTATGCCATGAATAGAAAACCCTTTGACATTCACCCCCTCCTAACCTGCACATTCTCCGACATGTGCCACTTCATGAAATTGTAGATTAAGGAGGCTCTTCTTTTGACATATCTTCATCTTTATCCTCTAAGTTTTCTTCTTCTTCCTTGTCTTCAAGTAGACGGCTCACATCCAAGTCATCAAGCTCATAAGTAGAAGACTCTCTTCGTTTGAAGAGCTTGATAGGTTTGCCGGCTATTGGTATCTTGATCATGGTCCCATCCATTTCAGCCAAAGTGTAAGTAGCATTATCATGTACTACCTTCACCACATATGGTCCAAACCATCGCTTGCCTAGCTTCCTATGAGCACTATACTGATTGTCCAAGCTCTTGTCATAGACAAGTACCCAATCATTCTCTTGGATAGGGATGGAGTCGATGACACTTGTCAAACCTCTTCTTATTCTTCAACATTGCTGCCTTCAGCCTTTCAATGGCTTGACATCCTCTGGCCTTCTTTCAAGCTGCCTTATGCGCAAAATCAATAGCTCTTCTCTATTTATGCCTTCATCCCAAGGCAAGATACTCCATGTGATAATAGACTCCTCAATAGGCATAATAGGCAGTTGCCCATACATTAATTCAGCCGGCATATATCCTGTCACTACACTATGGGTAGTTCTATTAGCCCATAATGCAAATGGAAGCATTTTAGGCCATTCTCTCATCTTCCCTCTGCAAGACTTTGCCAAAGCTTTGAGAATCGGTTGATGACCTCTTTCACTCTTACCATTGCCTTCAGGATTGTAGGCTGATGTAAGAGATAGCTTGATTCCCAATTGAGCAAAGAAATGGTGAGCCTTATCGGCATCCAATTCGCCTCTATCAGCAGTTATTTTGGCAACATAGCCATAACTGCAAAACACTTCTTCAAGTAAAAATCTACAAATAGCTTGAGTGGACTTTGTTGTCAAGGCTTTTCCTTCCACCTAATTTGTGAGATCTTCTCTAGCAAGCACTATATATCTCATGTTCCAACTTCCTGTAGGCATGGTTACTAAATCAACAACCCATCTGTAATGAATAGATAAAGGAAAGATAGGCTGAAGCCCATCTCAATGCTTAACCATAGAGTACATTTGGCAAACATGACAAGTCTCAATAAAATTCTCAATGTCTTTATACATGTTTTGCCACCAAAATTTCTCTTTTATTTTGGCAAAAGTGCCCCATATGCCTCTATGGCGAGCCAATAGGCTTTCATGAAATTCTTGCATGACCTGTCTTTGAGTCTTTTTGTCTCCTAGGACACGAACAATTGCTCTTCCTTTCTTCTTCGCATGCCTCCAAAGGTAGCCGTCTTTGAGAAAGAAGCCTTTAGCCTTTCTCCTAATTCTCTTGAACTCTTTATTAGTCCAATATTCCTTCTTTGTCATAATGCTCAAGAATTGGCCAATTTTTAGCCAATCATCTGCATAATACTCTTTCTTAAAATGAGAACAAACTAAAACAAAACATTGAGCATGCTGTCTTTCATCTGCCCATCGTCCTTCCATGGTTGTTTCTTCATTCTTTACTACTGTAAATTCTGTTACAGCAGCAGTACCTAATGTACTTTCTGTAATTAATAATGTACCTGCATTTATGACAGATTTACCATCATTAAGAATAGCTATACTTGCTATTTTCAGATTTGAACCTGCAATTACAGCATCATTTTCAACAAATATAGACTCTGTTACTTCCTTATCCATCATCTCTTCTTCATCTTTATATCTGGCACGTGAAAGCATGTCAGCAACTAGATTATCTCTTCCTGCAATATGTTTCAAATTAGGATTTAAGGATTTAATATAGGCTATCTATCTTAGCCTAGCTATGTCGGGAGTGGAATAGTTTGGCAATCATGCCCAAAAGTGGAAGATAATCTATTTCAACTACTACATGTGCACCCATGAAGTACTCTTGATCACACTTCAATGCAGTTACAACTCCCCAAAGTTCTCTTTTAATTTGAGCATACCTTCTTTGATGTTCATTAAGAACCTTCGCTCCAAAGCGGATTGCATACCTGTTGCCCTCAAGATCATCTTGACCGACAGTCCATCCTATCCCAATAGGACTTGTGTCTACCGTGAGTATAATAGACTTTCCATTAGAGTAATAAACCCTCTTCAAGGTGGGGGCTGAAATCAACAAATTCTTCAATTTTGGAATAGCTTGAGTATGCTATTTTTCCCACATAAACCTTTGGCCTTTTCTTAACAGTTGATAAAGATTTACAGCAACATGAGCGAAGTGTGGGATTCAAATAAGATAGAAAACACACACTCCAAGAGATCTTCTCACCTCTGAAACATTTGTGCATATTTCCGGCATTTTGCTGATAGCATCAATCGTGATTGGAGAAGGATTTCAGCCATATGGGCCACACATATGCCCAACCACAAGAACTTGTTCAACTCAAAAAATAGATTTAGCTCCTAAAAGAGTAAGATGGACTTCTTCCAGTTTAGACAAGATTTGAGCACAATCATTAATATGATCGGAAACAAACTTGCGCATCCAAGCTCATTGAGCTCTTCATTCTTCTCATGAATTTCACATCCTTTGATCGGTACATCATCAAGGAAAGGAAGAGTAAGTTGGGGAATATAATCTCTCAATACTTTGTGCATGGCATTCATCATGTGAACCACTGAATTTGTAGCTCCTTGGGGTAGAGTACACATGTGGACTAAACCAAGAGGCATCTTCATTGTGGTAATGTCTTGGCTCTCCAAAGCAAGCTGAAATTGGTCATAGCCTGAATATAAATCACCCATGGAATAAATTACTCTACCTACAAAAGCCTCAGCACATTCATCAACAATTGGCCCCGAACAAACATTTCTAATAGTGACTTTATTGACAGCCTGTAAATCTTGAATGAATCGCAAGGATCCATTCTTCTTAGGCACGGTAAACCATCGGTTAGAATACGGAGCTGAAGATGGCTCCAATATTCGCATCTTTATCTTTTCATTTAAAAGCTCCAGTAACTTAGGAAAATGAGCCCTTGGTACTGGAATTGGTTTAAGATTCCAAGGGATGTGTGGAACCGTGAAAATCACCATTGGTGCCACAACACTTGGATCCACACAGCCAATTTCATGAGGCTAAAATAAAAAAGCTTTTCCATGTTTCTTTAATATCTACATAAAAGCTTGCTTTTCACCTGGCAAGAGAAAAGAGTCTTCACCAATTTTTAGCTCTCGTAAGCTTTCAATTGTAAATTGGTGACCAATATCTTTGGGGTCACGAAGACTTGGCTATGTGGATGCCCTTTCAACCAGTCCCTCACTTTCGGGAGGTAGTGGAGTTGCCACCGGCTTGACCTTCTTGTCAACTGTCTTGTACTTTGTTTCTACTCTTGCCTCATCTCTGTTTGGCTGTCCAAAAGCTTCATGATCAGTAAATTCTTGAATTATGTCATAAATATCCAATGTGCATACCTGTATGGACTGATTTTCAGCATGAACATCTGCATGCATTTTAGCCAATATATCATTATAAATCATCCCATAAAATAGTCCTAAATTTTCTTCATTTTCAACCAAAACATCAAATTGCTTCAGCTCCCATTCCACATGACATAAATACTTTCTTTCAACCATATTCATGGCTGAAAACTGTTTATAAGAGCCCACATTGTTGGCCGTAAATACTTGCAAATCAGCCTTTGGCATAGCCCCCTTTACATGTGGAGGAAAATTTTTATTACATGAAGCACTACCATAGCTTCCACTTACATCAATGCAACCTGAAAGCCCTTAAATTCTTGAGCATTAGGAGGCACAGGATGATATCTCAATTGATCTCTATTTCGGTGATGATTTACACAAACAGTCAGAAATTGGACAGCTTTGTCATTATCCTTACTTCTTATCCGAGTATAAGATGAACCATCATCAAGGGCCTTTGTCTCCAAACGAGACTCAGAAATAAAAGGTTGACCAAGAATGATAGGATAGCTACAATAATCTTGAACAAAGAAATGAAATTAATCTTTTACATTACCAATAGTAACCCATACATAAGGACATGCCGCATAGAGATCGCTAGAAGAATTATTGGCTACTCTCATGCGCCATCCCGGGTCCACATCTATGGGCCATCCGCCATTCTCATAGAGACTTCTTGAGATGACATTGATCTCTGAACCATGGTGTATAAGGGCAATGCATGGAGTCTCTCTTTCTCCAATCTTGACAACAGTTTCGGTAGTCGCCCTTGCCCAATGGGTACGGGTGTAGTGACTACTTGGAATAAAATGAGCATCAATCTCTTCTTGCATGTTGTGAAGACGAACTTCTTTCTTATGCATGGGCTGCTCTTTGGATTGAGAAGAGCCCACCATAACATTCTCTGCAATAGCTTCTTCAATTTCAGCTTCATAGATGTCTTCATCTTTGGCTTCTATGGTTGCAATCAATTCTTTGATTGCCTCCAATCGAATCCCTTGAGTATTCAGCTTCTCTTCATCCTACAAATACACATGAAGAGCTTGCAAAAAAGCATGCACAGATTCTTTAGTTTCTTCACCAACATAGTGTCTTTTTCGTTTAATTACATCAATTATTACATCATGAAATCCTCGTTTTGCAATTTCAAGAATGTCACCCAATGTAAATTCACTTTTGCTTCCTAGAATCCTTTCTTCTAGGATCCACTTGAGATCCGACACAGTCTCTATGTTAGACTACAGCTTGTAGTTGGGATGTTTGCCTTTTCTCTTTCCTTCCGTCTTCTTTGCTTGTGGGGCATCTTCCATATCATGCTCTCGCAGTGGTGGTGGATTTTCAGCAGCCTTTTGCTGATCTGGTTTACTTCTTGTCACACGTTTGGTTGGCCTTGAAGAGGAGGAACCATCAACATCTTCTTCTCTTTTCTTCTACCAGAGCTTCTTGATTATTGATTTTAGCCAACTGAGCGAAAGATGAAAATGAATCAACCAGCTCGGTCCATCCGATTCTTCCTCGGATGCATTGATTGGCAGTAGTCGTCTTTGGAAGCCTTGCCTCACTCCATGCGATCTAAGGCCTGCATCCACACTTGAGATTTTACATTAGCTTTACATGCTTTAACAATTTCATTGGTTGGCAATTTGCAGCCCATAGGTAGCTGCATCAACAGCTACATAGGCTGTTCTTGTTGCCAAATCCTCCAGTTTTTTCTTCATGCCACCGTTACCAAAATTTGGCTCAAGAAGAAGCCCAGTTTCGATCGCATGAATTTTACCATCCTTCCAAAAAACTAATTTTTGCGCCTCAGCTTCACGGAATGCACTACACTTCCCCTTATCATGTTGTAGGCTGTCACACCAAATACAGCGTCTTTTGAAGCCTTCTCGTATGGGTCTTTGTGCAGTTGTCTCCTCTTTCTTCCACTTTCACATCAAGCCTTTTCACCTTGGAATTAATTTGTGTTAGATTAATATGGAGATTCCACATGCTCTTGATCAGCTTGTCCATGACATCCTTCTTTGGTGGTGGAACATCAAGATTTCTTGGTTTCTCGGCCATAGAAACAGGAGGTCGAGATACAGGAATAGGCTCTTTTATGGTCTCAGATGGTGCAGCAGTAGAACCCCATCTTAGGCGCATCCGCTCTCTCTGAGCAATCATATTAATTGCTTCAGTGACATCACCCCAAGCAGTCTTCAATCCCGTCTCAGAGTTAGGATCTTTAAGTCGATTAGTCAGCTTCTCTTGAAGAAAAGGATCCACAGCCTTAAGAAATAATTCAATCTTCTGGCTCTCCATACTTTGTTGATCATCAGGATCTAGCTGAGCAAATTTTCTTTCAAATTCGTGGTGAAGAGCAATGGAGTTAGTCCCTTATTGGGCCTTTCAACCCATTTAGTGAAGATTTTCTTTGTCATGAGGCCAAAATCTTCAAGAAAGAATTCTTCTCGAAGAGCCTTCTTGAATGCAGACCATCCCGCATCTTTTTGGAAAAGACCATGAATCCGGTCTTGGAGGCCATGCACGGCCAAACGGGAAAAGTATCGGATTTAAGCATGATAAGGGACCCCAAAGAAGAACATCTTGTTAGTATAGAGGCGGATAAAAGAGGACACATTTTTCCCATTAAATTGCTTGAGCTCCTGCCCAACTGATTCCAAAGCTTTAATGGTAGCAACATCATTCCACTCTTCATCCTGCCTCCATTGTTGCTGTAGTTGCATCAGCTCTGCTGAAATTGCAATTGTTGTTATTGGTTCTCTTGCATCAGACAAACTAACTATTGCAAGGCATCTCCTCCCGAACTTGATGATTCTCCCATTGTACTTTCTCTTCTGCAGTCAACCTTCATGTCGGGTTCACCACTGTCATTGTGTTGGGGGTAGAAGGTCTACCACCAAGGTTTAGAGCAGAAGAGGAGTGAGAGATCCAAAGGGGAGAGAGGAAAATGATTGGGGTTTGATGGATTCTTCGGGTTATGAAGAGAGTAGATGAGATAGAGAGTAACCAATTTCTTACATAGCTATGTCATACAAGTTAACCATAATAAACTTGGATCCAATTACATCAATAACCATGAGGTTTATGCATAAATCTATATCAGATTTTGTTCCATTTCCTACAACAAATTAAAGCTCTAATTCCCTCCATTTCATGAAGATACATGTGTTGAGACTTCAAGATACAAGGTATAGAGAGATATAACTCATAACAACTGACATAGAGTCCAAAGGATGATAAAAAATGCATCAATAGAATCACAAATATACTTCAGCCCTGTATTAAAATAGTAATTTCTAGGCCTCAAACCTGACTCAAAAATGTATACAAACTCATGGGAAAGTCTCTCATTATAATCTCAACCAATGCCCTATTGTTTCTGGAGCATTGTCTACACAAGGAAGTGAATATATTTCAAGAACCCCCTTCAAAATGAATGAGTTTTAATGGCTTCCCTATTTATGATAGTGTTACCGTGTTTTCGACCACGTTACCGCAGCACAGAGGAGCGGAAACTGGAAAGAAGGAAAAAGAGCAAAAAAGGCGCAAGAGCAAAAAAGGCTCCTTGATTGGCAACCAATCCCTTAAAAATTCAAATATTTGGACACGACCCTCAAGAGGCTTTGGTGTTGGGCCACGGCAATAAAAAAGGAAAAGGCGCACCATTAAAATACCATTAAAATATGGGAGCACCCCCAAATCTGTGTAAAAGAGTACCAGGCTCGCTCCTGTGCAAAGTGTATGCATTAGTGGGAATAGGGTAAATTAGAATGGTGGGAAATGGGAAAGAGGGCCTAGGCTACGGCTGGCCATGTAAAAGAGGAAAAGGGGATGACCGCCCGGAAGGGATTTAGGGTTTTGTATATAAAGTTGAAAAATGAATGAGAAGCTCATTCTTTGGTGTGTGGCAAAAGGAGTCCTCTTCTTCCTCTCTTCTTCTCTCCTTGCTTGTGTGTGCTCTTGAGAGAGAGAGTATGAGAGTGTGAGGAAGTGAGTGTGTGTGAGGGTGAGGGATCAAGAGGGTGAAGCTCTTCACCATCTCCTCTCCTCTTCTTCTCTTCTCTTCCCTTCTCTTCTCTTGCGTGCGCGGCTATGGAGGATGGAGCTTGGAGATGGAGGAGGCTTGAGGATGCTTGCGCTAGCATCTAGGATCGTGGAGCTACCAGAGTGCAAGAGAGAGGAGGGTACTCAATCGAGCATCAAGGTAAGCTCACTACACTCGTAGGATCGACGGCGTGTTGGCTAGGTGAGAGATAACCATTAGAGCTCGCTTGAAATGCTTGAAACAATAAGTGGTCCGTGGGTCTTGGCAGTTGAGCGAAAGCTCCCACATTTTGGTTCCGTTGTCGGGACCAAGGGATTCAAGCTTGAGCACTTGCGCGCCTCATATCGAGCATCGAAGTAGGGTATTCATCCCAAAACGGAGCTTGAGATAGGTAGGAAGTTGGGTACTTTTAATCTTCGAAACAAGTAAGAATTTGCCATCCATCCCACTAGGGCTGTTTGGTGTCGAAAACCCCGATGAGGAGGCCACACCTATTCCCTTACGAGTTATGACCCGAGCCCAAACCAAGCAGGCTGGCATCTCTCTGCCAGGACCTAGCAACCTGGACGCATCCTCAATAGGGAAGAAAAGCCGCAGGCGGAAAAAGAAGAGGTCGGACACTAAGGTCGCATTGAAGACCGAGAGTGCTATGACTTTAACTACTGGGAAGAAAGTCTCATACGCGGAGGCAGAGACTTTAGCCCCTAAGACAGCCGAAAAGGGAAGCGCTAAGATAGGGGAATACCCGCACCCCAAGTGACAATTGGAGGCCATAGAAAAGGTGAAGGAATGGGTGAGGGAGGCTCAACAGCACCTCAAAGATGCTGAACCCATTACGGAAGACAAGATTGATGATCTCTCCAGCATAAGCACGCCAATGTCACCGCCTCAACCTAAGTTGGCGGAGGCTACTATGCCACAAGCAGTGCCATTGAGACCAAGCCTAGATGCAACAGAGCCACAGATCAGCCACGGCCATTGGCTCGGACAGTCTAGGTTAAAGGAGGGACGAGTATTTAGGAACCTCCTGACCACACTAGTGACCACCCTTGTAACATTTGGCCTGGGAGATCTGCTTAAGCAGCACCCTGCCCTATGGCAAGACCTTAGGCAGTGGGTTGAGGGCTCACAAGAGCAGGTCACGGTAGACCCTCAAGACCAGGATGCAGAAACACAATTGCCCAGCCTCACGCTGCACTCTGTACCTAAATCTTTGCACATCAACGCCTTTTGGGAAGGCTCTGAGATGCACGCAGTCCTGCCGGTCCTAGCCCTGGGTGATGCAACAAGGAAGGGAATCGTAGACACGGGAGTCGGGGTTAGTGTGCTTAGCCATGCGGTGCTGCAGACTTGGGGAAACCCGCCTGTTGAAGCTACTAGGTTTAATGTCACGCTAGCAAATGGTATGAGAGTGAAACCATTCGGGGTCCTGAAAAATTGGCCAGTGAAGATTGCAGGAGTCCAGTTCTCCATTGGCTTTATAGTCATGAAGGGAGTGGACTACGATGTCCTATTAGGCCGACCCTAGATGCGCAACGCTAGATCATCAAAGATTGGGGTAACCGCTTGATCTTCCTTGGCAATAAAACTAACGCCATATGAATAGAAATGGACACTTGGAAGACCTCACCGGTCGACCTGGACGCCATCTCTGCTATGCTCAAAGGGAACATTCAGGTCAGGTAGCCCTATAAGTCCTTGACCAAGTATATCCCACACCCAGAGGATGAGCGGTATTGGATGCAAGTCCTCGCTACAATTGACTTGCCGTTCTTTGACCAGGAGGCATACGAGCAAGCCATCAAAACAGTCGGCAAGGCAAACAGAACACTTCCTACGCCACTCTACATGATGGCAGCAAGGCCCCATGGAGGGCCTGAGCTTGTTACCTTCCAAGTACCTTCCAACAAAAGGGAACTCCAGGGAATACTAGAGTACTTAACGGACTGGCTAGTAGGCAAGTCAGCCGCCAACTTCAAGCCGCTCCAGGACCTCTTGGAGGAGTCCGAGTGGAAGTGGACGAGGGTGCACGAGCTGAACCTCATGTATAACTGGGCCTTGGTCCTTGACCAACGAGATGAGGCAGAGCAAGCCTTGGGAGACGATGAGCAGTCGAGCGATAAAGATTCCTATGATGAATACAAAGATTTCCAATCCTTCGGTGATGAAAGCGAGGGTGAAGTGGATACCATAGAGTACGACATTGAAGGACGAGAAATTGAGCAGATACGCGCAGACACCAAGCCACAGAAAAAACAGGCCTTTAGAATGGACCAAGGAGTCATGTGTATGAAATGTGATCATGCTTGGTTGGAATGCATAGGAGCCGTAGACCTTCAACAAGCCGGCCTAGCCCAACCAGGATCGACATCAATGCTTAGAACCGAATCGCCATCTGAACTGTGGCCACCAGGGGAGACCACCTCTTCTAGTGAAAACGGAGGGATTAACTCTGAATCGGAAGTTACTTCTGATAGCGACCCAGAATTCCCTAGGCCACCCATGACCAGACGCACTAGGGGGGACTTACCTGTCCACCTGAGGCGCAGACGGTTGCGGCAGGATGAGGCAAAGCGTCCCAAGGATGCACGATCAGAGGAACAAAGAAGCCACAAGACCTCCCTAAATGCTTCACTAAATTCAAAAAAGGGGATACGGTAGTGGTTTTGCTAGGTGCCAAGCGCCAAGGGCAAACAAGCGAACCAATCGAAGGGCCAGCCAAGGTCAAGGAGGTAAACCTAGCCCGGGAAGGGGAAGTACCCCGACCGGTGTTCATTGCCGAGGACTTGACTACTGAAGAAGAGTTCAGTCTTGTCGCTCTTTTGCGGGAGTACATAGACGTATTTTCTTGGTCCTTAGATGAGCTACGAGGGGTAGATCTGAGTGTTGTGACTCACAACATACCCATGACGTCAGGTGCAACGCCGGTCAAGTAGTGACCGTACCCCATGAATCCAAAGCACGCTCATGCTGTCAAGGAGGAAATCGACAAACTGATGAGAGCTGGATTCATTTACGAAATTGAGCACATAGACTGGGTGTCACCCATAGTCATTGTGATGAAGAAGAACGGCAAGATTCGAGTGTGCATCAATTACAAGAAGGTGAACGCTGCTACAAAGAGAGACAACTACCCCTTGCCGTACACCAAGCACATGCTTGAGAGAGTGGCAGGTAAGGAAGCCTACAGTTTCCTGGATGGCTTATCGGGGTACAACCAGGTGCAAGTGCATCCTGCAGACAGGCACAAGACCGCCTTTGCCACTGAGTGGAGCATCTTTGCGTACGTAGTCATGCCCTTTGGGTTAACCAATGCCCCCACCACCTTTCAACGCCTTATGTGCACCATATTCAAGGACATTCTTTGCAAGGAGTTGGAGGTCTTTGTTGATGACCTGTGTGTCCATTTGACCTGGATTGAACATATAGACAAACTCCGCACGGTCTTTGAACAGTGTCGCTTATATTGACTCTCCCTGAACCCCTTGAAATGTGAGTTTTGGGTAAAGCACGGATGCATCTTAGGACACATGTGTCAAGATTGTGGGAGAGAAGGAAGGAGTCTCGCTTGAAGCTTTCTTGCTTGCACAATGGGGGAAGACACACAAGGGTGGAGGCTGAAAACAGTTTTCCTCTTCTTAGTTGTGTAAGCCAAAAGAACCCAAGTACAAAGAAATAGAAGAACCCTATATATGGGTCTCAAACCAAACTCAACTAACTAAGGTGGCATACTAACTGAGCCACGAACTAGAGTAGATAAGGATAGCTATCATGTAGCTATTATTCATGGGCGGTGTACCAACCGCGTCTGCAACTGACAAGTCGGTGACATAAATACACAACGGTCACCCTGGCGTATCACGAGTGGAGCTGGATATCTCAACACTCCCCCTCGAGCTCAATCCCAATTCCTGCACACCAAGCAGGTCTCTGAACTTGCGCAGCTTCTCTGTGCCCAATGCCTTCGTAAATATGTCAGCTACCTGATCCTCTGTGCTGACATAAACTAGATCAATAAGACCTAGTAAAACCCTCTCTCGCACATAGTGATAATGCACCTCAATGTGCTTTGTTCTAGCATGATAGACTGGGTTATTTGCCAAGTGTATACTACTCATGTTGTCACAATAAATGACAACTGGTCCATCTGTAGACTGATGCATATCATAAAGTAGCTTATGCAACCAAGCTACCTCACATGCAGCCATTGCTGCACCCCTGTACTCAGCCTTTGTGCTCGACAAGGCAACTGTAGGCTGTTTCTTGCTACTCCAAGTGACTGCAGCACTCCCAAAAGAGAACACATATCCACTGGTAGATCGTCTATCAGAAATACTACCAGCCCAATCAGCATCAGTATATCCATGCAACTGTATCTGAACCCCAGTCTCATAAAATAGTCCATACTGCAATGTGGACTTCACATACCTGAGTATGCGTCTAGCCGCATCCAAATGTGGTTTCCTTTGGAGCCTGCATAAACTGACTTACCAATCCAACAGCATAGCTCAAATCTGGCCTGGTAATAGTCATATAAATCAAACTTCCTACTATGCGTCTATACATAGTAGGGTCTTCTAGAAGCTCACCTGCATCTGTGCTCAGCTTCACATTCTGCTCCAAAGGAACTGAAATAGGCTTACAGCCTATCATCCCATATTTGGACAGCATGTCCAATCCATACTGCCTCTGCAAGAGCTGTATCCCACTTGGTGATCTAATCACCTCAATGCCCAAGAAATAACGCAGTTCTCCCAAATCCTTCATCTCAGACTTCTGCTTCAATAGCATTTTCACATGAAGGATATCTTCATCACTGTCACCTGTCATAATCAAATCATCAACATAAATGACAAGTAGCATAATACCTTTCTCTGTTTTTCTCACATAAAGTGAGAAATCTGCCTTGGAAATCTGAAAGCCAATAGTGACAAGATACTATCCTATCTTGTCAGACCATGCTCTAGGTGCTTGCTTCAAGCCATACAAGGCTTTCTTCAACCTGCAAACAAACTCAGGATGAACAGCATGCACATAACCTGGTGGTTGCTCCATATAGACCTCTTCTTGCAAATCACCGTGCAAGAAGGCATTCTTTACATCCATCTGATGTAAAGACCATCCCTTTGATGCAGCCATAGCAATGACTGCTCTTACGGTTGCCATCCTTGCAACCGGACTGAATGTTTCTTCATAGTCAATGCCATATGTTTGTGCATACCCCTTGACTACTAATCTTGCCTTGTATCTATTCACAGAACCATCTGCATTGTGCTTTACCTTATAAACCCACTTACAGCCAATTGCATTTTTACCTTTAGGCAAAGGTACCAATTCCCATGTAGCATTTGCTTCCAAGGCATCCATTTCTTCATCCATGGCTTTCTCCCATTTTTCTTTTCCCATGGCTTCCTCAAAAGAAGTGGGTTCTGGTTCTTGTATCATTTTAACCATATATGCATAGTGAATGGCTGTAAATCCATCATATTTCAGCCTATCCACAGGATACCTAGCTCTCGTAGACCTGCACAAAGTAGGTTCACTCCCAGGTGCTCTCAAAACATCCCTGGTCTTCCTTACTCCAGGTGTAACAATAGAAGGAATACCCAACTCATCATCAATGCTCTGTTCTGAGCCACTGGATTCACCATCCACATAAGAGTGACCTACATTCACATCAAACATGGGCTGATCAACCTTCTCTTTTCCTTTTCGTGATACCTGCATACCACTATCTGCATTACTTTGAGAAGATTCTCCTGATCTCAATCTGCCTGTCCATGGCGAAGAATGTGAACCACTACTAGAGGACGCTCCAGGTCCACTAATATTTTGTGACTGCTGCTGTGAATTCTGTGCAGCATTACCATTTTGTGCATCTACATCATCAATCACATTTACTGGTTTATACCAGCTACTCATCTCATCAAAAACAACATCTCTGCTCACTGTAAACTTACGAGTAGAAGGGTTATAGCATTTATACCCTTTTTGCTGCAGAGAGTAACCAATAAAGATGCACTTCTCAGCTTTTGGATCCAACTTGGATCTCAACTCATCTGGCACATGTACATAGGCAATGCAACCAAAAATTTTCAAATGAGAAATATCTGGTTTCCTACCAGTATACCTCTCCTCTGGAGTCATCCCATGTATTGCTGCAGTGGGAGTCCTGTTCATTATATAGACTGCTGTAGCAACTGCTTCAGCCCAATAAAAATCTGGCAAGTCTTTTTCATTGAGCATGGCACGAGATACCTCTCCAATATGCATGTTTTTCCTTTCTGCAATTCCATTTTGTTGTGGGGTATAACTGCATGAATATTGCTGCTTTATGCCATGCTCTTGCAGGAACCTTGAAAACTCATTTGAGAGATACTCTCCCCCTCCATCTGACCTTAGGCATTTTATCTGCAAGCCTATTTCTTTTTCAACCATAGCTTTAAGAGTTTTGAAATGCCCAAAAACTTCACTTTTCTTTTTCATAAAATACACCCAAACTTTTCTGCTATAGTCATCAATAAAACTGACAAAATAATGACAGCCTCCAAGAGATGCAGCTTTAGTTGTCCACACATCAGAGTGGATTAATTCCAATGGCTTCTTACTCTCTTGAACATGTCTAGGAAATGGTTTCCTTGCCTGTTTTCCAAACTGACAGGCTTCACATACCTTATGCATTTTTGCAACCTTGAATTTCGGCAAACCTGCAACAATATTTTGGGCCTGCATTGATTTAAGTCGCTGTACATTAACATGACCAATGCGTTTATGCCAGATATCAATATCTGCAACTACATCGGTCCCATGTGCAAACATTGCTGCACTCAATTCAGACATGTCTTCATCCAATGTAAACATTCTGCCCTTCTTCTTTCCTTTTGCTATCAAGCGACCTTTATTTTTCATATCCTCAACAAAGCATCCATGAGGATTAAATCTGACCTGCAAGCCCTGCTCAACCATTTGACCAACAGAAACCAGATTCTTGGTGATATTCGGGACATGAAATACATCGGACAGGTATTTCTTTTTCCCATCCTGCATAGACAAAGGAATTTTTCCAATCTGCACAATAGGATGTGCAGTATCATCACCAGTCTCCACAAATCCTGGTTTTTCCATTTTCCTTGCATCCTCCATCCATTCTGCATGACCTGTCATATGGTTTGATGCACCTGAGTCAACATACCATACATCGTTGCTTTCTTCTGAACTTGTCACAGAATTGTTCATGTGCTGCACCATAAACAGATGCTCATTTCTGTCATCACCCTGTCTACTAGAGGATGCATAATTTCCTTGTTGCAGTTTTCCATTCATGATGTCATTCTGCTTTTTATAGCAATCTTTAGCCATATGACCCATTTTACCACAATAGTAGCATTCAACATTAGTGTTTGCATTTTGGCCTCTTTGCCATCCACCACGACCTCTTTGGCTCCCCCTGCCTCTAGAGTTACCACGTCCTCCTCCATAGGACTGGTTTTCTTGAGTTTGCTGCATATTCTGATTTCTACCACGGCCTCCATATCGGCCTCCTCTACCTCTGCCTCTACCTCTTCCAGCATTTGAGTAGAAGACAGCTTCTTTTGAAGTTCCTCCTGAAGAAGATGTACCATCATTTCTTTGCTCCTCAGAAATTAGAAGAGCAATCAACTCCTCAAAATCAGGAAATCTTTCACGAACTGAAATGGATGTCCGAAACTGTGCATAATCCTTTCCTAGACCATTCAAGGTCACAGAAACTAAATCATCATCTTCCACTGGTGACCCAATGGAAGCAAGTGCATCTGCAATCTTCTTCACCTTTATGTGGTAGTCGTTGATGCTCATATTTTCTCTTTGCACATTGTGCAACTCTTGCTTGAGCTGCATTTTCCTAGCTTGCGTATTTGTGCTATACATTTTTGACAAAGTATCCCATGCCTCCTTTGGCGTACTTGCATCCTGAATATGCACAATCATAGAGTCTGAAATGCTGATAGACAGCCAATACATAACTTTCCTGGCTCTCTCATGCCATGCTTTAAATGCATGCATTTGCTGTTGATTGGGAACATCAAGAAGAACTGGTTCTTCTTCATTTCCTGCAACAAATTCCCAATATCCTTTTCCCATAAGGAAATTCGTCATTCTAAACTTCCATGCTTGGAAGTTGTTCTTGTCAAGCTTTTCAGTGACAATCTATGAAAGAGAATCAGATGCCATTACAGAAGACTGCAAAAAATTCTGTCACTGCAAAAACCACAGCTTCACCCTCACAAGGGAAAATCTGCAAAACTGGTGAAAGTGGTATTTGACCACGCAGTCACTTCTTAGTGACAATTTTGCATCAACAGGCAACAGGGATGATTCTGTAACTCCCAATGTCTCTGCGCACAAGCCTACAATGCAATTTTTACAGTAACTATTCACCGACCTGTAGAACAGTGGCTGCACAGCATAAAACTGGGCCTTTTCTTGAGTGCGTGCAGAAAACTTCCGCCTCCAAAACAGGCCCCGAAATGGCCTCGAATAAAAAAAACAAGGTCGCCAGGGGCTAAAGCCTTCTCCCATAGCATATACTGCCCTCTTGCTTCACCGCGAAGGGTGTCTCAACCTGAGACAATGCACTCCTGCACTTTCTGGCTGTGCTACCTGCAGAGATCTTCTCCCAAAACAGAAAATGAAAGCAACACTGCTCCTCTTACCAAAACACCGCGAGCTTGGCTTGCTTTCTTGAGCTCCTTACCACGAACAAGGCTCTGATACCATGTCAAGATTGTGGGAGAGAAGGAAGGAGTCTCGCTGGAAGCTTTCTTGCTTGCACAATGGGGGAAGACACACAAGGGTGGAGGCTGAAAACAGTTTTCCTCTTCTTAGTTGTGTAAGCCAAAAGAACCCAAGTACAAAGAAATAGAAGAACCCTATAGGTCTCAAACCAAACTCAACTAACTAAGGTGGCATACTAACTGAGCCACGAACTAGAGTAGATAAGGATAGCTATCATGTAGCTATTATTCATGGGCGGTGTATCAACTGCGTCTGCAACTGACAAGTCGGTGACATAAATACACAACGGTCACCCTGGCGTATCACGAGTGGAGCTCGATATCTCAACAACATGGTGTCGAAGAACGGCATTGCCATGGACTTCTCGAAGGTCAAGGTTATCGTTGACCTTCCACCTCCAAGTAATTACAAGGGAGTTCAATGCTTGTTAGGTCACACAGGATACTATCGGCGGTTTGTACTGAACTACGCGCTGATCGCTAGGCCATTGTACGAGCTACTAATCGTCTTCGAGTGGACCGAAGCATGCCAACGGGCATATGAACAATTGAAAAAGGCTCTAACAACGGCACCGATTCTACAAGCCCCGGACTGGACCACTACCTTCCACGTACACATTGACGCCTCTAAATTTGCAGTGGGAGCAGTGTTGTGCCAACCGGGTGAGCATAACTTGGACTACCCAGTGAGCTTTGCTAGCAGGGAACTCACTGAGACGGAGATGAATTATTCAACAATAGAAAGGAAGGGACTAGCCATGGTGTTTGCCGTGAAGAAATTCCGGCACTATCTACTGGCCATACCTTTCATTTTCTTCATGGACCATCAAGCCCTGCTCTACTTGGTGAACAAACCTTGTGCTACAGGACGCATAGCTCGATGGCTCCTCCTGCTCCTAGAGTTCGATTTCTCCGTGGTGGTACGAAAGGGAAAACAACATTACATGGTTGATCACATGTCCCGTATACCCACAAGAGAAGCAGCTGGACAAGGCATCATTGGCGAGTTACCTGACGCCCACTTATTCCACCTGTCCAGAGAGAGAGACCTATTTAAGGCTGATCTGACGCCATACTAGGCAAATGACATAGTCCAAGTGCTCGAGCACGGATTACCTGAGCGACCAATAGAAAAGGCATGACTTAGGCGCTTGATATTGAAGCTCCAGCCCTACCAGCTGATTGCAGGCCAAGTCTATAGGTTGGGGAAGATGGATTGCTGTGAAGGTGTGTGTGTGAATATGAGATGCATAATGTGCTCTCAGAAGTGCACAGCGGCATTGCAGGTGGACACTTTAGCAGAGACACGACAGCACGGAAGGTGTTGCAGTCCCAACTATGGTGGCCCACACTTTTCCGTGACGCCAAGCAATTTTTCAAGCATTGTGACGAGTGCTAGTAGGCAAAGTTCCGATTTGTAAGGATCAAATGGAGTTAACCCCAATTATTGCTCGCCAACCCTTCGAAAAATGGAGAATTGACTTCATAGGACCAATAAGCCCTGCAACGCAATACTCGCAAGCTAAGTACATCGTAGTGGCCACGGATTACCTCACAAAATGGGCAGAGGCAAGAGCAACACGAAAAAACGACGCTAGATTGACTGCCAAGTTCTTATGGGAGCAAGTGATCTCGCGCTTTGGTTGCCCCATCAAAATTTTTAGTGACCAAGGCATGCACTTCATCAACAAAGTGATAGCACATCTCCTATCCACCTTTTTTATCATCCATCGCAAATCCTTGCCATACTACCCTCAGGCTAATGGCCAGGTAGAATCGACTAACAAAATTCTTATTAGCATCCTGACTAAGGCGGTCTCAGCCTCGAGAAGCGACTGGGACAACAAGTTGATGGCAGCCTTGTGGGCCTACAGCACAGCTTATAAAACAGCTGTCGGTCAAACCCCCTTTAGACTGATCTATGGCACTGAAGCAATTCTACCGGTAGAATTCTTTGTCCCTAGCCAGAGAATAGCACTCCAAGAACGATGGGAAGGGAAGGAAGCATGGACGCAACGCCTGACCGAGCTGGAACGCTTGTCAAAGACTCGTCTTCTAGCCACCCACGCGCTCATCTACGAGAAGGCTCGACGAAAGATGTGGTTTGACAAGCATGTCAAGCAACGAGACTTCGAACAAGATCTTGTTCTGCTATACTCAGTGAAAGGACACAAACTAAAGATGAAGTTCCAAGGACTAGGCCCGTTTAGGGTATGCATGATTGGTAGAACCGGGAATGTTGAGTTGGAGACACTTGACGGTGAAGGAGTCGGCTTTTTTAACGGTAGCCGCGTGAAGAAGTACTATCCTCCTTCCCATCCATTACATGAGCCACCCATGCTAGAAGCCCCGTTGAACGTCCAAATGGCAATTGTAACCGACCTTACGGATCAGGACGAGGAAGCAGTGGCACTGGCGTATCTACGAAACACAGTCACAGTAGGTGCGGTGTATTCTTTTGATGCCTTGATTGATGAAGTGGCCGACTACAACATCTTGACGCATGACCATTGGACACGCATTGGTCAACTGACGCTACAACCCACTAATGCCAACCTCACCCCGTTTGGGGGTGCTACCTATTCACTCCTGGGGAAGTGCAAGGCACTTGTTTCCATCGAGACTGAAAGTTTACCAGCCTTCTTCCATGTGTTGCCTAACACTAAAGAAGCTGGTGATGTGTCACTATTGGGTCGCACCTTTAAGAAGCTAACGCACTATAATGTGGATTACAACCTAAACCGCATTCATCTTGCCATCGACAGCACCCGTATAGTAACGACCTTCAGCAAAGGCTGTCATGATTCCTCCACCATCACGACGCCACTGGTAGAAACCCCTAGGACCACGCCCCAAACCCAGTCTAAACGGGAGAAACCTGTGGCTTCGTGCCACGCACTCGACCCCATGCCCAAATCCACCAAGAATGCTCACAAGGCCAAGGAGCCCAGACGTATGTGGGTGCCAAAATGGCAGGAACCGCATTCGGGTACACCACCCAAACGGGACCCTAACTGCCAGAAACATCAGCCGTTCCGGCCTAGGAGACAGTATAGACGCTATTGCCATAAACAAACAACCATGCTGCAATGGATTCGTAAGGATCTCTTGCAGACACAAGGATACTACGAGGGCAACCCTTGGATTTGGGTGCCTAAAAATGGCTGGATAAAAAGCTCATCTATAAGTGATATCGCCCTAGAAAGGAAGGCTTGCACACGGGGTAACCAGCACATAATCAGCATGCCATTGCCAGCAATGGCTAGTAAGCCTGAACTCATCTATTGACCAAAGCAAATGATGCAAGCCTTAAACCTGCTTAATCCAGAGGGCTTAAAAAGCCCTATGACTGCTCACTCAGAACCCAGCCCAACCCCCAGGCCCCTAGAGCTTCCTACAGCACCTCAATGTGCTTCTACGTACAAAGCCCAACCTGTGACACTGCGAAAGGAGTCACCACTGTCCAGTCCAGTTGCACCATCCCCATTAGCAGGTCTTAGACCCTCGTACGCAGTCCGACCTTTCCTCTCCTTGGCTAACGACCTTACCGCGACCTCTGGGGATGACTTAATAACCTGCATCAAGATGTTGGATAACACTTTCACCACATTCGCTAGAAGCTATGAGAGGCTAGACCTGGGTCTCCTTGACAGAACCCTTGCTTCGCAGGTTCGTGCATTACCATGCACATGGGAGGAATACGAACTTATAACTACTAAATCCCCCAAGATCGCTGCAGAACTCATAGCTAACAATGAAATCTCGACGGAGCAAGCGGAGCTCAGACGCCTAGTCACTTCATATCGAAAGCCTCCCCGTTCTGTTCCTGAACATGAGATGCACGAGCTCATGCAGATGGCAAGCTCGCCCTCCACGTTCTTACAGTAGTGGTTTGCTCTGCGAATCCAATGGGAGAAAAAAGGTTTCCGAATAATAACCAATGCTGAGCAATGCAGGGCAATTAAAACCATTGAATACGACACCACTTATGTGGCACCCATCTCGTTTAGGGTTTTGGCCATCAGCCGCAATCAGCAATTGGACGACCATGTACTCGCCCACCCCTATATTGACCAACTCCTCACCAAAGAGGAATTACATGTCGACAGCTGCCTTAATACTGGGGATCTCTTTCATGATGTCTTGACCTACATCTCCCAGGTCTCTATCCAACCGGCTGCTCTCGATTGTCATGCTCAAATGGAATACGACCCACGATTCTACACGTGGCTTCTTCACACGTAAATTCCTACCCCAACAACACCAACACTACCCTTTAACTCCCAATCCTAGGAAGGATTCTTCTATCAGTTGGAAGAAAGGTGGTATGTACGTGGGAAACTCGGTAAAAAGAAAAGTGGGAAATACGGTGGAAGGAATTAGATAGGAAATGAATAAAAAGGGGGTATGGTAAAGTAAAAGTAGTGAAAGACTTAAGCATTAGTATGAGAAAAATGGCTTCCAAAAATTCAGTTAAGAGTTTAAAAACAGCAAAGTGCTATGTGGAAAATACTAACGGAAGTTATGAATTATGGCAGGAGCAAAAAATGTCGCAGCAAGACCGCACCCAGCGACTCCCATTCACTGATGAGGAAAGGGAGCTATATTGCATCCAATTGGAAAACTGCGCCTTCGGCCAGTTGAAGTTCCGAACCATCCACAACATCGGAGTCGTGGTGGCGAAGGAGGAGGTAGCCAGAAGGGTGGTGGAACAGTGCAATCTGACAAAATATATTGAAAAATTCTCGCAGGAGCCTGATCACTTCAAATGCGTGGAATTCCTCAGGACATACAATTCGGACCAGGAAGTGGGCACTGTAACAGCAGGCCGAGGAGAGGGTGCAAAGAAGGTACCGGTCCGATTTGACCCAGTCATGGTGGAAAAAGCTCTAGGATTGGCACCTAGGACAGAAAGGCGGCAAAAAAGGGATGTTTATGCCTTGCTAAAAATGAAGAAGAAAGAGGTACTTACAAACGATGGCATAAGCATCCAAGACATCCCTGAAACTAACGCCAGGCTGTAGGCCAAGTTGGTGCATGTGCTCTTCTCCAGCCAACGATACAACTCCTTAATGCATCGGATTAGTGTGCCCATGCTGGAGAATGTAGCAGCCCACACTCTAGATGAGGTGGATTGGAATGGCTACGTGCGGAAGACTATCGATCAAGCGGCCAAAGCACTAGCCCTGGGAAGTGCACCAATAGGAGGAGATTCTCCTACTTCTAAGGTGACTGAAAGGAAGAAAGCCTTCTCCAAGGCCTCTTTTATCGGCTATGGAGGAGTCTTAACTGCACTAATTCAGGAGGTAGTAAAGGCACCACGAGAGCCGGAGGAGGGAGAAGGAGAAATGCCAGAGAAGTCGCCCCCTCGACAGGACAAAGACAGGTCCATCGACAGAACAGAAACAGAAGAAGAAGGGGAAGGACCAACTAGTAAGAGGGCAATCAGGACAATGAAGAAAAAGGCGGCGCACGGGAAGAAAAAGGGTGATGAAGGTAGGAAGAAAGAAAGGGAGGACTTGGAAAGGGAAAAGAAGGAATCCGTGAAAGAAGCGAAAGAGAGAGAGAGGATGAAAAAGCAGGAGGAGCAGAGGGAAAGAGAGGAGTTGTAGAAAGCCAAGGAGGCATCCAAACAAGAAGCTGAAGCAGAGAAAAAGAGAGAAAAAGAACAAAAAGGGAAAAAGCAGGAGGAGTAGAAGAAAAGGCAGGAGGAAAGGAAGAGGAAAGAGGAGGAAGAAGAGGAGGAGCTGTGAAGGAAAGAGGAGGAGGACCTAGCGGAGGCCACACGGCAGTCCATCGAACAGCAGTGCCAAGCGGATGAACTAAGGAACCTAAGCCCATGCAGAGAGGAGGGGCCTGGATCCAGCACACAGATACCAGAATTCGTGCCACCTCCAGTCTCCGAAGGCAAAGGCAAGGCCCCGCTTCACCCGATCCCTACCCTCCTTGTACCTCCCGCGGAACTCACCACTGTCACCCCCAGCATCCCCACTAGCACAGATGTGTCGAATTTCGTAGCGTGGATGTAGTATTTTATCAACAAAGAAATGGGCCACGGGCGGAGCACGGAAACTATGGCCACATGACAGAAAAGGCCAGCCACAGATGCAGAGTCCAGGCAGGAACCCAAAAAGCAAAAAGTCGAAGCCTCCACCTCGCCTTTTCACGCAATGATGATGCCACTGGCTAATTACGACGAATACATCACCGAGTTGCTCTCCCAGTTGGAGAGAGCAAAGGAGGAACGCAAAACAGCCGTGGCTGAGTTGGCACCCGAGAAGGACACCATGGCCGCCTTCCAGTTGGACAAGACAAGAATGGTAGCCTTGCAGCAGCGCGAAATTGCAAAGCTAAAACAGGAACTGAAGGCTAGGGATGAGAGGGAGGAACATTGGAGGCAGCTCCTCGAGAATGAGACGCAAGAGCTAGTAAACATGCAAAGAGGGCACAAGCTTCTCATAGGGCAGTACCAGGAGCTTGCTGCAAAAGCTGCTAAGGTGGATGCACTCAGGGAGGAGCTGAATGCTAGGGATGAAGAAAGGCAACGAGGCATGGAGGAGCAAGAGGAGGAGCTCAAGTGCCTAACAGATTAGCTGACCTCTGAATGACAAGAACAAGAGAGGTTGGTCAGGGAACTAGAGGATTATGGATAGAAACTCATGATGTGGACCTTGAGACAAGGGGAAGGCGTGGAAGTGATGAACAAGAGGGTAGAGGAGTGGGCCGCACATAATGAGAGGAGGGTGAAGACACTGGCGCATCGCCTTGCTTTAACAGAAAAAGAGAAAATCATTGTGGAGGGAAAGGTAGAGACATCCCAATGGCCTTCAGCGCTCAACATAAGATCTTCCTCGACACCATCTTGGACGCCACCCACATAGTACAAGGAGAGTCGCTGGAAGTAGTACAGAGGAAGCTTAGCATGGAAAGAAGAGCTTTACACGCTGGACTACAGATGCCACCACTGCCAGCAGAGGTGAGGGTGAGCCTGGAGGAACAGTGGAAATATCTGAGGAGAGCCAGCCTAACCCCCAGGAAATAGATGCCCTCGGGTTCGAGGAAGAAGTAGTACACGCAGAACGGCAAGGGGAAGAAGCCGAGCTGGAAATCCATGTGAATTGCTTCAGGGAAGAGGTGGTCTTGCAACCCCCCTTGCCACAGGCCCAAGATCCACCACAAGCAGACCTAGCGCTGCAGAAAGAAAAACCATCTCTAAAGAAAGGCGAAAAAAGCTGATGGAGGAGGCCAAATAGAAGCTGAGAGCTAAACCAACCATGCTACCATCTGCGCCTCTCCCTCCGTGCCCAGATGATCTCCCGGCGGGATTCCATGCAGAACAGGTGGTGTGGGAGGTGTAGGAACTAGCAAAGGAGCCATTCTCCTTCAGTTTCCTCCTACCCAACAGTCTGTAGAGGGTCCTGCCCCTCAAAGTGATGGACGAGGTGATCATGGTCGGTGGCCGACTGGGGAAAAGATGGCTAGAAGAGCGAGAAAAGACCTCAACCTCTTGGGGCATCGAAGCGGCTGACTACTGGCACGATAAAGTTTTTGAAATCCCCTACACTGTACAAAACTATAGGGACCAACCCCTGTGGAGGAGACGAGTATGCGACATAAGCATGCTCGCTTGGATGGCTTTTTGTAATACCCTGCCATTCGAGCAGAATGACCCTACTTATATGGTGTACCCTCGAAGGGTAGGCGTAGATTTTGATGCCACCCTCCACGGGCGCTATGACTTCCCCATCATTTATAACTCCACTGTAGCATCCTTTGACAATGCTTTTCTTTTTACCGCAGAAAGCCTAGACGAATCTATGATGCGCTTCCTTGCGGAGTTTTCCTCATGTCCTAACCCCGCCTTCATAACTACCTATAACTATCTTAGGCTACTTAGGCTACTCCTTAAGCAGGACTCGACTCCACAAGAGCGTGGCCTACCTCCCCTATTCTTCGACCCTAATGCTATAGATAATTGTGCCATGGCTCGTCTCATGATGAGGGCTACCCTCCTCCCTTCTTTTTGCCTAGCCCTCCTAGAGGACATGAGCGATAGCCAGTTCACTAGATGCAACCACCCCTTCCTCTCCACTATCTCCCTACATGTCCGCATGAATCTAAAGAATTACATGCAGAGTCGCCAATTTTTGAGCAAGTCTCTCTGCCCACCTTCTCCTCCTCATTCTGACTAAGATACTTGGGCCTATGTCTCACCTTCAAAAAAAAAAAAAAAAGCACCTAGGGATCTCCCTAGCCCCCTCCCCCACTTCACGCCTAGGGCACATCAAGGGCAAGACTTTCAGACTTGTCACCCTAAGGCTCGCACCGCACCACCAATGAAGCACAAGCTAGGCCCTAAAGTGTGGGACGTTACCAAGGGCTTGCCCAAGGTTAGACCCATCTCCAAATTCCACTGCCACGAGCACAACACACTACACGACAAGCAGCACAACCCTTAGGGAGGGCACAACTTTTCTTGCAGGTTATATCGACTCTCAAGGGCTGGCTACTCGTGGAAGACCGTCACCCCTGGCACCCCTTAAGGACCAATTCTAATGAAGTTCTTCTGCAAACATAAGAACTCCATGATTTATGCCATGAACAGAAAACCCTTTGACAATGCTCTATATTGGAACTATAAATATTGAATGCTACCTTTGATAGATCATATAATACTAAGAAAGCTACTCTAGATTAGAAATATTAGTACCATGCCTTCATCATACCCCCTACCTAGTATAGGGACCTTCCAAGAATGCATCTGAGCTCAGAGGTCAATGATCCACCAATCTTAGACCCATGAAAGTCTCCCTAGAGCCTTACTAGTTAACATAGTATTTGGCAATGAGTCATACCTTCTGGAGTGACATCTCATCTACATGCCTAGTCTAAGCACACAACCAATTCTTGGTTGTGGAACTTAGGATGGGGTGCTTGGGGATAGCTACACCCACTCACAATCCATCAATACCTTTCTTATTACTTCATATGCAAAATCATAAAATGAACATGCCAAGATAAGAAATACGATACTTTCCAAACAAAACTTTTATTAATTGCATTTATGGAACCAAAGAAACAATGCAAAACACAATATTAGTGAGTTTGCGAATCAGCCAATTCCCATTTTTTGAATACTAAAAAGGTGGCACCCGAATAACATGCCCATAAGTTTCTCAAAACTATATGATGTGGCCTATCATTGGAAAGCGCTTGAAAAATGGATTCTATTGAGCTATAGAGCGCCCAATTTCGAGTTATAGTATTCAAGTTATGACAAATCTAAAGATTTGACCACATGTCCCAAACTTATGGGAAACTCCCATATTCCCCAATATGGTGTTGCAAGAAGCATTTCTACTACTAATCCATTCTAAACGTATACCTTATTTTTAATAGCTAAGGCTTGACCAATCAAAAATATTGATTAAAATATAGTAGGAAAAGAGTCTATCCTCTAATGAAAAATATAATTATCTAAATTCACTTGATAAACTAGTGGTGGAGGTGGAAGAGGGACTATATTTTTCATCACAAAGGAGTGCTCCGTTGCAACCACTTAAGCATTATGGTTGAGACTTTCTCTTCAAAAATTGCACTCCTCCTCTTTGGGCCCATCATACTACAATGACTCTTGATTGGTTTAAGTTGGTTGAAGACATCCCAAGGATTGGGACAACTATTTGCATCAAGTTTTGTGGGCTTGTAGGACCATTCAAAAGACCAATATAGGGTCTAATCCCTTTCATCTAGGATATGATCATGAAGATGTAAAACTTATGAACGTCATATTTTCCACTATGGAGTTTATAAAGAGGCACTAGTTGGATCCAACCTAGAGTAAGAAGTTGATAGAGGGGTGAAATTGCATGTAGTATAGCTTGAGAAGCAAGCATACAATGATCTACTATGAGAGGAAATTCTTGAAAAGAAAGGAACGGTTTAATGCCTACTTTAAAGAAAAGGACATTGTTGAAGGAATGCTAGTCACAAGATATGAGAACCATTTGAATTCTACCTTCTAGAAGACTAAGTTTTGAGTCAAATGGGAGGGACCGTTTGAAAATGACACTAATTTATTGTAAGATCTAGATGGGATAGTTCATAAGGGTAGAGTTAATGGGTTCCATATCAAGAAATATATCTGCAAGATCATATTTTGAACTAGGGGATGGGGGTACTGATAGAGGAAAAATATTAACCCTAGAACATACTAGGAGGTATCAATAGAGATGCAGTTCATGTATCTTGGGGACTAACATAAGAATCCATTCTAGTTATGCAAGTCATTAATAGAGTCAATTCATAAGAGGGATTCTAGGATCCTAGAATAAAATACTAAGCAAAGCACACAAAGAGTATCGTAAATTGGAATTCTCCACCTAGAGGAATATATATTTTGGTCGTGTTCTTTCACACTACTTATTAATAGAAAAATGTGGTGGGGAAGAAGGGGAAGAACATTGACCAAAGTTGGGGCCAATAGAGCCAAACATTGGATCAAGGATGATAATAGTCTGACATCTTTTGATGAGGAAATCACTGTATGGGACTTGGAAAAAGTAGTTAAGATGTGTTGGATGCAGGTTATGTTAGGGGTTTTGGAGAATGCAGGAAATAGATGGAAAATTAGCAAGAATGCCATTCATTAAAATCAGTCAAGAACTAAAACGAGTGTGACACTATCTCTAGGGCTCTAGCTAGGGGCTCTAGCCAAATCTCCTATATGCTCACCAAACCACCCTCATGGCCTTGTAGTGAAGAGCATTTGGAGGCTCTACACTACTCAAAATAAAGCATGCATTTGTATTGATTTGTAGTCCAATGGTTTCTCCCTTCCTACCTCCAATAGAGGGAGCACCCAAACATATAAGTAATCAATACTTTGATTCACATACACAAAGAGCTCCCCCTAGCAGAATGATGTGGCCTCTTCACAACTCTCCTACACCCTAGGGATTGGCCCTAGGATGTGCCATCTTACACATAGAACATGAATGCAAATCAATCTAAATGTAAAAGGTAGGGGATGTGGGGCTAAAATGAAAAGATGTTTGATTAAGTTACTAATTTCTTTACATATCTTAATATATAGGCCATGGTATATATAAGTTTTAAGAGGTTGAATAGCTCGAGTTAGCCTAGTGTTTTTCCCTAGCAATGCAGTACGACGCTAGTAGAAAGAAATCATGGAGATATTATTTGTGTACTTCGTGTCATATGGTTTTTAGATAATTTGTTTGAGCACAAAGTGTATACACTTTGCTACAGTTTAAATATTGTATTAGAAGATAAATTCTTGGATACATGGCAATTGTATGTCTAGGTGGCAACCAATGTTGAGAGTGTAAGATTTCCCTTGGCTATAGGGTAGTTTGATATCTTGGGAACTCTATTATGAATATATTTTCAGAGGACTCTATTATGTTCATGTTATATGTGTAAGATGGTGCATCCTAGGGCCAATCCTCAGGGTGTAGGAGAGATGTGAGAGGCCACAGCATTCTCCTAGGGGAGCTCTTTGTGTATGTGAATTGAGGTATTGATCACCTATATGTTTGGGTAGTCGCTCTGTTGGAGTTAGGAAGGGAAAAACCATTGGATTACAAATCGATACAAATACATGCTTTTTTTAGAGTAGTGTATAGCCTCCAAACACTCCTAGTCACAAGGCCATAAGGGTAGTTTGGTGAGGATAGGAGGCTTGGCTAGAGCCCTAGAGCCAATATTAGGTCCATTTTAGGTCTTGAAAAAATCAATCGTAAAAAATTGGATGGAGTCCGCCCCAGAAAGAACTAGATCTAGAGAAGTCTGATAGAATTTGGGGTTTAAGTAATATCAAGAAGCAGCTTGATGAAGTCTTTGAAAGACTTACTCATGAAGAATAAAGTGTTCATGTGGAGACGGAGTATTGGGAGCCTATTCACAAAAGAAAAATTTGGGAGAAGGGGATTGTTTGATGGCACATGAGTCCATGGGGAAGAATAAGAAATTGAATACTTTTCTTGGAATGGCGATATTAGTGTTTCGTGGATATGCAATCTATATTCATCTAGGTGAAATGGAGTGGTGATGAGTGGGAGAAGATAAAAGTATTGCACTCTTCAAGAAATCTAAATGTGTGAAGGCAAGGGGGCCTATGCCTATCAGTTCGTCATTTCATCAGAATTTGTAGCGTACAAATAATTTGGGAGATGCAACTTAGATTGGTGTTTGAAGGATGTAGGGCTGAACTTGGTACTAGGGATATAGCATTCAAGGTTAATTGGTATTTTGGGAGTTTGCTTGTAAAATGCGAAAGCTGGTGAAAGAGACTTGGCTAAGGTACTCAATTATTTTGCCCAGCCACTCATGGACCTGTAGAGCGAATATTAATTGATTCATTCCTATGCAATAAATAGATATAATGGTCTCTTTAAAACTATTTCAAGATTTTTTAATTTATTTATCATTGTGGTTGAACTCAAAGCCTTTTCTCTTTAGGAAGTTAGTAGTTTTTGAAGTCCATGTGATCTCTCTTTTTTTGTAAACTGGGTTTGGCTTAGGAAGCTAGCCAAAATGAAGTCCTTCCTAAATGAATTTTCCCAAGTTTTATGATTGGCTTATACACATTGATTAAAAAGGATTACTCATTTTTTATTAGATCTTACTTGAATCGCATATGAAAATTCAACCATCATTTTACACATAGAATATAAAGGTCAATGTCTTTTTTGAATAGATAATTTTTTTGGTTAAAATTGGGTTATGCTTGTGAATGATCCACCAATGAAGATCGGAATTAACTCTTTTCTATGTCTGCTTACGCTACATCTACTAACGAAGCACTTCCATGATTTAAAATGGCAAAAAATGCAGTGAATCTTGATCCCCATTTTACACAAAAAGTTGTAGCAAGTGCAATTGGCCATATGTTTGGGGTTTCAATAATTTATTATTACTCCAGAGTATCATAAACAATATAACGGCATCACATAAAGAAAATAGTGAACATCTAGATCAAGTCTAGAAAAGCTATTCTATGAACATCTAGAATATTGTTGAACATCTAGATCGAGTCTTAGTACAAAGGCTAGACAACAAAAAACATCTCAAAATGCTATCGTATCAACATCTAGAATTATTGTTGAGCATCTAGACCAAGTCTTATTACAAAGGCTAGATAGCATGAAACATCCAAAACTGCTAGCCTATGAATATCTTGAATTCCTAGATGCTCATACGATAGCATTTGTGGATTTTTTTTGTTGTTCAACCTTTGTAATAAGACTCCATCTAGATGTTCAACAACAATTCTATATGTTCAAAGGATAGAAACCCTCTTCATTTGATATGCTACTCTAAAAAATGATATTGCTATTATAATCCTATTATGATGAGTTTAGATGAAGTATGTGTTTAATTTTTTATAAGATTAGCTTAGTATGCATCTAGCAAAGATGCATTGGAGAATGATGATGATCGTGATAGTCATGTGTGCAAATAAAAAAATCAAAATCATGGACCCTTGATGGACTAGAGGTATCATATGGTAGTAGGTAATTTATTACTTATGGAAGACTAAAGAGCAATCCTTCATCTTCAATTGCATCTAGTAGTATTGTAGGGAATGACAAAGGGAAGAAGAAAGTGTTAAATGGTAATGATGCATCTACTAGTTATTTAGTTCTTGATGGAGACTCTAGTAGGTTAGAGAGTTTGGAGGATAAGCTTGGTATTTCTTTACTTAAGACACCAAGTGTGGAGAGAGCACATTGTAAGTGAAAGCTCCATTGAGTATTCCAATGGTATGCAAGTCTAGGAGAGTGAGATACCTTGCAAAAAGTTTAATTGGTTGTGAGGGTTATGTAGCCCACCATTATGCTTATATGGTTAAGGTAGTTGAAGACGTTGAAACCACTTATTTTGAGGAGGCAATTGATCATGCTCATTGGGGTTTAGTAATGGATGAGGAGATGGTTGTGCTAGAGGACAACATGGCTTTGGACCTAGTACCATTGCCTAAGGAAAAGAAAGCTAATTGTTTTAAGTGAGTCTATAAAATTAAGATCAATATGGATGGTATAAGGCTAGGCTAGTTGCATGCTCATACATATGGTGTATGCTATGAAGAGACATTTAGTTCACTTGCTAGCATGGCAACTATAAAATGTGTGATTACTTTGGAAAAGTAGCCAAAGCTTGTAGTGTGCAATAAATGGATCTTTAAAATGTATTTTTGCATAGTGATTTGGAATAAAAATATTATATGAAGTATCCAACAATATAAGGATTTTGAGCATCCTATATATGCGTGAAAGTTAAAGAGGTACTCTTATGTTCTAAAGCAAAGGACCCAGAGAATGGTCTGACAAGATTAAAGAGTATGTTATCAAAATTGGCTCTTATATTTTTTATGGACACCACTTCTTTAATAGAAATCTAGCGCCCACCTAAGAAAAATCACTTTGTAATCACTCAGAGGTGAGAGTAGGATTAACACTACACTTGGTTCAAAGAGAGTGAGAGACAAGGGGGAGTGTAACTCAATCCCTCTATCCATAAGGTAAAATCTTAACTTTGGCTCCCTAAAATGGAGTTAGATTCGGGACTTAATCCTATCAACATTTTGGGGCCCTTGTGATCTAATTAGCTCTATCTAGTATTAGAAAGTTACTCGACTTATTAGGTCCACCCAACCATAGGCATTTGATAGTCCAAGATTGAAGCCTCTCACTTTTCTTGATTGGGTTTACTTTAGTTCTCTAATTCGGAGAGCATACTACCACACTCTTTGGACACATAAAAGTAGCTTGCTTTTGTTATTGCATTAAACAAGGTTCCTTGAACTCAATAATAATTAATTTAAATAACCAAATATTTTATGTCATAATAGTAATCAAAACCTTTACTTTGTAAAGTGGTACAAAACTTTCTTTCTATAGAAAGACATTGTCTACCCTAGACCTTCAATTTCTATATAATTGGGATATATGTGATTACACTCTGTTTGCAATCAATAAGGAATTTACTGGTTGAGAGCCCCTCTAAGCTTTCATGAACCTCAAGAGCCATCCTATATAACAAGGATACTTGTCACTTAGCCCTTCGCCCTTTGAGGTGCTTACATGATTTTTAAAAGAAACAGCTACCTCCCTCGAGAGCATAAGATCTCCACTTAGAGGTGAGTTTTTTGACAGTCCATAGAGTGCTAATAAGCATTGGGTTGGGGATCCCAATGTCTTGAACCACCATATTACATAACATATTTAGTTATTACAAGTGTGGAACCATAAGATACATATCTCATCATTCTCAAAGCCAAAAGAAAATATAACCATAGAAATTTTGTTTTTAATATACTTCTTAACATATGGGATGCATCAAGTAGATCCCTTCAATAACTTTCGTATCCAATCTTAAAAGACAAACCATGATTTTAGTATGTTTTTGTGTTTTATAATAGTAAATTTAAGTATTTCTAGTCATAGCTTACTTATGAAGCAAAAGACTTATCCTACATGATTTTATAATGTCATGACCTTTCTTTTATAACAATGAAGTAATCACTTAATTTGATTAAAGGACTTATTAAATGATTTCAAATGAAATTTAAAGATGTAGAAATAACTCTATTTTTTGCTCGGAAAAGTTACTATGTATATCCTCTACATCAAGTGCATTCAAGGCCTATTTATAAATATCCTTATCTATAAATTTTCCCTAAATAAAACATAACCCTTGTCTATTCAATCTGTAGATAACCTCTTTATATTACACTCTTCTGTATGTAAAAAATGATATTTTTAAAATACCTTATTTTGAACCCATGTGATGCACACATATATTCATGAGTAACTTACCCAAACTTTTTCGTTCTCCAAACCTAATCATCCTCCATGGACTAACCATCTTTGCTCAAGGTAGGATTGCAACTTGAGGTTCATGTTTATTGATGATTGGTTCTATGGATTGGATGGCCCAAGGATGACTTTAGGGTATGCTTCAACTTTAGGTTCCTCTTCAATACCACCAACCTCTTCATCATATCCATGCATCTCTAGGGAACCATGGAATAGACTAAACAAAATCTCACATAATTTTTACACTGTATGGGAAAGAGAGAGAATAGTTCAAAGGATTTTATATGGCTTCTACATGATCATAAAAGAGAGAGGGAGAGAGAGCAACTTTGTGACGCTTGGAGGTGCATTGTTGGCACACGAAGACATGAAGATACAAGATGATTTAGAAAAGGTGAGATTTCTAATTTTCATACATTTTTATGCAACAAAACTTGACAGTAGGGTGCTTGAGGTCCCTGGAGTCCATGGGTGAAATCTTGCTACAAAATGATGTATGCAACCCTACTCTTGTTTATATGGTAATCAAGGTGGGGGAGGGGAGAGGGAAGGGAGAAGAGGGGGTTTGCCTTTAGCATTTTAGCTAATGTCAAAGTGGGCAGATAAGGGTATGGGCAATGCATCACAGCATTCCTCTAAGGTGGTGACCAAGGTATGAATCTTAGTATCTTGGCCTTGACATACTTGGTAATGAGCTATAAAGGCTTTATTGTGGCATCGTTGGCTACACATGAAAAGCCAGCATTCACTTATTGGAAAAACTTCTATGGAGATCACCCATCTCGACAATGTCATTAGTTTTCAAGTGTGCATAACCCCCAAGTGGCTATCCACTAGGCTAGTTCCTATTGTTTTTTAATACTACAAACATTGTTTTAGTAAGCTTGACTTGGGAGGATTTCTTAAGTACTTCCACTTATGAACTCGGGTATAACACCTCATTAATCATAATAAATTTTTTAAAATATTGAACCATAGTTAACAATTATAAAATGTGTACTTTTTATTATATTTAAATATTTTGGTTTAAATCCTGTAAGCACACACATATTTAATAAAGTACAACTGTGTGAATGTGACAACTTCTCATTATAATTTTCTTTTCCAATGTACACTAACTTCTTTTTGAAGTGGATGCTTTTGCATCTTGCTTTATTTTAACAATATATGCATCACATTATTTATTAAGGTGAATAGAGTAATTGGGACATTACACGAGCTGACATTGCAGCTTGTGAGTTAGTTTATGCAAGTATGCACGAAACCTCATTTGGATACAATCAAATATGTATTGAGGTTTATGAAATCCACCTTGAATTGTGGGAATTTCTATAAGGAAGGTATGGATGTATAGTTGTCTAGATACACAAATACAAATTGGGCTAGTAATATGTTTGATAGAAGATCTATTGGTGGATTCATATTTTCTCTTGGTGGTGCAAGAATTATTTGGAGCAAAAAAAGGCAACCCATAGTTTCTTTACCGAGTATACACGCTAAGTAGAGAGGTACTACTATGGGAGCATGTGAGGTGGTATAATTACAAAAGTTATTGAGGGATCTAGATGTGTTGGTAGATGTCCAAATTTCGTCCATTGTGCAATATGAGCTGTATATAGTTGGCTAGGAGTCCCATGTTCCATACTAGAACAAAGAATACAATTTTCATTCATTGTGCAACATGAGCAACATACAATTGGCATAGGAATCCCATCTTCCATGCTAGGACAAAGCACATTGAAATAGTACAATTTGCTAGAGTGAGCATAACTCTCACAAAATAATACAATGATTAACATGATATCTCGAAATCAAATTACAAGTGTCCCAAAATAATCTAGTGAAACTAAAAAATTAATGTCTCCTAAAATAAATCCCAATACTTATGCTTTGAGTTTGCACTAAGTTTCATTGAACTATGCCTTTCACATTTTCTCTATTAATGTTACCACCCTCTTGTATGAGTGCTATTTGCATGGCACTCACATCTTACCAGTTGGAGGGGAGGGGGTAATCTATATCCTTTTCATGGCCACTAAGATAGGGTAACCTTATATCCTTATTGTAGTTGATTACATGACTAAATGGCATGAAGCAAAGGCTACTAGGAAATGCAAGAAAGAGGATGTAGTCTATTTTTTGATAGAGGATTCCACTGGAGATAAAAACATATCACTATCTTGGTTTTAGAGAAAAGCTATAAGGGAGCTAAAAAAGAAGTTAGGTTTAAAGCATATGTTTGTTATGCCCTATTACCCTCAATGTAATGAACTGGTAGAAGCATTTAACGAGACTTTGTAGAAGATTCTCTTCAAGCTGGTTGAAGACCATCCCAAGGATTGGGACAACTATTTGCATCAAGTTTTGTGAGTTTGTAGGTCCATTTACAATACCAATATATGGTCTACTCCTTTTCATCTAGTGTGTGGTCATGAAGATGTAATACCCATGAATGTCATATTTTCCACTATGAAGTTTATAAAGAGGCACCAGTTGGGATCTGATCAGGACTGAGAGGTTGATAGAGGGATGAAATTGGATGCAGTATAGCTTGACAAGTGTCAGATGTAATAACCTTCGGATGGGCAAGTAGCCCAAGAAGGCCATTAATTAGTGTGTCTCGGACAAGGGCAAGAAGTGCCAAGGTCCGAAGCTCAGGGGATACCCTCATATTTCTTGCTACATTGGGTAGGACTTGTCTATTTGGGAACACCGGTCGGGTGCACCATGAAAACAAGCCCTAGAGATTCGATTAGAAGGTGGGAAGAGGGTATATTTGGCTGGGAGGTGAGTAAGACACATAGGAAATCTTCTTCTCGTTCTCACATTTGGTATTAGAGTGCGCGGGTTTTCGAAAAAAGATTTGGGGGTTTTTATTACGAACACATAGGTGAGATCGTGCGACAGTCGCGTGGGTTTCGAAAAAGAGATTTGGGGGTTTTTATTACGACCACATAGGTGAGATCATGTGGCAGTCGCAAGAGCGCACATGAGTGGGCAATGTGAAGGCATCTCTGCAACACACCATAGAAGACAGCGCAACGCCTCTTTCTGCAAGCACCCACCACAAGGCCCATCAAAATAGGCCAAAATCATGCCAATAGCACTACCAAAAAGGGCAAGGCACACTCCATCACACAAAGAGAGCTCTCTCTCTTTTACTTGAGAGAATGACTATCTCCCTTTCACCTTTTATCCTTAATAAATTCTTTATGGCACTCTGCATGTGGGATAGAATCCTGTTTTTACCAAGCTTGTGAGCCCTCCATCCCCTTGCATAAAAAAAAGGGTGTTTTCTCCTCTTTTTGAGCACATTTTTTGAGATCTATAACTTCTTGGTATGACATCCAAATTGCAAACCGATTTCACGAGCTTCGAGAATGATTTGAAGAAAACCTTCTAAAGTATTATCAGTGCCAATTAAGCTTGGGAGCACTTCTGAAATTTTGCGCCAAAGTGACCTCTTGAGGTGGGCAAAATTTGGGATTTTTGGGCTCCGACTGACTCCAATTCAAGTGCTGTCAATTCCAGTGGTTTTCTTGCATCGATAAGTATCAAATTTCAGCATATTTGAATTTTGGTTTTGACTAGTGGGGACATTTCAAATTGCTTTCATGGTGCCAGATACGCTTTATCTCTACCTTTTGGGGCGTAAAATTCACTACTTTGAGTGTGTCTATGTATGGTTGAGAGTGTGGATTCTATGTATTTGGATGTTTATGCATGGTTTCAAAGAGGATTTGCTGACCTATTCAGCTTTGCACTTTTGTTCGAACTGTAAAAGAGGCTTGCTCTTGACATGTATGCTTCTTGTGGATAGTACTTGAGCGGAAACATAGCAATTTTCTGAAAATATATTGTATTTATGCTTGCTTTTCTTTTGTTGGTTTGAATTATCAATCCCAAAAAAAAAAACAACAACAACAACAAAACATCAATTAATCAATCATGTCAGGCACTAAATATATGCCTTTGAATGACATTGATGTAGAGGAAGAACCTCTTATGCATGATGATGAATTGGCCTCTTCATCTAATGATGTGCGTAATCGTCTTTCTAGTTTGGAAGGCACAATGTAAGTTTTGCTTAAAAAAATGCAAATTTTAACTCGAAATGCTTTGGATAAAGGAAAGAGACCTTTAGATGAGAGTCTACCTGATGCGGGTATGCATGACATACAAGTTATACATGATTCCTCCATAGTCGTTCCTCCATTGCCAGAAGCTAAGTGGCAGCTTAAAGACCTTAAGCTGCCTAAGTTCAATGGCATGGTGGCACAAAGTACTGTAGATGCGGTGGAACAGTGGCTCTCAAAATGGGAGCAGTGTTTTAAGTTATGCCATATTCATGAGGATGCTTTAAAGATACAACAAGCTACATATAATCTCATGGATGCCGCTCACCGTTGGTGGCGGAAAATTGAGAAGGATCATGCAGAGCCGTCTACTTGGATTCCATTTAAGACATTGTTTTATAATAATTTTGTTCCTCTAGATGAGTGGACAAGGGCTCTGGATGCATGGTTCTTCATAGCTCAGAAGAGCTACTGTGTCCAAGAATATGTAGACAAGTATAGAGAGATTCTGTAAAAGGTCCCTGAACATATTCCTGACTTTTTGCAAGTGCATAAATTTGTCATGGGCTTAAAAGAAACATTAAGGCCACTTGTCAGGAAGGAGAGATGTAAAACCTTGAATGAGGTAGTGGAGCTTGCATTAGTCCTTGAAGATGGGAAGGCCCAGAGATTTCCTTGGACTAGAGGTGCACACCTTGTCTTTACTCCTGCAGTTGCACCTACTGCTCCTTGTGCGAAGGACACTAGAGAAGAGCATATGATCAATACTGTGACAGTTACCAAGAGGAAGGTATTTGCTATGGCTAAGAGAGACTACAATAAATCCATGCTCACTCCACAACAAAGGGAGAAAGCAATGAGATAAGTACTCTATTTACAAATGCCTAGGGTAGCATAAATTTAAGGCTTGTCCCAAGAAGGCAAGGGTTACTGCTCAAGTGATGCTTAATCGAATGCAAGATGTGGATAAGGTGAGAGATGACCTAGATGAGTCACCTCCACATGACTCTGGTTATCATGAACGGATCCTAGCCATCACAGTAACAAAGAAAGTACCAACTATGCCAGATGCAGTGTTATCGCCTGAGGCACAAAAGGGGTACCAGTTTGCTGACACTGAGCTCATTCTAATGAAAGGCATAGTGGTAGGATGCCCTGTGCGTATTTTATTTGATACGGGCTCTTCACATAATGTTATTAGCTCTAATCTTGTCAAGAAGCTGAAGCTCAAGACTACCCCTTCAGAATATAGTTATTCGGTAGAGCTAGCTGATGGGATGGGTATAGAGACATGGGATCAACGAGTTGTTAACTTCCCTGTATAGATCTAGTCCTATGAGGACAGATTGGATTTTGAAATTACACAGCTTGCAAGATTCGACCTAGTGTTGAGCAAGAAGTGGCATGCAAAGAAGAGACCTATCATTGACTTCTCTTCTCATATTTATCAATTTGAGCATGAGGGCCGACGATTGTTGATTCACGGAGAACTAAATCTCTAAGAAGCGAAGATTCTCTCGATGACCAAGGCATTCAAGATTGACTATAAGTCTCTTTACTTTTGTTATATTTTAAATATTTCTAAATGTCTATCAAAGGATGACATGGATAAAGGTGGAAGTTCCACAAGTATCCCTTTAGCCTTATCAAGTAAAATAAGAGCCCAATTTTCTGATGTATTTAAATGTGATCTACCTCTTGGTTTACCTCCTCATAGGAATGTGGAGCATAGGATTGAGCTCGTCCCAGGAGCTAATCCAGTTGCTAGACCCCCATTCAGGATGAGTCTATAGGAGGAGAATGAAGTTCGTAAGGTGGTGGATGAGTACTTAAGCAAAGGATTGATTAGACCTAGCTTTTCACCCTTTGCAGCCCCTGTTTTACTTGTAAAAAAGAATGATGATTCTTTTCAAATGTGTGTAGACTATAGGACTTTAAATAAAATGACTGTCAGGCATAGATATCCTATGCCTCGTATTGATGATCTCTTGGATGCTCTAGGTGGTGCTTCTATCTTTAGTAAGATTGATTTAAAAAGTGGTTATCACCATATTAGAGTAAGAGATAAAGATATTTCTAAAACTAATTTTAGAACAAGATTTGGTCAATATGAGTATTTGATTATGCCTTTCAGTTTAACAAATGCTCCGGCTAATTTTATGATGTTAATGAATGATTTACTAAGACCATACATGGGCAAGTTCATTGTAGATTTTATTGACGATGTACTTGTGTATAGTAAGAGTATCAATGAGCATGAGTCACATTTGGTGATAGTCTTTGAAACTTTGTATAAAGCAAAACTTTATGCTAACCCAGACAAGACGATTCTATGTTTAGCAGAGATAGAATATTTAGGTCATATTGTATCTGCCAATGGGATCAAGATGGACCCCAAGAAGTTTGTTGTGATACTTAGCTGGCTAACACCCCGAAATGAAATAATTCTTCGTTCCTATTTGGGGTTTCCAGGATTCTATAGGAGATTTATATACACATACTCATATATAGCTGCTCCTATGATAGATTTATTGCAAGATATGGTGCCCTATGTGTGGACATTAGTGCAACAAGAAAGTTTTGAGGCTATGAAACAAGCAGTTTCTACTGCCCCTGTTCTCAAGATAGTTGATCCTGACAAAAAATTTGTTTTAGAAACAGATGCAAGTAGCATCGTGATAGGTGCAGTCCTTAGACAAGAAGGCATGCATGTAGCTTTTGAAAGCAAGAAGCTTTCCTCAAGCCAACAGAATTGGCCAATTCATGAACAAGAGCTTTATGCTATTGTTCATTACCTTAAAGTTTGGCGGCACTATTTATATGGTGCAGATTTTAAAGTTTATATAGATCACCATACCCTTAAGTATTTTTGTAGTTAACCAGATCTTTGAGGGTATAGTGGGAGCTCACACTCAACCGCCAAGACCCACGGACCGCTTATTGCTTCAAGCATTTCAATCAAGCTCTAATGGCTATCTCTCACCTAGCCGATGCACCGTCGATGCTATGAGTGTACTGAGCTTACCTTGATGCTGATACGAGTTGCCTCCTCTCTCGCACACCCCAGTAGCTCCACGATCCTAGATGCGAGCTCAAGCATCCTCAAGCCTCCTCCATCTCCAAGCTCTATCCTCCATAGCTGTGTGCGCGAGAAAAGAGAAGAGAAGAGAAGAAGAGAAGAGGAGATGGTGAAGAGCTTCACCCTCTTGATCCCTCACTCTCACACACTCACTCCCTCACACTCTCACACTCCCTCTCTCAAGAGCACACACAAGCAAGAGGATGAGGAGAAGAGAAGAAGAAGAGAGCTCTTGTTAGCCATACACCAAAGAATGAGCTTCCATTTACTTTTTGAACTTTATATACAAAACCCTAAATTTCCATGGACACCCATCACTTTTTTACATGACCGGCCATTGTGGCAAGGTCCTTTTTCCATTTCCCTCTTCTAGCTTTATGCCTCTAGCCTACACATATCTAATATTTTACAATTGGCACAGGAGGGAAACTGGCGCTCTTTTACAAGAGTTTTCCAAGTTTTTTGAGGCGCCTTTCATTTAAAATTGCGCTTTTTGCCCCGACTTAGATTTGGAGGTCGCCTGCGTGTCTTTGCTCTTTTTCCATATTTTTTTTGTGCTTTTTCTTCCTTTTTCCACCATCTCGACTTGGGGTTAACATTACCCCCCTCCTAGACGGGTGCCAGTCCCATGGCACTTCTGTGTTGTTGTAGGTTGGCAGGCAATTGGCCAAGTGGTGTAAAGGTGAGGGCCACTTGGAGACTCAGGTGCTTGTGAAAGCTATGAAATGATTTTTGTCGGAGAAGCCAAATGGATATTGCGTGGTTGATGGGGGCCTCCGAAATTGGTGGTTTGTTGCTTTTTGTGATGCCTGAAAGGAGAAGACGCGGTACTGTTCCTAAGGGGAGTGCCTACCTCATTGTGTTAGTGCATTGTGCTCGTGCTAATGGAATGGGGAGGTGGGTCTAACCGCAAGCAAGTGTGGGTGATTTCCCACACTTGAGGATCCCATTTTTACCAAGGGAGGTGCGGTGCAAGTGGCTTAGGGTGACAGGTCTAACCATAGGCGAGTGTTACCTCCGTAGGTATGTCCTGCCCTTCATGTGCCCTAAGCGTGAAGTGGGGGAGCAAAAGGGCTAGGGGGTTAGGAGTGGAGCCGGTCGACCAAAGCCATCGGGCACGCCTTACTTGAGAGCCCCTAGGTGCAGTGATCGTGCTTTATGTGGTGGTAAGTCCTTCTGCAAGTGGGCTATGTTATCTAGTCAGTGGAGAGTGTTTTTGGTGCTTTTCCTTTCATGCTGTTCTTTTCTTCACTTTTACTTTTCTTTTCTTTTCTTTTCTTTTTTCTTTTCTTTTTTCTTTTTTTTTGAAGTTACAGTAGTGAAATGATAGCCAGGGCCTAATTCTCTTCATCTGAATGAGGAGGGGAAGGGGATTAGATGGATTTTCTCAAAAATTGATAGCTTTGCATGTATCCTTTCAGATTCATGCGGACGTGGAGAGAGGTGGTGGAGAGGAAAGGGTGATTGCATCTAGTAAACTGGTTGTCATTCATGTCTTCTACGAGGGCTAGGCAAAAAGAGGGGAGGAGACTAGCCCTCATCATTAGACGAGCCATGGCACAGTTGTCAATGGCGTTAGGGTCGAAGAAGAGGAGAGGCAGGCCGCACTCTTGTGGAGTCGGGTCTTGCTTAAGTAATAGCTTAAGTAATCTAAGGTAGTTACATGTAGTTACAAAAGCTGGATCGGGACATGAAGAGAAATCTACGAGGAAGCGCGTCATAGAGTCATCTAGGCTTTCTGAGTTAAAGAGGAGGGCATGTTCAAAGGATACTACATTGGAGTTATAGATAATGGGAAAGTCATAACGCCCATGGAGGGTGGCATCAGAATCCACACCTACCCTTCGAGGGTATGCCATGTATGTGGGGTTGTTCCTCTCGAAGGGTAGGGTGTTACAAAACGCCATCCAGGTGAGCAAATTAATGTCGCATACTCGCCTCCTCCACAGGGGTTGGCTTTTATTACCATGTACTATATGTGAAACTTCAAAAACTTTGTTTTGACAGTAGTCGGCCTCTTCAATTCCCCAAGAGGTGGGGGTCTTCTCTCTCTCTTCTAGCCACTTTTGCCCTAGTCGGCCACCAATCGCGATCACCTCCTCCATCACCTTAAGCGGCAAGACCCTCCGCAGGTTGTGGGGCAAGAGAAAGCTAAAGGTGAATGGATCCTTGTCTTTTTCTTGTCTCTCCCAAACCACTAGCTCTGTGCGTGGAATCCAGCTAAGGTCACATCAGGGCAAGGTGGGAGCGGTGCGGACGGCTGCAGGACTGGCTTGGCCCTTAATTGCTTCTTGGCTTCTTTGACTAACTTCATGTGTCTCTCTTTAAGTGCGGCTTGTCTCTCCGCAGATGGGTGCTCCTGTTGTTGCTCTTGAGACTATGGGGAGGGGGGTTGTGGGATCACATCCTCTCTGAATTTGCCCATGTCGAATTCGAGTTCTGCTTCCTCCCCCTGCCGGTCTCCTTGTTGTGCTCCCTCTTCAAATCCTATGGCATCTATTTCTTGGGGGGTTAGACCGGCCAGCAGTAGGTATTTCCTTTGCTCTTCCAAGCTCCGTCTAACCTCTGCAGGTTGGGGTGGCATCTGTAGTCCTGCATGCAGGGATCTGCGTGCAATGTTAAGCTTCTTTTGTGCCACCTCCAACGATTATCCCTCCTCTGGGCGGGTGATGTCCATGATTGTGT